>NW_026294741.1:9685000-10062705 GCF_026119805.1 Tympanuchus pallidicinctus
GGAGCTCACCTGTCTGCAAGGGGTAAAAGGATCCTAGCCCAGGAGCTGGCGGGCCTCATCGAAAGGCCTTTAAACTAGGTAAAAAGGGGGAAGGGGACAAAATGAGGGCTGCTGAGGTTGTGTGGGTAGTTCGAGGTTCAAAAGTGAACTTGATGGGTGGAGTTTGAAGGAATGGAGTGTGGCAGGGGAATGCTGCTTCCCTGAAGTGTCTATACACTAATGCACACAGTATGGGAAATAAACAGCAAGAGTTGGAGATCTGCGTGCAGTCGCATGGCTACGATCTCATTGTGATCACAGAGATGTGGTAGGACAGCTCACATGACTGGAATGTTGTCATGGAGGGCTGTGTGCTTTTTAGGAAAGATCAGCCAGCAAGGTGGGGTGGGGGAGTTGCTCTTTATGTGAGAGAGCAGCTAGGATGTATTGAACTGCACCTGGGGGAGAGCGGTGTAGCAGTGGAGAGCTTGTGGGTGAGAATCAAGGGGCGGGCTGCTATGGCTGACACTGCTGTGGGAGTGTGCTGCAGGCCCCCTGATCAGGAGGAGGAGGTTGATGAGGCCTTCCACAAACAGTTGGAAGCAGCGTCACGATCCCAGGTGCTGGTGCTTATGGGGGACTTCAATTATGCAGATATTTGCTGGAAAAGCAATGTGGCCAGGCACATGTGGTCCAGACGGTTCCTGCAATGTGTTGAAGACAAGTTTCTGATGCAGGTGGTGGAGGAATCAACAAGGAGAGGGGTACTGCTGGACCTTATTCTCACTAACAGAGAAGGGCTTGTCAGGGAAGTAAAGGTCGGGGGCAGCTTGGGTTGTAGTGACCATGAGATGGTGGAGTTCAAGATCCTGAGTGGAAGAAGTAAAGCAAAAAGTAGGACTGCTATCCTGGACTTCAGGAGAGCCAACTGCAATCTCATGGGCTAGGGTGTTGGAAGGCAAAGGGCCTGTGAGAGCTGGTCAGCATTTAAGCAGCTCTTCTTCCAAGCTCAGGATCGGTGCATCCCTGTGAGGAAGAAATCAGGAAAGAGTGGCAGGAGAGCTGTGTGGATGAGCAAGGAGCTCGTGTGCAAACTCAAAGGAAAGAAGGCCCATGAAATGTGGAAAAAGGGTCTGACTACTTGGGAAGAATACAGGAATGTTGTCAGGGCCTGCAGGGATGCGACGAGGAAGGCTAAAGCCCACCTGGAATTAAATCTGGCAAAGGGGATAAAGGATAATAAAAAAGGCTTTTTTAATTACATTAACAGTAAAAGGAAGACTAGGGAGAATGTGGCTCCCCTGCTAAGTGATGGGGGTTCTGGTTCTGGTAACGGGGGGATGCTGAGAAGGCAGAGATACTGAATGCTTTCTTTGCTTCTGTCTTCAGTGAAAAAGCTCCCCCTCAGGAATCCGAGACCCTGGAGGTTAGTGAGAGGATCTGGGGAATGGAAGACCTCCCTGCAGTCAGGGAAGAGGTGGTCCGGGAGCGCCTAGGCAACACCAATGTTCACAAATCCATGGGACCCGATGGGATGCATCCACAGGAGCTGAGGGAGCTGGCAGAGGTGATTGCTGAGCCGCTTTCTGTCATCTTTGAGAAGTCTTGGAGGACGGGGGAGGTGCCTGAAGACTGGAGGAGAGCCAATGTCACTCCAGTCTTCAAAAAGGGCAAGAAGGAAGATCCAGGCAATTATAGGCCAGTCAGCCTCACCTCAGAAAGGTGATGGAACAGTTTGTGCTGGATGTCATCTCCAGACAACTGGGAGAAAAGGCGGTTATCAGGAGTAATCAATATGGGTTCACAAGGGGGAGGTCGTGCTTGACCACCTGGTGGCCTTCTATGATGTTGCCTCTGGCTGGGTGGATGGGGGGAGAGCAGTTGATGTAGTCTACCTTGATTTCAGCAAGGCATTTGATACTGTCCCCCACGATATCCTTATAACAAAGCTGAGGAAGTGTGGGATGGATGAGTGGACAGTGAGGTGGGTTGAGAACTGGCTGACTGGCAGAGCGCAGAGGGCCGTTGTTGGTGGTGCAGAGTCCGGTTGGAGGCCTGTGAGCAGCGGTGTTCCTCAGGGGTCTGTGCTGGGTCCGGTCTTGTTCAACATCTTCATCAATGACCTTGATGAGGGGATGGTGGCCACCCTCAGCAAGTTTGTGATGATACAAAGTTGGGAGGATTGGCTGACAGCCTGAAGGCTGTGCTGCCATTCAGTGAGAGCTGGACAGGCTGGAGAGCTGGGCAGAAAAAAACCAGATGAGGTTTAACAAAAGCAAGTGTAGAGTCTTGCATCTGGGCAGGAATAATTGCATGCACCAGTACAGGTTGGGGGATGAGCTGCTGGAGGGGAGCTCTGCGGAAAGGGACCTGGGTGTCCTGGTGGATGACAGGTTGGCCATGAGCCAGCAGTGTGCCCTTGTGGCCAAGAGGGCCAATGGCATCCTGGGATGCATTAAAAGGAGCGTGGCCAGCAGGTCAAGGGAGGTGATCCTCTCCCTCTACTCTGCCCTGGTAAGGCCTCATCTGGAGCACTGTGTCCAGTTCTGGGCACCCCAGTACAAAAAAGACAGGGATCTCTTGGAAAGTGTCCAGCAGAGGGCCATGAAGATGATGAGGGGCCTGGAGCATCTCTACTATGAAGAAAGGCTGAGTGATCTGGGTCTGTTCAGCCTTGAGAAAGGAAGACTGAGAGGGGACCTGATTCAGGTCCATAAATATCTAAGGTGTGAGGGCAGAATGGCGAGGCCAGACTGTTTTCAGTGATGAGTGGAGACAGGACAAGGGGAAACGGCTGGAAACTGCAGCATAGGAAGTTCTGCACCAATGTGCGAAGGAACTGCTTTACAGTGAGGGTGACGGAGCACTGGAACAGGCTGCCCAGGGGGGTCGTGGAGTCTCCTTCTCTGGAGATGTTCAAGACCTGCCTGGATGCCGACCTGTGCAACCTGCTGTAGGGAACCTGCTTTGGCAGGGGGTTGGACTCGATGAGCTCTGGAGGTCCCTTCCAACCCCTACAATTCTGTGATTCTGTGATTAATGTGGACCACTGCTTTAGACAACTAAAGCGTGTCACTCCATACAGATGTCACAGATGACAAGAGCAGGGCATCTGCTCTGTAGGCCTCTTGAATTTTAGCTCAGGAGTAGCAGAACCAAACCAGCATGCTGAGAACTGGTTTTGTCATCCATTCCCCACCTTCCGAAGGAAATAGTTTTAGGAACTCTTACCTTATGCGGGTCAAGCAAGAAATCACTAAATTTGCTGGGGAGAGAATATTTCTTCACCAGCTCATCCTCCACCACCCACGGGGCGTTCTCACCGATGCCAGCGCGCAGTGCGTTGTGCCGGATGAAGTACCTCAGGATCTCCTTGTTGGGAGGACGCTCCGTACGGACCAAGCTGTCTGCTGGCACGTTGCTAATGATCTTGGAGATAAGCACACATACTGTTAGCATCTAACATCTAGGCACATGACAGACATCACATGGCTAAAAGGAGTCACGGGCTGGTACACTGCCTCATGTCCACAAACTATTACACAAAGACTCAGAAACAGAACTGAGATACATAATAGAGATGAGTAGGGGACTCAGCCAAAAAATCCTTAGAAGTATTATTTTATGTTATAGACTTCTTGCCAAAGCCCATTGCTTTACTTGGCAACTACGGAAGTCTCTGACCTTTCCTCACACATGCTTGCTACTAACCTAGAAGCTTTTACATGTTAGTGTTTATTTTGTCTCGATTTCTGCCCTGATACCAGACTCTGCAAACAGTACTCATTAAGCTGAGGTCAGTGCTGCCTCCATCAAATGGCAAACAGATGACAAAAAGCATGCAGCAGTGATGCAGCTACGCAGAGCTTCCACAAGCACAGTTCCCTGTCATGCTCAGTGAGGTTCTGTTAGAACAAAAGCAGCTGCTCCTGCTCGCAACTATCAGCATCCCAGCCCTCACCATGTTTCATTCACAGCCTGATTGCAGGTGAGCCAGGAAACAGCAGCATCTCTAAAGCCAGTGCAGCACTGTCTCAGCTCTGTGCAGTACCAGGGGATTGTCACGTGTCTCCACACACAAAACCAAACTACATATAGGAACAGTGAGACTAGTCAGCCCTGCTGGTAACTGCAGACATCTTGCTTCCAACACCAACTCCATCAGGAAGTATTATGTCATATTACATACACTACCTATAGATTATTAAACTGAGCTTCCATGCTCATGTTATAAGAGGAAAGATTCAAGCAGTCATCTCACCTTGTCTTCATTTTTCAGCTTGACATCATACTTGTGGGGCAGGAATTTTGGTGGAACCCACTTTCTTTCTTCCTTTTTCAAAGAAGTAGGAAGCTTCCGAGGAGACCGACGTGCTCGATCATCTGATAAACCAAGAGAAGACACTAAGTGTCTCAGTGTTAGACTTCTAAGAAGTTAAAGAACTCTGATGTTAACTGGAGCTGTGCACCCTCACCACCTACACAGTGTTTGGTTAAAAGTAACCAGATTAGTTTTCAGAAACATTCTTAAGACAGAGGCAGAAAGGGAAATCCCAAAATAGGTGTGAAATCAGTGACCACACCTGTTTTCAAGGAGCATAAAGGACTACTAGCACTACTTAAACTCATCTCCTTAAGGAAGCCAAGCTGCAACTACTTCTGAAGAGGCAGAAAAGTCGTATGAAGTTTACAAATTGACACTAGGTTTTATGATCTAACTGGCAACCTGCTTAGCTGGCTGCTGCTTAGCCAACTGGCTCTGTCATGACATATTTCAAATAATTCTACTGCATAATTCTATTGCAGGAGTTTAATTTGAAGTCAGTAATTCACTTCCCTGGTCACTAAGTGACTTCCAGCTATGTGCTACCGTGCATGTGAGCTAGTTTAGCTGTGGATTTTAAATATATTCATACAACTTCCCTAAATCACTCTCAGGAGAGATGTAATTGCAAGAGCACAAAGGAATCACATCTCCTCGCCAGCTGACACCAGGCCTATTGTTTCCACATTCAGGTCGCACATTTCATCACTTAAGACAAAAACCCAAGCTTATTGAACAAAGCAATCCCCAGATGTTTTTCACACTTGTGGCTACGACTCAATGAAAGCACTAAAGTAAGCCTGACAGATGAAAATAATTGCCTGCTAAGTATAGACAGAACACAAGTTATAAGATGCTAGATTAAGTCAGATTTTTTAATTTGCGTATCACTGTCGCACATTAAGTCCTACCGCATTTGAACTTCAGCAGTGTATATATAAACTGCAGCTTATGTATATCACAACCAATTTCTGCCACCCATCTCCTCTAAAAATCAGGAGACTCAGTAAGGTAACAGACCACAGATGCCAGGGGCTGCCTGCACCATCCACATAAACACATAGTTACTTCCTGCCTTCGCCGTGTATTCCACACAATGAAGGTTCAATTCTGTTCCAAGTGCTACTCATTACAGAGGTTCTGAGTAAACAAAAAAAGCACCCTGAGTTTTGTAATAGTACACATGAAAAGCGACTCATCAGCTCCCCACAAGCCTTGACTTCGACCTGTTGTTGTTCCGCATTTGTATTGAAGTCTTGGTAAGTTAACAAACACCAAATCATGTTTTTTCACTCAACAGCACACTGGAAGCTGCACACAAGACACTTCAAGTTGTGTAAAGGATCTGCTTTTAGAAATCTGGTTCAGTGTCCTAACTGGCAGTGCTCTCTCTGCTGCAGATGTGTACCACATGACAGACTTGTGCCTACAGTTAACATGGCACTGCTCGGTCCTGGCTCTGACTCTGAAGGACTTGGCCACACACCACTCTGCAATAGGCCTGCAAGTGACCTCTCCATGATTTAATACCTACACTCTAGAAATAGGCATAACTGAATTGCAGCTCACCAAACAGCAGCTGGAAATCCAAGAGAAGATTGCAATAAATCACTACACACTCCTTCCTGAAGTTATTTTTATAAAATGCATACCTTAAGTACATTTTTTGATGCACTGTACTGGAACAAAGCTTACATCAGCCACACTCCTGGAACCTTACAAAACACCCACGTGTTGTTGTCTCCTATTCATCGGTTATTTTAGATTTTCCAAAGCAGTATTAGCTCTGTGTGCAGCTCAAGCTGCAGAACTTGCCTTCAAGAGCTCATCATCCACATTCAGGAAAAGCTAGCCTTTCGGTTCTGCAGACTTCCTAGATTTCACTCCCTAAGCAACTAAACACACAAAGCTACTTTAGACTGCACATCTGACAATAATTCCTGTATGCAGCTGCATTTTTTTTTCCCCCAACATAAGCACCATAATCTCCCAATCAAGGAAACCAAAGCTGTCTTTCAACAGAATCTGCAAGTTTGACATGAGTGAAACACTTGGGTTAACTGTGCCCCCTGCTGAGCTCAGAGAACGACACAGTCCCACAACAGGCAGTGATGCAAAGCCTCAGCATTCACTCTTGTTCAGTGACCTCAACACACATCAACAGTGGTTCAAATATGTAACACGGGAAAGAAAAAGTGCAAGTAAGCATGGCGAGGTGACCCACAGAGGTTATATGCTGTCTCCTGCAGCTGCAGTCAAGGGAGCACTGCAGGAGTGGGGTCTTCATTACTGCTGCAAAAGTATGCTGTAGAAATACAACATTATTGTAACAGACTCTGGGATATATCTTCCAGAATGAGTTGACGCCTATGGACAATGTTCTGTAACAACCACGGACGTAAAAGCATAGCATTACATACCTTTTAATAAAAGCCTACATACAAGAAGAGTTGGAGCGCTCACTGCTTCTGGTGATTATGGTATGAGACAGCTGGCAGGGTTTATCTTCTACAGAAAGGGAAGGACAACCCCACTTTACCAGGGGGCAACTTAAGGCAGGTCAAACGTGAGCCATGGCCTGAGAAAGGTGCAGGGATCCCTGCTCCACCACAGAGACGCGCCATGCTGCACAGCAACGCTGCCAGTCTGCACAGGACTGCAGCTGAACGCAGCTGGTTGGAGCACCACTCACCACTGAGCAAATTATCACAGCAGTCCTTATGAAAGATCTCAGCCCAAAAAAGCTGCTGTAAATCAAAACAGTTTGTAACTTTTTCCAGTACAAATCAGAAACAGTTGACAATTACTAAGCCCAGAAGAGAGCTTGGAACAACTTGTATTCTGCTCCTGATTCCACAGCTAGCTTGCTGCGCTGCCTTCGAGCTCCCCCTACTCTGTACCAGAGGAGGCTGTACACCTTTCTTAGATGCTGGACTGACTACTTACAACAAGGAAGCAGCTTATTGCACCTCTTTGTCTTCAAAATTCAGCCTATCCAGATTATTAATATGCTATGGATTTTCTTGGCTTGGGTTAACAAACACTTCCGTATCTGTTAAAGAGTATTAGAATTCCACTTTCAAGAAGTTATACAGGAGATTAAACTACTTTGTTGGTTTTGTTTGCTTCTTTTCTTTCAGTCAAAACTTTTCAGATTCAAGATTTGGACATCCACTGCTTTATCCACAGCAAGGAGAAACAGATACAAGATCAGGGAACAACACTTGAAAGCACACCTTACCTTGAACCCTTAGAAAAGAGTTTGGTATGTACGTTTCTGCAGGAACTTTGGCTCATCATTTGAAAACTGGAGTGGGGAAAACCCAATGTTTGCTTTTTATGTCAAATGGGAACATGAAAAAAAGAGCTTGTCTGACAACAGAAAGAAAACGAGAACTCGCATCTGATCACAGAATGACAGAGGTGATTTTTCAAAGGATGGAACAGGGACATGGCAGCAGAATTTTATGATTCTGCATCAACTTCTGAGTTCCCCTCACCCTTTTCAGTACACTTGCTCTACTTTCAAACCTTACACGTTCCACATGTAGCATTCTGCACTGCACCTTTGGAATACAGAATGGCTTCCATTTTCAAATAAGCGAGGCAACCGCACTGATGCCACCACTAACAAAGACAATTTCAGGACCCTGGTTACACAAGCTGTTCCCTGGTGGCATGCTGTTTTACTACTTACTCATACTTTCCTTCCTGTTGTCTTCTTCCTTCAGGATAGACTCCTTCTGATTGTCCTGGGCTGCCTGGCTGGAATTCTCTTTATCACTGGATGGGGAATCGCAGGCTCCTTCAGATTTCTTTTCAGAGGCCTCTTCATCAACTTTCTCCAGGGGATGTATTTTCACAACTTTCACAGGCAGCATTTTCTCCTTACCGACCTGCATCAGATTATCAACAAAAGTAAGCTTGAGCAAGACCTGTGAATGAGTTCTAATGCTATGAAAAGGCAGAAAGAAGCCACCCCACCGAATAGACAAACAACTCACAATAAATAAATGGGCTTCTACACTGTGGTTTGGCAAAACACTTAAAGGACGCCTGACTGAGAGAAGCTCATCTCTGTCATGAAACAACTGCAAGCTTTCCCCTCCTACTCCTATCAGGACACTTTGTACAAATTCTTAAGAACAAGAACTGCCAACCCACAAGTTTCTCCAGCATTTCACAATGCTGCTTTCTCAGTCTAAGGAAGGAGTTACTTTGGTAGCTCCAAAAGAGGTCCTAAACAGATTGTTAGCAGAAAGCTGTTTTTCGTCACTTTCCCTAGTTTAAATGAACCTGAGTTTTTCCCATTAATCCTTGTTTCAGAGGGGTTTTTCTAATTATCAGAACATCATCACTAAATACACCCAAGCTGTTGACTTCAATCCATACCAGTTTAAGACTCCCACTTCTGGGAACACGTTACGTGAAAAGGCCACAGCAGATTATGAACTGTAACCTCTTCCAATTAAAACAAATACGAATTATTGTATATATTTCAATATATACACACAGAGCATCACACACTTCAGCCGATAACAAAGGTATCCTCACTTTCCCCACACACACGCAAGTCAGTCCTTCTCAGGACATCAGTGTGGTGCATCCATACACTTCTGTTTATGGAACTACTCTGCATTTGAGAGCAGTGCTGCCCCCGGGCTTCCATAGAACAGAAATTCTCACCACCTTTCTGGTAACACAAGTGACTGATCTATCCTTTCCCACTCCTGCCTTTAGATATCCCAGATCGGCTCTGTGCAAAAGCAGGGGATCAAATAGAAAACACACCCGTACCTCAAGATCACACTCCTCTCCCACTGCAAATTTGGTCATGATCTCCACCCAAGCTGCATCCACCAGCTTCTCCAAAGATACGGTGTTGTGGTGAACTATTTCCAGCACCGGTTTCTCATACCAGATGGGGAACTCCTCCTTCAAGCTGAGCGAGGGCATAAGAAGCTTTCGTTATTCAGGGAATAAAAGCCAAAATGCAAAGCAGTCTCCCATTTCACAATTCCAGCAGCAGCCACAGCCAGCACAATGCTCCAAGCAGAAGCCACACTGGAATGCAGAGACAGTTTTTTCATGCGCTGCCCTGTGTGACCAGCCCACGAAGTGTTAATTGGCACGACAACACTAATTGTACTTGTCTTTCCCAGAAGGAACGCTGAAGGGGGTTCTGGGAAGAGCAGCACTGCTGGTAAACCCTTTCCTGCTGGTAATTATTGCCTCCTGAACTGATGTTAAATATACACCAAGATCTTGTCATTATTCTGGGACCTGTTCAAAACTGTTGCTTCCTACAAACCATAAGATGATGCTGGTAAACACTGAGAGCTTCCTGCTTCCTAAACCCTGGCCCTACGCACTCCAAACGCAACAAAGAAAGCAAAGACAGGCTTACACAATCTCATCTTTCCACAGGAAAGCATTCTGTGTTTCATCATGTCAAGATTCTACAACTTTTTCAAAAGAGACAAAAAACTGTTACAAGTTCACTTATTCTTGAACCAGTCAAGTCCAGGAATTGACAGGGTACTGAGAAGTGCACTGTGGAAAGCTCTCCGAGCTGCAAAAAATCAGATCTGTGTCACGTTACTGCAAGAAGGCACAAAATGCTCTGCTTTTTCCAAAACCCTTTCAGCTTCCTCTGCTGTTTGCTGTTCTGCAACTGCCACCAACAGATTGATCCCCTCAGCAAACTAAACAATCTCGTTCTTTTTCCTGTCAGCAGCCACTAAACAGCTTTTAGACCCATTTAGAGACACATAAAATTTCATCAAATCCTTTTTTCCGCCGACATTCAGAGATGCTGCAGCTGGAGTTATCGACAAACCTTTCAGTCACACTTTGGTCCTTTTTGGTTGTTTTTTTTTTTCCCCTCCAAAGTGCCCAGCCAATCCAACCTCACCACCCAACAGACCACAACCTTTGCCAGCTGCACGCCCTCCTCTTGAGCACAAACACAGGTGAGGAAGGTGACAGCAGCACTTCAAGCTCCACTGAAATAAGGACCAGCAGGAAATAGGTCTCCTATTCACTGCCTTTAAGAACGTGTTTAAACCTTAAATTATGGGGCATTTCTCCTCAAGGTGAAGCTACCAACTCCTCCACCAACCAATCAGGAATTTGCACTCTTCACCAAGAGACACAGAAGTTCTCCTGCCTTGGTGGTACCACTATCTGCCCTGTTTGAATCCAGGTAAAAAAAAAAAAGTCACAAATTTAAGTTATCAGTTTGCAGAACAGAGAAACGTGCCCTTCGTCTGGCATTATTCATACAGTTTATTTCATGGGTACCAAACTACAGATGTGACTTCAGCCACGGGCAAGTACCTTCACAGACAATTCCCCTGTGGCTCTAGGGCCGTGCTGGATCTCGACCAAAGACTCAGGGCGATGCTGAGCACTGCAAGGGCAAGCTGGGGACACACGAGCAAGGAGGAACACTGTTGGTCTGAACAAAGTAATTGTTCTTGCTGTTCTCCCTTTGTTCTCTATCATTTCAAGTAGAATGAATGCCCAAACACTTACTCCAGAACAGCTGAATGACCAATTCCACCACAGATCTGTCAAAAATAATTACAGCTGCAGATCTCACTGATACAAAATGCTCCAACATTTAAAAAACATTTAAAAAAATAGAGCATCTTGCTCTATTTTTACATCAGGATTTTTTTTCCCCTCACTATAAAGAACTCCCATTACTCAGGGAGCTTTAAAACACAACAAATACATACACTGAGCTATTTGAGTTCAGTAACACCATGCTACAGCAAAGTACCTTACTGTCCTGTTTTAGCAACAGCATCAAGTTCAGATATTTTGCTTTTGACTCCAGAAGCCCCAGACCTACTGCCAGGCAGCAGGAAGGCAGCCACCTCCCCGTCCAGCACCCACACCTCCCTGCACACCCCCTGCCCTGCCCCAGTGCCCACACACAGGCACATACCAGCCCTGCAGGGTACTCACAGCTCAGCAACTTCCTGCTCCTCCTCCCAGGCCTCTTTGTGTGTCAGCTGGCTGCTTCCTGTGCTCTTGCACGTCCATATTCGCTCGCTGTATCGCTCCAACCGCGCTTCATACTCCCTGTAGCAGCAGCAGCTCAGGAAAACAGGAGTTATGCAGTAGGCACCACCACAATAGCACGAAACAGTCTTATTCAATTAGACTCTTTCTGTCTGAGCGCATAAAGGCCACATTACAGCAAGGTTTGACCCTGCATCTCTGCTGCACTAAATCTGAATGCTTTCAGACCAGGAACTACCAGAGCTCTCCACAGCCTGTCCTCTTCTGCGCTGCCCTACGGAAACTGCACGCCACCAACCGAGCTGAGGAATGCACCAGGAAATACGTGTGGCTGAGCACTTCTTGGGTCTGATGAGACTCCAGCTTTCCCAGGCAGACTTGTGGGGAAGCAGCCCCGGCACCACAGGCACATGGAAGAGGCACAGAAGGACCCTCACCACCTGCCCGCCCACTGGCAACTGCTGCTCCTTGCCTTATGGGGTCACACACACACATGAAGCTTTCTACAGACTGCACGGGAACAACCATCAGAAAATGTAACAGTGCAAATCCTTACTCATCCAGCCTGTTCATTTGCTGTATGCTTTTGTCTTTGTTTTGTTTGTTGGTTTTGTTTTGTTTTTTTAAATTTGTATTAGGAAGGTAAGTCACAACTCCAACAAGCCCACTTCCCCGGGCATTTCTCCCCAGTCCTGAGTCACAGCAGGAGGTGCAGGAGTGTGAGCACTGCCAGGCAGCTGCCCAGATGCAGCCCAGGGGTGGCTGCTGCTGCACACTGTACATCCACGGAGCAGCCCTGCAGTTAGCCCAGCTCACAGCTGCCACACTGATGGTGTTTCCCAGTGTTCCCTGTGGCTGCAGACATAACAGAGAGCCCCGCTGCCTGTGGCTCCTGCCTATAAGGCACCACAACCAAACCAAAGGGGAATTTGGGCACTTCTCTGCAGTGATACCAAACAGCGAAAATAAAACAGGAAACCAACAGCCCTGCACGCATCACAGCAGTTGGCCGCTTTAGTAATGAATAACTTGACACCATAGCTCTGCTTTTTCCTGTGCCTTCCCCATAAGGAAAGCCAGCCCAGCCCTCACTGGCAGGGATGCAGAGGCAGAGCAGCTCCCAGCTCCCTCCTGCACTGCGCATCCCTCTGCTCCTCCTGCACGCTGCAGGCACATGACCACCCACCCTGCTGCCACAGGACGAGCACAAAGGCAAACAGCAGCAGAATGTTTTCGTAAATTCGCTATAGCTCAAACTTTCCACTACATGCACACTGCCCGCCCTTTCCACTCGGACTGGAAAGAAGCGCGGTGCACTTCAGACCATGCAGCAGGTCTGGCGTGGGGCTACACGTGGGATGTGCCAGCAGCACAGAGCCAGAGCTGCCACAAACCTCATAAATAACCAACCGTGGACACAGCTCCGTGCAGTCAATCCCCAGAAAGCCGTAACGCACACGCTGCATGAAACTAGCTATCTACAGATTGCATCACAGCAATGATCGCTTAGATGTTTGTCAAAAGCCAGAGAACAAAACCAAATTAAAAACAAGAGAGTGTGTCAAAGAAATATGTTTTAAAGCAAACAAGCTGGCCACTGTACAGGAGGAGCACTAAGCAGACAGTTCACTCCTTCGTGGGTTAGTGAAACTCTCCCAGAAATGAGTGCCAGCTCCAAAATAGCTTAATTGTGTCATAATTGGCCCCACATGTACCAACTAAAGGGGCAAACTCTCAGGAGCGTATTTAGGAAGCACAGTTCCCAAGGTGGCAGGCGAAGCTTGCTACAATTACTGAGTATGGCACCGTAATGTTTTAGCACTGCCATCCTTCAGCCAGATCTAAACTGGATGATACTGCACTGAAGATGTAAACTATAGTCTTCAACATGCACACAAAACGCAGCCTGATCGGTATTTTTCTCTGCTGCTCACAGCACAAACTGAAGACGGGTGCAACAACAGCAGGTTTTGCCTGGGAAGAAAAGCAGTGCTCCCAGAACAGACCCTGTGGGTGCTTTGCTCAGCACAGCCATGCCAGCTCAGGGTCAGCCCTGGCGACCACATGCTCTCACACTGCCTGACTGGTGTCACACACAGCAGCCAACACGCTCAGGGAGGTAAGCTGGTCAACAGAACTCTGTATTTTGACATGAAGCCCTCAGCACACATATACACACACACTTGGCTTTTCCAGGTGCGTGACGAAGTAACAGGACAAGCCCATCCCACGCACAACACGGGGAGCATTTATCTGCTCTGCAGCCCACGTGATCCCAGCAGTCCCTGCAGAGCTCCAGCAGCAAGGAGCCCATCTCCAGATGCCGGCACTTTGCCCACACTACGCTCGCTCACTCTGAGCACCGTGGGCTTCACCTGACACCAGGGACCACGGGCAGCACGGCTCCTCTTAATGAGTTTGCAGGGGTATGGCTGCAGAAAGAAGCCACAAGGAAACACTACAGCCAAATAAATCCCCAATCCACTCTACCCACTTGCCCAGTGCCCTCAGACACCTGAACGCTCAGTCACAGGACAGGTGCGTCTACTCACATTTACCAGACAATGCCACAACACCCCTATTTTTCTTCACCCTATTCTACAGCTGCAAGTTCTAAAGAGCCTTACAGAACGCTGTGCCCCTCCCTGGAGGTGCTCAAGGCTGGATGGGGCCCTGGGCAGCCTGGTCTACTATTAAACGTGGAGGTTGGTGGCCCTGTCTGTGGCAGAGGAGTTGGAGATCCATGGTCCTTGAGGTCCCTTCCAACCCGTTCTCCGATTGTGTGAACCCTCTGCCATGCACACACCTCACTCATGGACCTGCACCACAGGAGCCCGCACAGAGCAAGTGCTGATTCACTGCTCCTCCAGCTGGGGAAAGCCGGGGCCAACAGAACCCCACCTGCCCTCACTGGGCAACACCTCCCTGCAGCCGACACTCCTTTGCATTCTTTCTCCTCTTCTCTCTTCCACCTCTGGCCTAGCTTCCATCGCACACATCGCCAGCAGAGTACAGCACAAACCCGGCGTTAGTTTCTCTTTTTAGCCCCGTGACGTCTCTCTGGCGACGTGAACTTTCCAGAAGGCGCAGAGCCGGCAGCCCCGCTGCTCCCCACGAGCCGGAGCTGCGCCCGGGGGCCGGGGCTGTCCGACAGCGACAGGAATTGAACTCCTCCAGATCCTTCTCGCCCGCTTCCTCGCGGAGAATGAGAGCGGGCTCTTTTTTTTTTTTTTTTTTTTTTTTTTCCCCTCCAGATTTTTTTTGTTTTTTTTTTTGGCAGCTTTTTCAGTCGTAAACGGAATGTCTGAACCGCCAAGAGCTGCGGGATCTCCATCCCCGGCGGGGGCAGCCGGGACCCCAAACCCGCAGTAGCGCAGCTGTGCCCCGCTCCGCCCCACGAGGACCGCCAGCCCCTTTGTTCCGCCCGGCCCGACCTCCCGGTGCTCCCCCCGCACCCATTGCCGTTCAGCCGCCCGCCCCGCTCCTCCCCCCTCCGCCTGCCCCGGCTGTGAGGATACTCGCGGGTGCGGAAAGCCTCCTGCGTGTGCGGGACGATGAAGCGCTCCCCCGGTTCCCCCGGCGGCAGCGGCTTGGCCAGCGGGAAGGGCTTGCGGCCCAGCAACGGCGCCATGGCGGCGGCAGCCGCCGGATCCGCGCGGTGACGCCGGGCCCGGGCGGGAGGATTGAAAAATGGCGGGAGATTCCCCTCCCCCTGCCGGGCGGGCGGCGGGCCCGGCCTGCCCGCGCGCACCCCAACCCTCCCGCCGCCCCGCGCCACCCGCCCTCTCGCCGCCCCGATAGCCTATTGGAGGACGGCCGGGGCCGCCGCCTTCCGATTAGTCGGCGGATCCGCCAATCGCGCCTCCTCGCCCCGCCCGCCGGTGCAGCAAGCTGCCTTGCGCCGCGCGGAAGGTGAGAGGTCGCGTTATGTAAGTGGCGGGGAGCGCGGCGCCATTTTGTGGCTCCGTTATCCGCCCGCCCACTCCCCGCGGCGGCCAATCGCGGCGCGTCGCCGCCCCCCGCCTATCCGGGTACCGCGGCGCGGCCGGGCGCCGGGCTTTGTCCTCCGCGTTCGGCTCCTACCCTCCCCCGCGCTCCCCCCTTCCCTCGCGGCGCTTGAAGGGGCCGCGGCGCGCGGGGCATTGTGGGAAGGTGGCGGCCTCACAGCGAGGTTGGTGCTCGTGTCGGTGTGGAGCTGTGTGGCTTTGCGCCCGTTGACCCTCGTCCTGTCCCTGCCTGGCCCCGTCCGTTTGACTCCTGCCCATTACAGGCACTGATCGCCCCTCAGCCTTTCTCCGCGTGAACAGCCCAGGGCTCTCAGCCTTTCCTCATAAGGGAGATGCTCCGGGCCCTGACCAGCCCTCCTCTGGGCTCTCTGCAGCAGTTCCCAGTCTGAGCTGAGGAGCAGAACTGGACACAGTGCTATGGATGTTCCCTGCACAGGGCAGAGCAGAGGGGAGGATGACCTCCCTGCCTTGTTGGCCGTGCTGTATGTGGTGCACCCCAGGACACCATTGGCCGTCTTGCCACCAGGATGCACCGCTGGCTCATGTCAGCCTGGTGGCCATGAGGACCCCTAAGTCCTCTGCAGAGCTCCTCTCCAGCAGCTCAGCCCTTGCCCTATACTGATGTGTGGGGTTATTCCTCCCATGTGTAGCACCTACACCTGCCCTTGTTGAACCTCATCAGGTTCCTCTCCACCCAACTCTCAGCCTACCCAGGTCTCGCTGAATGGCAGCACGGCCTTCTGATGTGTCAGCTGTTCATCCCAGTGTTGCATCATCAGCAAATTTGCTGAGGACGCACTCTGTCCCTTCATCCAGGTCACTGATGAGGGTATTGAACAAGACTGGGCCCAGCACCAACCCCTGGAGAACACTGCTGGTTACAGCCTCTGACTGCACTCTGTGTCACCAATCGCAGCTCTCTGAGCTCTGCCACTCAGCAGTTCCGCATCCATCTCACTGTCTGCCTGTCTATCCCACAGTTCCTGAGCTTCATTACAAGGATGTTTGTGGGAGACAGTGTAAAAAGCCTTGCTGCAGTTGAGGTACATGGCATGCACCACCTCCCCTCATCTCCTCAGCCAGTGATGACATCATTCCATTGTGCATCTCCTCTGAAAAAGCACTGCATGAAAGATGGGAGTTAGTGCTTTGTTGTAATGGTTTCCTCCAGCACTGAGAGAACAGCAACTAACAGCAAGGGTTCCCTCATCTTCAACTTGCAAGCCTTCAGACAAAGCACTCAGAGGTAAAGTGTTCCCTGTATGCCAGCATCTGGGGCTCTAATCTGGGGCCCTAAAGGTGGAGGCCTCTCTGCCTCCACAGATCAAACAATTCTCATTTTTACTGGTTTGGTTTTTGGCCATCTGGCTCCAGCCAAGCCTCTGTGAAAGGACAGGAAAAATACATGAAAAAAATGTAAATTGTGATGCCACTTCCTTAAAAGTTAATGTGATTGTTTTCAAAAGTAATATTTTAGATTGATATGCAAGAACTGTGTAACTAGCTAAATAGAAGGTTATAATTTATTGGAGGGGGAGAAAGGTTCCTGAGGAATGGAATTGGTTCTAGGGAACAAACTTCTATTAAGGCATCACATGATGTACAAGGATGGGAGTGTGTGAGTGCAGAGTCAGACAGGATGGTCAGGATGGGTTTGATTCAGAGCAATCAAAGCAGCACAGAGTACAAACTCCTGAAATGAAGAAACTTTTAAATAGTTTTTCCAGTGTATTTCCAAGTATTTCCACTTGGCTGGAAATAACAGAAGAGCCTGGGTGCCTTTGTGGATCACAACATGATAAGGGGCATTCTGTGATGTGAGCTGAGTTGCGTTGGATACGGTATTTGCAGAAGGCAGTGTGTGTGGCACGGCAGCTCTTATCTCTGCAGCCCCATTCTGATGACAGGGCTGCAAAGAGTGGGTCAGAGCAACAAGGCAGTTTGCCGAATGTTGTGGCATTTGGGTATGGTCAGACGATATCAATATCCCTCCCTCAGTGACCCTTATCTATTCATGTTTAAATCCAGAGATTATGCTGTTGAAGAGCAAGCGGCTCCCTTGTATAATTCATTCAAAATAATTCAACACCATCTTTCTGAGTATCTGCGCAGTTCCTGTGGCTGCATCTCCTGCTGAGCACAGCAAGAGAGCCGTGTCGTGGCTACCACCCTGCTGCTGGCTGCTTTCCTTCTTACTGCTGTAGCTGTCACTACGTGGCTGCTTCTGCCGCTCCTACTCCTGCAGTCGCTCTGCAGTGGCTTCGCCTCCAGTGGGCGCTGGGTTTCCCGGCTGTGGATCCATATATGCGTCTCCTGCAAGCATTCAGATACTTCCCTCTGTAGTCTTCTCTTCGGCCCAGCCTGAAATATCCCCACTGCAGACTTCCAGACTTCCAGAGCACCTGCGACTGGAGCTGAGCACCTTCGTGCTGAGGAAACAGCACCGTCCTCTGCAACGTGTGCTTTCATACAAATGAGAAAACCCAGCATGCTGCAGGGCAGTGCCATGCTGACTCACAGACATCAAGAAGCCACCAGCTTGTGTCAGTCAATGATGAAATGGATTTTTGCACCCTTCCAGCTGCAGGAGTGACCTTGCTGCACTGCAAAGAGCCTTCCTGGTTACCATCACCATAAAACAGTATTTTCTGCTGACCCTTGCAGTGCCAGTCCCCCACTTACTAAACCCAAATGAACCCATGCCATTTCCCTGTGTTGTGTATTCTGGACGATATGCAGAGAGCCTTCACATATTCCCAACAGCCTTGAAATTGCAATTTGTTCTCATATGAAACCATACTGATGGCTCTCCCCTATTTTTGCTGCACTCTGCAAAATGACCCTCTTTCACCTCTTTGTGGCCCTGAAGCTGAGCTGTGAGTGCAGTTTGCCAACGTTCTTTTCTTCCATATTTTATTTTTTCACTCAAACTGAACAATGTTTGGTTTGTTTTTTTTGTTTTGTTTTGTTTTTGTTTTTTTTTTTGTGGTTGCTTTTTTTTTTTTCTTCAAAATCTTTCCCCCCAGTAATTTCCAAGTTCCTTAGCAGTCAAATTCCATTCTTCGGTGGAAGTCCATTTGCGTGCTGAGCTGAAGCACCTTCCAAGAACACAGAACTCAGACTGTCCTCTGGGGTGTCACTTCTTGTCCCTCGCTCTGCGTTTAGGACAAAGGCTCACTTCTGGCAGGCAGAGTGCAGAGGTGGGACAGGAATTAAGACAGCCGATCGTTACGTGTTCCGCACTCACACAGAATTGGTCCTCTGAAGGCTTCCAAGTCCTTCCTACTCCCAAGCTGCAGTGCAGCCCCTCGTGAGGAGCCTGCTGGAGGTGGCACTGAGCAGGCTGGGCTGCCACCTTTTCTGGGCTTGGGCTTTTTCCAAGCAGCTCCCTGGCACCAGAATGTCAGCAGGAGCTGCTGTTCCCTGCAAGACTGCGGGGCTGCCAGCAGTGCTGATGCTCAGCAGCTTTGTGCCAGCACTATTAATCTGCAGCTCTCTAAGCTCTTGACAGCTATTGAGTTAATTAAAGTTTACGCTCTCCCTTTGGACTGAATGAGCTAAAACCCATTTTGGTTTGATGGAGATCTTTTCAGTGGTGCTCGCTTATAGCCTGGCTCTCAGGAACACAGAAGCCTTTTCCCATCACTCTCATGGCATGAAAAGACCCTGGAGGGTTTGTAACTCACCGCTAACTTCCCTCAGTGTGATACAGGAGGTGATTAATCGGATAAATTGCCACAGAACTGTGTTACCTGTTCTAAGCTGCTGCCAAGTGCTCCCATTAGTTGCCTTGTGTTGCGCCTCACTGTAACCCAAGGTGTCAGAAAATGTCAATTTTCTGTTCCTGCAAAAGTGTGTATAAAAAAACTTTATGACTGCTTAAATGCGATTCTGCAGCTTTTATTTCCGACAGAGAAGTCTCTGTTTTTCTATGGAAGATGTTATGGTGAGAAAGAGTAGCAGAAGCCAGCTTATTTTGATACTTTCATGGCTTCTCCAATACTTCTGCCCCTTAGCGATCCCTATGATGTATAAATGAAGCTACCCCATCTAGCAGCTCAAACCTAGTCAGAAATGCAGTTCAGTTCAGGGTAAGTCAGAACAGCTCCGATGGCCATGGGAAGACCAGTCTTGAGGCAAAGCTCAGGCCTCTGCCCTGTCTCCAGCCATGGGAGCCCACTCTCCAGGCTGCTTTTTTTCCCCATCCTTCTGCTCCTTGCCAGCTGTGAGGCACCCAAACTCCTGTGCTCCCACACATACAGGTGTGGGGTTTGGCTCATGCGGACCTAAGAACTGGGACCAGAGCTTGAGCAACTGAGCCAGAGCTGTTGTCCATTTCTGCAACACCTAAGAGCATCAGCGTCGCGCTCAGAGGCACAGCTGATGGGGTCACCGTCCATGGAGGTGTTCAGAGCCATGGAGATGTGGCACCGAGGGATGTGGTGATAGATGTGGTGGGTGCATTGGGGTTGCTCTTAGTGATCTTAGAGGTCTTTTCCAACCTTAATGATTCTATGATTCTATGAAGCAGAGAGTTCTGTAATGAGTATCCTTTGACGTGCAGAAATCAGTGAAAGCATTTTTACATGGTTGTTTAACAGGCTGGAGATTTTGGTAATGCAGTGATGCCCAGCACTGGATGCAGCTACAAAGGCATCTCTTTCTCCCTCCACCAGCTGCAATGCATGGATCAAACAGTATGCTTGGAGAAAGGAGATGGTACTGTAGTGACAGCAGAAATCAGATCCAGCCCAGATGCTTGTGTGTTGCCAGAGAGGTCCCAGGTGCATCAGCCCATTGGCTTCCTGCCTTCCTGCTGCCATCTCACCACACCAAGCAGAGAGAGATTAATACATTACTACTATTAATACATTACTACTATTACTACTGAGAAAGAAAAAAGCTTTGTTATGTTTATGCTTGCCCTTACTTGCTGCTGCTGCCAGAACTGAGATTAATGCCATAAATCCAGTGGTGAGTTTAGGAACTGCTGTTGAGGTTTCCCATTACCTCTGTGAGATGCTGTAGGAGCTGTAGGAGTTATTTTCAAAGCAGTGGGGTTGCAGCCGGTGGAAGAGAATGGCATGGGGCATCTTGTAGGATTTGTTTTCTTTGCTTTCAGCTTTGTCGTACACCAGCTGCTTGGGTTGGAGTTCCTTGTGTCTCATACCTGCCACCCTGGGCTGCAGGGGAAGGTGAGGAGGAGAAAGCATGGGTTCAATGACTGCTGGTAGGTGGTGGGATCTTGGGCATCAGGTGCAGACCTGGGGCACAGCAAAGGTTGGGCCAAGAAAGCAGAGCCCATGGAAGGTGGGGGGATCTGCTGCCCTCTGTGCCCCTCACTGGGCCGTGCCTCCATCCCAGTACCCATCATATCCACACATTCTCGACCACATGACATCAAAACTGTTTGGGGATGGTTTCCAGGGGCTGCTGCAGACCGAGTTTCCCGGCTGCCCAGGAGATGGCAGTCCTGCATTCGGACAAGATATGCAGGCAGTCCCCAGCCGGCGCCCGTCATTTACTGGAAAAGGAAACCCGAGTCGTGGGCTGTGTGTTTGGCTCTGCTGGGGAGGGAAAGGGCTCTGTCTGCAGTGACTGGTGCTCTGTCCTATTCTGAGCTGAACAAGAGACACTGCGGTTGGGGGGTGAGTCCTGGATGTGCAGGCCGGGAAGCGCAGCCCTTCACAGAGACTGCTGGACATTGGCAGCAACAGCTTGGGATCTAGTTCTCATCATCCTCCTGCTCTAGGTACTGGTGGGGATATGCTACATATGGTGGGAAATTCAGGATTACTGCAATTTGTCTTTGCTCTTACAGATCAGGAGGCACTAAAATTTATTTTATTTGGATTTCTTTGATGTTTGCAAGGCAGAAAGTTGAACCTATCAAGGGAACCCATGGTTGAACCAATCTCTGTTCTTTCTCAGCAAGGGGTGGGTAAGTGATGTGCCAGCCAGGGTGCCATCTCCATGGGCACGACCGATGTGTGCCACCTCCCAGCTGCATGTCCTGGGCTGCAGCTTCAAAATTCCTCTTCCCTTTATTCTTCCCCTTGAAAGAAGCAATCAGTGTCGGTGGTGGTGAGGTGGTGCTGCACAGAGCAACTGCAAGGAGACTTCAAATGGCAAATGTGTCACAAACAGAGCTGGTACCTGTGGGGACAGCAGTGCCCAGTGGGTTTCACCAAAAGGAGCATCTTCTCAGATGAGGAGTTCCCTTGTAAGAGAAATCAGCAAGGGAAAGAACTGACCTTCAAAGCAAGAATGAAAACTTGCCAGGATTGTTCATAGGGTAAAAACAGGACTTTCCCTTTTCCACTGTAGTGGAAAAGGCTGTTGCAGTGCTCTGCTTTGCAGTGCAAGGAGTGCCAGTGGCAGTCATGCTGCTGAGCTGCAAGCTCCCTTGGGAAATGAGGATTCTTCATCCCTTTTCTCTTTAAAATCACAAAAGCAGCAGCTCTAAGTTCCCTTATTTAAATTCCATTCTTCAATAAAAGCTCTGTAGTCTTCACTCTTTAAACTCAGAAAATGTTTACATGAAGTTAACTGAAGTTACCAGTTATTTCTTTGTCACTTTTCTAGTGGATGGCAAATGTTGTTCTTCAAACTCTTGCAAGTCTAACATCTTCTTTCCAAATGTTTCTTTGCAAATGCATAAGATCAGTGCCTCTATGCAGTCACCCACAGATGAGCATGAGATGAGTCCATGTATAGACAGCATCCAAAAATCTGCCTGGAATGGCTACTGTAGAGAACCATTTAGCAAGGATTCCCTCCCTATTAGCTGGGCAAGTTGTTATTTTGAGATTCCTTTGCAAACTCAGGACAAGAAGGCAACCTGTTCCCCTGACCCATCAGTTCTTCCATTGTTGCCTTCCTCAGGCTGAGGGCTGTAAGAAGCACTGGCATTAACAGGCAGTTTTAAAGTTGGAAGATGTAGGTAAAGGAAATAGAAATGTTTGCATTCATCTGGAACAGCCTTCCTTTTAAATCCTGGTGTGACTAAAAGGATTTATGTGAGCAAATGAATTGAACACAAGAAGGAGATAGAACTGCCTCTCGGAGGATGTTCTCGTATTACCCTTTATAGAGACAGAAGCAGAGCTGCAGGTTGGACAGATGTGTGTTTAGAACGTGAGCCTGGGGAGCTGGTGACCCACAGGAGCAGGCAGCCAGTGAAGTGTGCTGGAGCCATGCTGCTGGCTCCCAAACACGGGCTTTGGCTCGCAGATCTGCTGGCTTCTTGCACTTCCTCGGGGCATTTCTTTTCTTTCCTTTCCTTTCCTCCCTGATGAACCCTTGAATTCACGGGACTCTGGACACCATGTTACAGAATCACAGAATCGTAGAATCACCAAGGTTGGAAAAGAGCTCTAAGATCACCATCCAACAGTCCACCTATCACCAATATTTGCCACAAAGCCGCGTCCCTCAGTACAACATCTAAACATTTCCTGAGCACTTCAGGGATGGGGATTGTTCAGCTGTTCTCAGTATCTGCACCTGAAAACTCTCTCCTCTTGTCTTTCTGCAGCACAGAATCATAGAATCATAGAATCATAGAATCACCAAGGTTGGAAAAGACCTAAAAGATCACCCAGTCCAACCGTTCACCTCTTCCCAACAGCTCCCACTAAACCACGTCCCTCAACACAACATCCAGCCTTTCCTTGAACACCCCCAGGCTCGGTGACTCCACCACCTCCCTGGGCATCCATTCCAGTGCCTGACCACCCTTTCTGAAAAGTAATGCTTCCTCATGTCCAGCCTGAATCTCCCCTGCCGTAGCTTGAAGCCATTCCCTCTGGTCCTATCACCAATGACACGAGAGAAGAGGCCGACCCCCAGCTCACTACAGCCTCCCTTCAGGAAGTTATAGAGAGCAATGAGGTCTCCCCTGAGCCTCCTCTTCTCCAGGCTGAACATTCCCAGCTCCTTCAGCCTCTCCTCATACGGCCTGTGTTCCAGACCCCTCACCAGCTTTATTGCCCTCCTTTGAACACGTTCCAGGGCCTCAATGTCTTTCTTGCAGTGAGGGGCCCAAAACTGGACACAGCACTCGAGGTGCAGCCTCACTAGCTGAATATAGGGGAAAGCAGGGGATAGCATGACGAGTGATGAGCAGTTGTTCCTGTGTCATCTTCCCCTCCTTCCCATGACTCAGCCCCCTCTGCTCTTGCAGCTGCTGGCAGCCCCACTGTCCTGCAGCACCATCCCCGGGCCCATTGCCCTGGGTTGGGGGCCAGGGTTCCCACCCACCGTGCCCACGTTTGCTGGGAGGCAGCATGGGGCCCTCAGTGCATTGCGCCCGGAGCTGCAGGTAGCCCGGGGCCCATCTTTCTGATAAAAAGGAGAGAGCCAATTAATTCTGGAGCCAGAACAGCCACAGAAGAGGAGACTTCAGGGAGGATTTAGCGAGCAGTGGCCCAGATACATCAAACCGTCTGCAGCACAGCGCAGTATCCCATTAGGGCTCCTCTATGTAACAGCTGATGTTACTTATCCTATTAGATGACTGACGCTGCTTTGATGTATTCCCAGGAGACTGGGCCATGGTTTTCCCAGGTGGATTTCTGCCACCCCTGACGTGAGGTTCGTGCCCACCAGGCAGGGTTCTGATGAGGATGAGCTGCGTGGCTCTGCTCCTTCCCTTTGCTTGGAGATGTTGTCCCCAGGCGTGCCAGCATCACTGCTCTTTCCCTGTTGCACTGGGCAGGCTCCTTGCTGACCAGGGAGGCTGCTTTGCTCTGCTGGGTCTGCTGGCCTTGCGCTGGAGCTCTCCTGCCTCCAGCCTGGAGTTAATTCTGCTGATTCCCGGTTTCTTCCCGACAACATGAGCTGTTCACCTCCACCAAAAGGTGGAGTGTTTAGCTAATCAAAATCCATTCTGAAATTGGTGACTGGTCTGTTTCTGTTGGTATTACCTCACCCACTTCCTCCAGGTCTGCTTAATGCAGATCCCCACACATCCACTGCGGTTTTGCCATGCTGAGGGTCTGCTAGGCAGAATGAACTTGAACTTTGTTCACGCTCAGCTGGGGCTTGGCTGAGCCCTGACGGAGCAGCAGGGCTGGAGCTGTTCACAGATTAATGGGACAGAGCAGAAAGAAAAGTCACATTGCTGCCTACCACCTGGGGAGCTGTGAGATGCAGCCTTGACCTCAAATAGTTCCTATCTGCAGGCAGAGAGAAGGGAAGAGGCTGCTGTGATCAAGTGCTGGAGCACTGCAAAGAAGCAATGTTTTGTTAAACTGATAAAACCTGGCACCCACATCGCTGCAGGGCTGCACATACTGTGAGTGCAGATGAAAATTCACTGGCTTGGAAGTAAAAGGGTGTTAGAAGTGCCTCTTTGGAAGATGGCCGCGGGGTGACATCTGTATCATCTTCTGTGCGTGGGCTTGGAATGTGAAAGATATTTCTGGAGAGCTGAACCTTACCAATAAAGCTGGCTATCTCCAACAGCCAATAAAGCTGGTGAGCTCTGACAACCAATGAAGATGGTAAATTCAAACAACCTCATGTCATGTCCTTGTGAACCCATCACCCCGCAGCGACCTCACATCTGCTGTGCTGTGGGGTGATGCACGCAAACCCAGTGAGGAGAGTCCATCCAGGAGAACGTGGCAGAAGTTTGGCTGTGGAATGGGACCAAAGCTCAGCATAGCTGCTGCACTGCAGAGCCATTAAACGTGGTTTGGGATGTGCAGATAACCCTGCACAGCTGGGGGACAGCGCGGTGGTCAGCGTGCAGGGAGAGAGAGAGATATGACTAGAGATCCCAGCCAACATTTTGAGCTTCAACCCCAGTAAGATTCCATCCCCAAACAGCCCTTGTCACTCTCAGCCTGGTGCCAGTGTCACTTTTCAAAAGCCACATTCCAACCTGTCCCTCTGCTGGGAGAAAGAAGAGGACAGACTCTTTAGCGGGGTCTGTTGTGACAGGACAGGGGGAATGGTTTCCAACTGAAAGAGGGGAGATTTAGATAGGATGCAAGGAAGAAGATTTGTACACTAAGGGCAGTGAGGCACTGCACAGGTTGCCCAGAGAGGCGATGGTGCCCCATCCCTGCAGACAGCCAAGGTCAGGCTGCAGGGGCTCTGAGCACTGATGGAGCTGTGGGGGTCCCTGTGCACTGCAGGGAGTGGGACCTGATGGCCTTTAGGGGTCCCTTCCAACTCCAGTGATGCCCTTGGCAGAGGAAACTGGCCAAGGAAACAGGAAAGGACGATGGTACAGGAAAGTGCTGCAGCACCCGTGCAAAAAGGGACCAGCAGAACATATGCAGATAAGAAGGCAAGCTTTGCCTTCTGAATTAAGGATCAGGAAGTAGCAACATGGTCATAAATATTGCTTTTCAATAACTGCGCTTGCAGGCATTGAATCCATCGAAACCTAAGAGGAAGGAGAGGTTCCTCCATGAGTGAGATTGGAACCAAAAGCCCCTTCCTCATCGTGCAGATGCTCATAGAGCCTGTAGGTTATCACGAGAACTTAGTTCTGGCCCATACTCAGATGATAGTGGATTTTTAATCCTATCTTCCTGATACATTAATGTTTGCTTTAAACAAATAGAATCCCTCTTTATAACGCCATAAGAAAGCACAGAATGTGGCATTTATATCGCAGTAAAATTTTATGTGTGTTTGCACAACTACTTGACAGCACAAACATTGGTGTTTCCTTAGGGGATGTGCTTTGAGGTTTCCTGTGGGGAAATGGGAACACTGACAGCTCGCAGCTGGGAGACAGGCATTTTCCCTATTGCAGATGGTCCAGAGGCCAGTAAGGAAAAGGAAATTGTCAAGGGCAAGAGCTACCTGTACAACAGGGGATTGTATCTCTCCATCAGCACACAGCTCCTCGTCCTCTCTGCAGTCACACTGGGGATCGACTCCCTCTGAATTTGTTGCTCCAGCACTGTGCAGGGGTGCGAAGCAGAGCCTGTGCTGGTGGGTGAGCTGCCCTATGGCTATGGGCATGGTGCCTCTGGGGAGCAGACTGAGTCCTGGAGAACTCATTCTGTCATTTTTCTTAGCTTGGATTTTGGCAGAGAGGCAATTCCAGGCACACCGTGTCCTTCAGAACTCTAAAAGTTCGTCGTCTTCCTCATGATCCTCCACGGGTCAGAGACTCCTGGCTCCTCGGATGGGACTTCTGTGAGCCTGGCGTGGCTTCATGGCCACCCCAGTGATCAAAGATCTGGTGACTTGTGGCATTCACACGGACCCATCAAGAACCATGAAATGCTGGGCATGGATAATGTCCCATCCCTATCAGAGATGCTGTTCAACCATCTCATCTGTGCAAAAGTGATTTTGAAACATCATCTAAGAGATCATGCAGGTGGGAAAACATCCCATTTTTTGATTCACACAGTAACTTTCTGGAAATCCTGTCCATCTCCCTGGTTGCTCTGATCCAGTGGCTGAGCTGCAAGCTGGTGCCCAGGAACAGCTCTGGAGATTTCCTGAGGAGATCTGGACTTCTCCATGCAAGCAACACAATTCAATTCTGCACACTCTGCCTAAGGAGAAGGGGATTCTCCTGGCACCAGGTGCTCCCCAGGGTGATGCTTGGGATCTGAGAGTGGGACACAAACAGTCTTGTGTTTCAGCTGGCCCCTGATATGACAAGGTAGACCATTTCCACCATCGTTTTGGTTCTGCTTCATGCCTGCTGGACTCGATTGAGCCACACAACATGTTCGTTCCAGAAGGAAGCAGGGATCTCACTGCACCCAGCTCCTTGCCACCTCGGCACGGATCCAGCAGGAGAGACTCTGGCGTGACAGGGCACTGCACTGAGCGGGGCTGCATCTCCAGCATGAACACTGAAGCGACAGGAGGGAGCTGAGCAAACATCTTGGAAAGCAGTTGGTATGTGCACGGGAGACCTGCGTGGCACACGGGGAAGCGCACCGATGAGCTTTTCTAAGAACTTGCTTGCCACTCTGCAGCTGGAGCGATATTTGCTCTGGTCCTGATAAAGGCTCTTATCAGAGAAGATCAATCTGCCTGCTGTGGGGAAGTGACCGTTTGGGTTACAGCCCTGTTACTGGCAGTCATCTGTGTGCCCCAAGGTGAGCACAGGACCGGCCCTGGGGCAGCGTCAGCCGCACTCCTCCCCAGCATCTGCAGCTATAAATCCTGTGGTTCAAAGCGTGTCTCCAGACACATCCTGTGCTTCTGAGTGTTTCTGTGGAGGCAGCATGGGTGAGTGCGTGTGAAGAGCAGGGTGGGTTGCCCCCTCTAAACCCACCGCACCAGCAGAGCCCTCCCTTTGCTCCTGTGGATGGAGGACTGGCTGCCAGGGCAGTAGGGTGGCACCAGGTACTTCACAACAGCAGTGGAACTGTGCTCTACACTCACCTTGTCCCTTCTTCCCACAGCTTCCCAATGTGCTCCCCTCCTGCTGCTTGCCTGTGTGGTGGCCCTGCCTGCCATGAGTCTCATTGATGCTGCCCAAGACCTGACCCTCCTCAGTCGATCTGTCTCGAATAGCAGTCCATCAGCTCTCAGCGTGCTGACAGACGGTAGGTACACGAAAGGCCTTCATCTCTGCAGGCAGAACCATGCTCGGGCCCATGCACAGGTGTCCTGCCCTCTCTCTGTGTCTGGTAGGACGGGGAAGGTTGGTCCTGCAGGGAGGTGGAAGTTGGGCTGGCTCAGCAAGCAGGTCAGAAAACCTCTGCTGGCCACAGTGGTCTGGGGTAAGGAAAATCGGGTCCACAAATAGCACCAAGTGCTACCAGTGTTAGAAGAGCATGACTGATACCCATTTGGCTGGAGGCACAGATTGCAATGCCATGCCCAATCTCTAACGCAGCAAAAATATTTGGAAATGGGGACTTTAGAAGATAAAGGCACCTTCTCCATCCAGGAGGTGTTAAGGCTTTACATCTTACTGCTTGGGCTCCACCTCTGGAGACAGAAAGCATTTCCTGATCTGAGTTCCAGCTTTGCTGGATCTTCCCTACTTCTTCCAACTCTTCTCCGTGCTGTTGGTTTCCATGTCACAGGTGAGATCCGCCTGGTGAATGGCTCCAAACCCTGCTCTGGACGGGTGGAGGTCTGGTACCACAATGAGTGGGGAACGGTGTGTGACGACGGCTGGGACCTGAAAGATGCCTCTGTGGTCTGTAGGCAGCTTGGCTGTGGGGAAGCAGTGTCAGCTCCATCTCAAGCTTTCTTTGGAAGTGGATCCGGACCTATTTGGCTGGATGATGTTAACTGCATTGGGAACGAGAGCCTGCTCACTCAGTGCACGCTGAGGGCCTGGGGACAACACAACTGCAGGCACAGCGAGGATGCAGGCGTCGTGTGCTCAGGTAGAGCGTGCTGCTCTGTGTCCCTTACTAATATCCAACTGCAGGTGTGCGATGGGATGCACCTCTATCTTTCTTCTACGGGGTCTTATTAGATTCCCCTCTCTCCTGCCACACTG
This sequence comes from Tympanuchus pallidicinctus, assembly GCF_026119805.1. NCBI lineage: Eukaryota > Metazoa > Chordata > Aves > Galliformes > Phasianidae > Tympanuchus > Tympanuchus pallidicinctus. The sequence continues at coordinate 9,713,793 of NW_026294741.1, forward strand.
GCCAGTAAGGGGTGGGTCCAGTGCCACTCTGTGTGGAAAAGGGCCTCACAGCATCTCTCACCCCAACCCCACTCCAGGTTTAATGCTAACAGAGGTGAGGAAGTGCCCAGCACAGGCTGCAGTGCTCGCGTGTGTGTGTGTGTGTGTATGTGCACTATGCAGGTGATGAAGGCACCTGTGTGCTGGCAGAGGCTGTTCTTCTCTCTCCTCAGCCACAGGAAGGGGCAAGGTCCTTTTCACATCCCTGTCCAGTCCAACTCTGTTTTAGCCACACAGCCCCTTTCAGCATCTATATTGTTCTCCGAGTCTGATACCAGCATGGTCCAGTGGGACTGTTGCCCTTCCCTTGGGGCCACCTCCTGCCAGGTCCTGTTGGAGAAGATGAGCAAAGGTCCGAGGCCAACCCAGTCGCACTGTCAGGAGAGCGCATTGACCTCTCTGGGCTGGGACAGCTGAGAATCTGCGAGGTGCTCCGGCCAGTTGTCCGTCTGTTCTTCCACAAGATGAAGGCGTGCTCTTTTTCTGTTGCACAGCCTTTTGTTAAAGCACGCTCTCTCCTGCCCCAGGTTGGCCCAAGGACTGCAGTGAGCTCTCTGCAGGCAGCCCCAGCGGCGTCTACATCATCCAGCCCTCAGGGCTGCACCCCCTCGTGGTGTACTGCGAGATGAACGTGACGGACGGGGGCTGGACGGTCATCCAGAGGAACAGCCACAACACAGACATCACCTGGGCCGAGTCCTGGAGCACCTACAAGTACGGCTTTGGGAACGTGCGCGGCGACTACTGGCTGGGCACCGAGTACATCCACCAGATCGCCAAGCAGAAGGTCTACCAGGTCAGGTTCGTCATCTCAGACAATGCAGACAACGTCAGGTTCGCAGACTACAACCTCTTCAGTCTGGATGATGAGGCCCAGGGCTACCGGCTGCGGCTGGGCTCCTACGCGGGCACAGCGGGGGATGCCATGGCTTTAGCCAATTCCGCCACTGTGCACGACAACATGAAGTTCTCTGCTAAGGACTTGGATCAGGACACCAACAGCGGGAACTGTGCCTCCGCCAACGGGGGCGGCTGGTGGTATTCGTCCTGTTACTCCGTACGGCTCAATTTCAAGGGCGGCTTGACGTGGAGCGGTCTGTGCAGCGGCAACTGCAGAGCTTCTGCCATCCTCATCAAACCAGCTACCTACTGCTAGTGCTTCTTGTCTGCCCATCCATGCCAGGCACGTTGCCTGGGTTCTCAAGAGATTTTTTTCATCTCTTTTGTGGAGTCGCTCTGCTTCCCTTGCTGGGTTCTTCCTCTGAGCTGTTATTATCTTCATTACACTGTAATCAGAATAACACACTGCCAAACCTGTCCTTCTGAAAACACATTGCTTTGGAGAATAAAATCTATTTTAGAAACGTAACACCTTGATGATCATTGGGTTTACGTGGGAAGGTTCTGATAATGAGGGGGCTGCAGGGGGTCACTGTGAGCAGGTCTGAGGAGGAGCAGGCTGTTCCCCTGAAGCCTGTAGGCTCCAGTAGGAGCAGATCTTCAGGTGCAGCCATGGAAGAGCCCACATGAAGCAGGGGCAGTGGGGGAGTGACGGAGATGGGGAGAAAGACTTTTTTCTTCTGGTCTGTACTAACAAGAAGAGATAAATCACATTAATCTCTTTCACACTGAATCTGTTGTGCTGGTGACATTAACTGGTGAGTGACCACAGAATGACTCAGGTTGGAGACAGATCTTTAAGCCCATCCAGTTCCAACCCCTGCTGTGGGCTGGGTGCCTTCACAGCTCAGACTGCCCATGGCCCATCCATTGCCTGGGGCACCCTCAATTTTCCCCATCCTTGTCTCAATCTACAAGCTTTCTTGTTCATCATGTTTTCTTCCTCTGTTCTGTTAATGAGGGGAAATGAGAGAGCAGCAAGATGGAGACGAGCTGCTCACCAGTGTGAAACCCCCACATCATCCCAAGAAAAAGGTCCCTGCTCTTTGTTGTGTGACTGTGTGGGCCCTTTCTCCAGAGTTTATGTCACCCTCTCATTAGCTGAGGGAAGGATAAAGCTTCATTATTTCCTAGCTTGAACTAACCTGCTTGCAATCTGTTGCCTATCCTGGGTCTCACTTTCCCCTGAGTCTCACAGCACCACCCCCATGCCTGGCACTGGGACCACCAGAGATGGATCCCCCATGGCACAAACCCCCTCCTCCTGCCCTAGAGGCAGCCTAGAGGCCCCTCAAGGCTCCCTGACGCCCCCCAGGACCACTTGCATGTGTGTGCGCAGTGTAGACACAGCAAGGAGACAGGAGGCAGCAAAATCTGGCTCTGGGATTTATTGCAGCTGATTTCTCACACTGTGGGTAGCACTGATGGGACTGAGGAGCAAAGGGGGCCGGGCTGCGGATGGAGGCACTCCCCCAACCTTTGGCACAGTCAGCACACGTCGGTGGGTTTGACCAGGATGAGGGATGATGTGCAGTCACCTCTTGGGCAGATTTCTGGCCAGAGGATGTACTTTTTGCCATTGAGGAGGACGTTCTGGCACTTGTCGTACCACCACCCCCCGTAGCTGCTGGCGCAGTTCCCGCTGTGCTGGTCCTGGTCTTTGTCCACCGTGCTGAACTTCATGTTGTCGTGGATGCCCGAGGAGTGGTAGCTGGCCAGGTAGTCCGTCCCGCTGCTCAGGAGCCGGCCCAGCCTCAGCGGGTAGCCGCTGCCCTCGCTCTCCACTCTGAAGATGTCGTACTCAGCATAGTGGGTGACGTTGGCTTTGTCCCGCACGACGAAGCGGACCTTGTAGGTGCCCTGCTGTGTCAGCAGGTGCAGGTACTCGGTGCCCAGCCAGTGGTCGCCCTGCACGTTCCCGAAGCCGTACTTGTAGGTGGTCCAGGACTCTTTCCACGTGATCTCAGTGTCGTAAGTGTTCCTCTGGACAACAGTCCAGCCCTTGCCCTCGGTGTCCATGTCGCACCACACCACGCGGGGGGGGGACCGCGCCGGCTGGATGACGTACACCCCGCTGGGGCTGCTGCTGGTGAGGTGGCTGCAGTCTGCGGGGAACCCTGAGACAGCAAATCAAGCAAGACATGCATTGCAAAATGTGCTGGTGAGGCACCGTGTGCAGCTGGACTGGTGCTACAGATGCTGGATTTCAATGGACGCTGCACCCTGCACATGCTGGGAATCGCTCTTCTCTGCTGGTGATAAAAGACAAGAACCAGCCTCCTCTGCAGCTCAGGTCTGAATGGAACAGAGAGGCTTGCACCCAGCACCTGGCGGCACGGCTGTCCTCAGCAGTACCCAGAGTGGTGCACAGCAAACCTGGGGGCTTCTCAGCTTGGTGGGAGCACCCACACCCCTACTCACCAGCCAAGGCTGTGGCGCACACTGGGCTGGTGCAGAGAAGAAGCATCACCACTGCCACGGGCAGGAGGATGAGGTTCACACGGAGCTGGCGTGTTCCAGCCTGCAGCCCTGGGGAGGGAAAGGTGCAGCACCGTCAGGACCCCTGGGCAGCCCCCCCCCGCCCCCGCCCCTCAGCAGCCCTGGGGAGCTGTGACCAGGGAATGCAGAGCTGCAGACATGGAGCAGGATATGTGGGCTGGGAGATGGTTCCTCAGCCAGCCTCATCCCTGCACCTCACTGCAGCCTGTGGTCACGGATTCTTCTGTTCCTTCTGGTAGTTTTGATTGTCTTTGTTTTCTACAGGGCTAGGGGTAAACAGGCATTTTTACGACAAATAATCTGTGCTAAGCACGTTCTGGGCAAATAGTTTGAAGCACTGCAGCTGAGTTTGCTGCATAGAACTCATTGCCCCAGGTGCGGAACGTGCACTTCATGGGGACACAGCAGCAGCAGCAGCAGAGAAGTGAAAATAAATGAGCAGGTGGAAATGGGAGGACAGGCTCACCTGTTCTGGCTTCCATGGTCCCCCACTGCTGCCACTTAGCTTGATCTATTGCATCCCCTGCCGTGTGGCAGGACTGTGCCTGAAGCTGTAAGCACTCAACAAAATGAGCTGTTGGAAAGAAAGAGAACTCACCCATCGCCATAGCGCTGCACGGGTGCCAGGAGCCTGGGCAGTGAGTCCTGCAGCTCTGAGCTCCATGCGAGGGTCAGCCCCTTTATAGCCAGCTCTGTCCCAGTGCACACCCCTCCGTTCCTCGTGTGCCCATCTGGGATCTTCTCTTTGCTCAAGGTGACACAAATAGGTCATAAATTTCTTTCTGTTAAAAAACAAAGTGTCCCTTGCTTCCCAGGTGTGGGGCATTTACCAGATGCTGTTCACTGGAGGTGTCCGGGTGTTGTACCTCTTCAGGAATCTACCAGCTGTTGAGCTAAAGGAGATGAAGTGTGGGGAAAAGTCAAACGGAAGGGCAGGAATGTGAAAATAGAAGGAACCAAGTGCAGAAAGTACCATGATTACCGGCAGCACAAATTGTATGGCATGCGGGAATTAGAGAGTGTAAAACCCATGGGTGGTGGCTTCTCAGCAGCTGCTGGGTAGCAGCGTGTCACAGCCCTCCTGTGATGGCACCAGCTCAGGGCCAGGCACAGAGCTGGGCTGCACACACTCCCTGCCTCTTTGTGCCCACTATGGGTAGATGCTGAGGGCTGGAGGCAGCAGCCTGCTCCCCAGAGCCACCCCTGCCCCTAGAAGTGCTTTGGGCAGCTCTGAGCACAAACTTGGTTCCTCAGCAGCACCGTTCCCCTGCACTTCCCTTCCTTCTGCATACATTTGGTGGCAGCTCAGGGGGCTCTGCTGACCGCCTGCTCTTCCCATGGCACGCAGTATGGGCACTGCCCAGCAGTGCTGTGCAGGCTGCACGTGCTCTGGGAGAGCATCCTACATGGTCCGGGAATCCATATGGGATATGGAGCCCTACACTCATTCACAGAGCTCTTCAAGCAGCAATTAGTGCCAGCAGAACCACATCGGGTCTGGTTAACAAGTGAGAGGTCTCCCTTATTTCACAAAAGCTCTCAGGGCTGCTGGAGTCTCTTTCACTACAGCATATTTTGTGGTGCCAGCAGGTCCTCGCCTCAGATACCATGTGTCACCTTGGTGCTGACGTGTGAGGACACAAAGCAACCAGAGGTTGTCCGAAGGAGGGCAACCAGAGCTCGAAGCACCTGGAGAGGCTCTGCCATGCAGCCTGGGTCAGGGATGCCTTCAGAGGGTTTGGTGTCAAATCCAGTAATAACGCTCCTTATCTGGAGCATTTGCCAGTCCAGTGGAGTGATGTGCAAACACGGGATGCCGGCTGCCGTCTGGTTTAGGATCTCTTATCACAGAAAGGTGCAGCTGGGGAATGAACAGCGATGCTGATACACGGAGGGCAAACAAACCATCCGTCTCCAGCCGGGATGATGGTGGAAGGCGGAGCGCTGCCCTCACCCGCCGAGCCCCATATATAAGCACGGTGCCTCCAGGCCAGGCACCTCGGCTTCCCGCTCCACAGGGACCCTGCAGCAACATCATGGGTGAGTGCGTGCTGGGCGCTGCGCGGATGCCCCTCCTGCGCCCCTCCTCCTCCGGGCTGCTGCCACCTCTGCGCTGGGCTGTGGGTCAGCGCGGCTCCTGCTGCGCACCCGCCCTGTCTGTCGCCCTCCTGCTCCTCGCGCTCCCTCCTCTGTTCCTGAGCGCACTTAAACCCACTCCGCACTGCGCTGTGTCGTGAAGTGCCTTATATTTGTGCCCAGAGCATCGAGTGCATTTATAAACAGAGCGGAAGCTTAGTTGAGGTGCTCAGCAGCCGTCGGCCTGAAGCCTCTTAGGGCACGGGAGTGGGGCAGGCATTTCGCAGATGCTCATCTATGGGGCTGGCTGCGAGCAAGCTGTCGGGGAAGCTCCTGATCTGACACAGTCTGAAGGAGTCCGATTGGTCAGGTTCCCAAATGCTCCTCATCTGATTGTGGAAGCCACGGAGTCCTGCTTTGGCCAATGCTACAGCTGAACAGCGTGACTCCATCCCTGGAAGCTGCACTTTCCCCGTGGAAAATCCCCATCCCTGTAGGCTGCAGACAGTTGCGTACTTTTGCGGAATGTTTCTTTTTATATTTCTGCCCCTCGGTAAAGCACAGCGTAATTAATGCTGTGGCTTTGTCTGTTTTACGAGTTTGTTCTAACATTTGCTGAGTTTATTTATCCAAAGCTCCCTCACCAGGAAGGCTGGGTTTGCACTTCCACTCACTGTGTCTGCTCTCCCTGCAGCTGCTCATCACTCCGGCCTCCTGCTCTGTACCTGCATGCTGGCCCTGCTCGCCCCTCTTCTTGCTGTGCAGATTGAAAACCTGACAAGACTGAAAGCAAATCTGTCTGACATTCTTAATCTCCACTCAGATGGGCACCATCCTGGTATGTGTTTTCTCTCTTACACCCCTGAACATTGATCATCCGAACACCAGGAGCCTCCTGCTCTCTGCGCAGAGGGGAGGTGTGGAAGGGAACAGTGGTGAAGGGCAGACACGCTCAGAAAGAACAGGAGCTCAATCACATCTTTCTCCCATTTCAGATATTCTCTATACACTGCATGATCTGGAAGTTCAGCCTTCTTTATTATTGACAGGATGTACATGGTAGCTTTATCTAGAGACCTGCAGATATCCAAAGGAAGACCTTTTCTCTGTAGTCTGTCTAAACCCCTGAAATGTCACCAGGTCAGATTGGATATTAGGAGAAATTTCTTCTCCAAAAGAGCGGTGCTGCAGTGGCACAGCTGCCCAGGGAGCAGAGGGGTCCGTGGAGGTGTTCCATGGGGATGTGGCACTGAGGGACGTGGGCAGTGGGCACGGTGGGGTGCGTTGGGGTTGGGGATCTTAGAGGACTTTTCCAGCCTGAACGATTCTGATTCCGTGGAACTTAATGCCTTCTGAAGATTGTTCACAGCTAAATGGTGTAATAAATGAGTCACACCAATAACAGAGGTCACTGTGGGTGTTTGAGGAATGCAGATTTATGAATACGGATGCTGTGATTTCTTTATAAAGAAAGCCCTGCTATCACTTTGCTTTGAGCTCCTGTTCCTGTCCGAAGGTTTTCGAAGCATTTTGTGAACTGAACACATCAACGCCTTCAGTCTGCACTGAGGAGCTGGTAACTTCAGCTTGGGGGGTTACAGCAACATCACTCAGCAGTTTGATCTAATTCCACGCAGTCTGCTTGCTTCTCAGTCCCTCTCCTCCAGCAGTCTTTCCCTGTACTCATCACTGCTGCTGTGGTGCAGTCCACACCAGGCAGCTCTGTGAAGCCGTAATGCTGAGTGGACCAAACAATGCAGCCCAGCGACTCATCCTCTGTAGTCCTGCCTCTCCCGGTGCCTCATTCCTTTGAAGAGTTTACAGTGCAAAGCTACCATATAAGAAGAAAATGGAGCCAGGTGGCATTGCTGAAGTATCCTACCAACAGCAGTGCTAGAAATAACAGCCCCTGGAAGCCGGAGTTACTTCTGTGCCATGGCACAGGGCTGCCCAGCTCACTCGTTTTGCTTTTCCCAATGCAGGTGAAGATGAAGGAGACGTGCGGCGTGGCAGAGCCAGTGGCACAGGTCAGCACAAACAGCCCATTGCCTGCAGGGTTCCGGCACTGGGACGTGCAGGCAGCGAGGGCCAAACAGCAGTGGGTGGGCACAAACCCGGGAACAGCACGGCTCATCTCCTGTTGGGCAAAACTCAGTGCAGAACTTTACATAGAACGGTTCCTTCTGAGATCCCAAAGGCCTCCCCAGCCTTATGTACACGTCACACATCCTCTCCTGCCCTGTGAAGCTCTGCACGGGGCAAGCAGAGGATGCTCCTCCCAGGGTATGCCAACAGGAGGTTCTCCCCTTCCTGAACCCAGAGATGAGGTGGATCTCAGAGCTGCAGGAACAACACGCTTTCTCATTTAAGTTTCTGTAAAATAAAGTAAAAGAAGCCCTCACCAGGCTAAGCTTGAGCCCCTGTATTATTAGAAGGAAGGATAATTGTGAAAACTGGGGAAGGCTGCGGAGACAAAGATCTGAACAAAGAAAGAGAAGCAAATTCTCTGATTGCATGGCCAAAATGCATCCATGGTTTTTTAATCACTGTGTTTCCCTTACAAAGGTTTTCTGTTCATACACTTACAGTGGGAAACACAGTGACAGCCTTTTTACTGCATGGCAAATTTCCACATCTGCAAATTTTTTAGCAATCAGTGTCACAGAAGCCAACAAGCAGACCTGGTGTCACCGCGCCTGTTGGTTCTCCGTGTTTTAATCTGCCCCAGGTTGGCCCAAGGACTGCAGTGAGCTCTCTGCAGGCAGCCCCAGCGGCGTCTACATCATCCAGCCCTCAGGGCTGCACCCCCTCGTGGTGTACTGCGAGATGAACGTGACGGACGGGGGCTGGACGGTCATCCAGAGGAACAGCCACAACACAGACATCACCTGGGCCGAGTCCTGGAGCACCTACAAGTACGGCTTTGGGAACGTGCGCGGCGACTACTGGCTGGGCACCGAGTACATCCACCAGATCGCCAAGCAGAAGGTCTACCAGGTCAGGTTCGTCATCCACGATGCCTCCAACAACGTCAGGTTCGCAGACTACAACCTCTTCAGTCTGGACGACGAGGCCCAGGGCTACCGGCTGCGGCTGGGCTCCTACGCGGGCACAGCGGGGGATGCCATGGCTTTAGCCAATTCCGCCACTGTGCACGACAACATGAAGTTCTCTGCTAAGGACTTGGATCAGGACACCAACAGCGGGAACTGTGCCTCCGCCAACGGGGGCGGCTGGTGGTATTCGTCCTGTTACTCCGTACGGCTCAATTTCAAGGGCGGCTTGACGTGGAGCGGTCTGTGCAGCGGCAACTGCAGAGCTTCTGCCATCCTCATCAAACCAGCTACCTACTGCTAGCTGCATTTTCCTTTCCTTTCTGTCCAACCTGTGGCTAAGACTTGCTCGGCAAAGGGGTAGAAAAGGTAAAACGTGCCATGGCCAGACCTGATGCGTCATGGGTCTTTGCTGAGGTTTGCATCCCAGCTACTGAAGAAAATGAGCCGTCCTCCATTCTCCCTCCTTTAGGTCTCTTCTGCTCCTCAATTCAGCCTTTATTCTTTTGCTCAGATCCAGGTCATTTTAATTGTGTTAATAATCAGAACAGTTGCTCCCAAAACCTGGAGTTTCCAGATGTGCAATGTGCCTCAAATAAAATGTGAAACAGCCAAACTGCAATGCATCTCTATGGCTGTGTGAGCTGATTGACATCTTTAACTTCAGACAAACAACACAACTTTCACTTGTAGAAAGATTAAAATCTGTCGATCAGGATTGCACAAATTTCCACTCTTTGCCTTCTGTACTTCAGGCTTAACGCTTGTCAAGTATCAAAATAAATCTGTATTCAAAGAACTATCCCAAGTGTTAACATCTATTTCAAGTCTCTGCTGTGCTCGCAAAGGTCACCGTGCTCAAAAGCTTCCTCTGCTGAAGCCCTGCTTTCCCATAGGACAGGCGTTTGGGAAGGAGCTATGAATTAACAGCTTGTGTGCTGTGCTGCGAAGGGCAGTGGAGTTCAGCCACTGGAAATGGGAGGGGATGGGAAGCCAAGAGTCCGCATGAGGACTTCTGTCTTCTCTCACCTTCAAAACAGAGGGCGCTGTGAGCTGTGATTGGAGCCATCTACACACATAATTTGAAGGATTTCAGCGGCACACAAAATGATTGTCCTGCTGGAAAAACCGACCAAGTGTCCCCCTGGCTGTGCGCTCTGCCCTCCCCTCCAGGCAGCCAATGCCCAAGTGCACCTTGCCATCTTCAATCTTAAGCTGCTGTCTAATGATAAAGCTTTGTTAAATCACTATATTACATTTCTTTCGGGTCCTCTTCAGCAAGCTAGAGTGAGTTGTTTTTAATGAGCTGCTTTGTTTGTCTGCAGTCTGGAAAAGCAAATGTGTCCTTGTGAATGGCTTTAAATGACAGCCCCAAATCCCAGGTGCACCCAGTGCAGGGTCAGGGAGCCCAGAGGTGCACAGCTGTCCTGCTGCTGTGGAAGCACACGGCTGCTTTGTGCAGCAGGCACGTAGCAGCAGATACATCAAGTCGGCCCTCTGAGCACGAAACAGTCTCAAATGTGCTTCAGTTACGGCACAGACCAGTAGGAAGCCAGAAGGCTCTGACCGGTTCCATCCCCCTTGTCGGCCGCTCCTGGATGCAGCCGTTCCATCCATTACACCATCAGCCCGCCGGTGCAAAGCAGCGTTTCCCATACAGATCACAGCTTGCGTTGGTCTTCAAAGGATCAGTGTGTTTCTTTCTTTGAAGGAAGATGCTGCTGTGCTCCCTGCAGTTTCTGCCGTCCCCAGAGAAGCCCAGCCACCTCGTCCTGTGGCAGCACTGATGTCAGAGGGCGCAATAAAACGTGACAGCAATGACCAAGAAGTGATTGGAGAAGCAGGGAGTTTTGCTGCTGACTTTTCTCCAGTCTCCAGAGGGTGCCCTTGTCCCGGGGCTCCCCAGGCGGCCGTGGGGAGTGAAGGAAGTGTGGCCGTGCAGGGATGGGCAGGGAGAGCCACGAGGTATTGCCTGGCAGTTCAGCTGCAGGTTGCGATTTGCTCTGCTATTCGCCCTGCTCTGTTCCACTGGTGCAGGGTGGGATACGTGGGAGAGAGAGACTGAGACCTCTGGAGGAGGAAAACACAAGAATTACATCGCGTGGGTGTCAGAATTCTTTCCAAGAAGAGGAAATACAGCCAACTGTCTCTGAATTAGGGTTTCCCAGCCCTTTCCTGGAGAAGGAATGGACCCTACACCTTCCTCCAAAAGGCCTTGCTGCTCTCTCAGTCAATACTCTGCATTCTGACCCATTCCCTTCTTTCTGCCCATCTCATCTCCAAGAGCAACGTGATCCCTTCTCCTCCTCTCTGGGAATGCTGCACTGTCAGCATCTCTGTGGCTCTGCAGTGTTCTCTCCAGCCCAGGCCTCCCTACGCTGCAGGACCCAGAACTGCACAGAGGTCCCCAGGTGCAGCCCTACCAGTGAGGGGACCTCACTTCTCCGGCACTTGGCCTCAGTGGAGCAGAGCCTGCCTGCGTGCCAGGGCTGTTCAGTGACTTCGGAGTTTGTCCTAAGATTAAGGCCTTAATGTGACCCATATAACATAGCACTGAGCCATCAGATTGCTGTCTAGGCAACAAAACTGCAGCGCTGCCTCCTGCTTTCACTTTCTCTATCCTCTGCTGAGTTCTGGGTGGCTTCTGAGATACTTGTTGGAATTTTCTTAATTAGAGAAAATCCTGAGAAATGGGTAACAGTGGGCAGAGTGAACCGTTTGGGGTGAGCATGGCTGCTGCTGTGGCACTTTGGAGATCCAGCCTTCCCAAATGAACGTTTTCACAGCAGTACTGTGGATGATGATGCACTGGAAGCACCGCTTCAAGTCCTCACCTCCAGATGTGGGGCTGTATCAGCAACACCTTCATCAGGATTTCACAGACTTGTAAAATTGGAAAGTAATAGAATGGGTTGGGTTGGAAGGGACATCAAAAATAATCTGTTTCCAACTGCCTGCCACAGGCAAGGTTGCCAGCCACTAAATTGGGCACCAGCTGAGGCTGCCCAGAGTCCATCCACGGCCTGGGGCACCTCCAGGGAGGGGCACCCACAGCTCTGGGCAGCAGTGCAGCGCCTCACTGCCCTCTGGGTGAAGAATTTCCATCTCGCATCTAATCTACATCTCCTCTCTTTTAGTTTAAAGCCATTCCCCCTTGTCTTATCAGCAAGACACAACCAGCACGGCACCATCTCTTTCACCTGCCAAGGAAGAACCTCTGCAGGTACTGCTGGGTGGGCTGCATCCCTGTGCCATGCGCCAGCATCATGCAGCCTACTCTTTGAATATTAGTCACAGCTCCTCTCACCAGCTCCTGTGCATGCAATGGAAAACAGAGTATGAGTTTGGAGAGAGTTGCCTGAGGGTAGGAAGGCCCCACAGAGGGATGTGGACAGGCTGATCAGTGGGCTGAGGCCAACGAGATGAGCTGCAACAGGACCAAGTGCCGGGTCCTGCACTGGGGTCACAACTGCCCCATGCAGTGCTATGGGCCTGGGGCAGAATGGCTGGAAAGATGCATGCAGGAAAAGCATGTGGGGGTGTGAGCTGATACCCACTGACTATGAGCCAGCAGCGTGCCCAGGGGGCCAAGAAGGCCAGTGGCATCCTGGCTTGTGTCAGCAGTGCTGCAGCCGGCAGAGCAGGAGCTGCCCGTCCCTCTGTGCCGGCCCTGGTGAGGCTGCGTTCAGTGCTGCGTTCAGTGCTGGGCTCTCACTGCAAGAAAGACGTGGAGGCCCTGGAGTGCGTTCAGAGAAGGAACGGAGCTGTGAGGGCTGTGGAGCACGCGTCTGATGGGAGCGGCTGGGGGAGCTGGGGTGGGTCAGAGTGGGGCAGAGCTCAGGGGAGGCATCACTGCTGCCTGCAGCTGCCTGAAAGCAGGTGGTGGGGATGGGGGTCGGCCTCTGCTCCCAGGTAACAGCGACAGGATGAGAGGTGATGGCCTTAAAATGCACTGGGGGAAGTTCAGGTTGGATATTAAGAAAAATTTCAAAAGGAGCAGCGATGCAGTGGCACAGGGAACTGTGGAGATGTGGTACTGAAGGCTGTGGTTAGGGACATGGTGGGGTGGGTTGGGGTTGGATTCGGGACCTTAAAGGTCTTTTCCAACCTTATCGATGCTGTGATTCTAATAAAAATTCTATCACCGTTCCTTTTCCTGGTCCCCCCAGCTCTCGTGTTCTGAAAACTGCTGAACAACCATTATCAAATTATTCCTTATTCCCCTGCAGCCCTAGGACTTTCCACGGCCTCAATCTCTTTCCGAACACGGGCATTCTGATACGACCAACCTTCTATCGCCATTCTCACTTCTGATTACCCAACTTCCTCACCTCTGACTTTTTCCAACTGTTCATGCCGGGAACCAAACCGGCACACACCTTCTGGTTAAACAGCAGAAGCGATGTCTTCTGCTGTAAGGCCTGGGGCACCGGCAGGGATGGGGCCCCCGCCGCTCGGGGCAGCAGCACAACGCCTCACCGCCCTCTGAGTAAAGAACTTCTTCCTTATAGCTGCTCCAAACTGCTCTCTGTTAGTTCAGAGCCACAATCAGCCCTGTCCTATCCCCGATACCTGCCGGGTGTCACCGCCCGGCCCGGCACTGCCAGCCCCCTCTCCCACATCTCCGCACGTGCTTTCCCCTCGGCTGTCCGCATCTCCGCAGCACGGCTCAGTGACTCCGCGAGCGTTGTGCAGAGCTGGATGCCCGTTGCTATAATTTGAGTTGTTTGCGTCCCTTAATCTGTATTTGTTCCCTCGGAAGTGCAGGGAGACGCACGAGGGCAGAGGCGCTGGGTAAACACCGCGCTGCTCTCCCTGCCGGCACCCGATCAGCTCCGGGTAAACACAGCCGATCGCCAGCGAGCGGTGGGCCGGGCGCCGGGGCGAGCGAAGGCGAGCCGCGCCGCAGAGCCCGCAGCCACGAACGGCGGCCGTGGGCGGGATCAGCGCGCCGCTATAAGTGCGGCTCAGCGCCAGGAGCGCCTGCGCAGCCGGGCCGGGCCGCACCGCACCGCGTGGCTGGCGGTGCCGGCGGGCGAAGTGCGGTGCGCCGCGGCTCGGGAGCGCGTTGGACGTGCGGCCGGGCCGGGGGCCGGAGGGGCGCGCGGTGCCGCGGGTTGGGCGCTGCCGGCACGCGGACCGAGGGCTCGTGACGGCGCCGGGCGATGGCTCGGGCTCAGCTGGGGCTGCCGAGCCCCTTCGCGCAGCCCCCGGTCGGACCGTGCCCCGACTCCGACTTTGACTCCGATTCCGAGGACGCGACCGCGGGCGGTGCGGGGCCCGGCGCCGGGCCGCAGAACCCCTCGCAGGTCATCCATAGCGGCCACTTCATGGTGTCATCCCCGCACCGCGACGCGCTGCCCCACCGGCGTCAGCGCCGCGCCGAGCCCTCGGCCGCCGATCCGCGGAGCATTGACCCGACCCTGACGCGGCTCTTCGAGTGCATGAGCCTGGAGTACAGGTGAGTCCCAGGGCGACTCGCTGATCCCCGGCTCTTTGGAGGCCCCGGCTCTGCTGATCGCCCCGTTGCTGATTGCTAAGTGCGAACCGATGGATGGTGTCCCGTCTGCTCTTCTGTTGGGCTGTGATGTGATGTCTGCTCACAAAATGCTGTCCTGGGAGGTTTCGGGGGGAAGGAGCTGGTGCTGGGGCAGCTGTCATGGAGCAGCTGGGAACTTCTTCCTGTCTTGGCACATCTTACCCGCTGTCCTCCAGGAGAGCTGTCGTCACCTCCTGCAGCTCTCAGCCTTTGGCCGGCCGTCCCAAAGCTGTACCCACTTGTCATGTTGCTCCAGCGCTCTGGACAGGATGGCTGCACAGTGCTTTGCCCAGGGCCTCCCGAAAGCTTCTCCCCTTTTCTCCAGCGAAGTCAGATGAGTGACTGTGCGTTCCTCTGGCCACACACATCACCCAGGCCCATGGGGACAGAGACCTGCCATCCCACACCTTGGTGACAGCAAGCTCCTGTTCCTTGCGTATTAGTGCCTGGGCCCGTGACCTTGGACCACATCCCCTCTTTCACCAAGACCCCTGAGCACGCTCCTTACAGCACAACACCTTACAGCAGAACTGTTGGTTACAGCTTTCCCAAAAAGTCCCAGTGAAAACCTGGGATGGCAATCTGCTATTGATGCCTTGTGAAAACAAAGCCTGAGCAAAACCGGAAGTTCTGCCCATCTCCTGGTCCCACACCAGGTCTCACTTTCAGTTGCATCTCTGGCGTGGTGCACGGTGAGGTCGCTTTAGGAGCTGGTGAGAGCAGAGCTCTGCAGGAACTGGGTGATGTAGCCCATGTTCGCTCTTGTCATCAGCGTGACAGCCAAGATGTCCCCAGCTGAGTCACCCTGGGTGCCACATATGGGTGGCACTGATGCACAGGGCAGCCCCGCTTCCCTTTTCTGTCGCAGCCCCACAGCTGCCCTACTTGCTGCATGGGGCTGGAGATGCCAGCATTGCCTTCATGTGCACTCTGAGCTCCAGAGCTTCTGGGGCAGAAAGGAGGGGGGCAGGTTCACGTGGCTGGGGGTAGAGCAGACAGGAGCTGTATGCCGTCCAGAGCTCATGCTGCAGACATGGCTCCATCCCTTCAGGTGTCTTCTGGCCCCTCCTGGGCTTCTTTTCCCTCCTGCACTGAGCATGACAGCCCCAGGGCCGTCACCGTGCCAAGCCGTAGCTGAAGTTAATGGCAGCCCTTGGCGAGGAGGATTCACAACAGCTACAAAGTGTTAATGGCACCCTTGTTGGCCATCCCAGAGCCTGGAACATCAGCAATATCTCCTGGCTGCATTGTTCAGCATCCACGGGAGCAGATTTTGGTTGGCCCTGGATTAAGAGTAGCTGTGAGTAGTGGAATCCAGCCAGGGAAATTTTGCCTGTGGATTGTACCCAAATTCACCCTTGGTTCTTCCCTTTCATGGATGCCTTTCTGTCCTTCCATGCTACCCCTCTCCATCTCACAGACATCATGTTCTGCAGCTCTCCAGTACCCTAAAAAGAGAGTCATACCAATCAGAGCGCAGATTCTGCCTCCTCTGGAGGCTAAGGACTGAGAAATGGTCCCTTTTCTGCCCACCCGGACTGGTGCTGTCTCTCCTGCCACAGAACAAGGAGGGGCTCTGCTGCTGCTACCTGCTGCTCCATGTGGTGGGAGGGCCAGGGGGGCTCACGTCAGCAAGGAGGGCCGTCTCTTGGCCTTCTCCCCTGCTGCAGCCCGTTTCCTTCGTGCACCAACTCATTCCTTCCCCCTCCTCTTGGCGTGGACAGGGAGCAAAATACTCATTTTACTGCACCGCAGGGGTGGCAACACTTGAACTTCTGGGCAGGCTGAGTGCATCACGGAGCAGACAGGAGCTGCTGGCTGCAGAGCCAGGGCTGGGCACAGGCTGAGCTCTGTGTGCCACAGCCGGTGGTGGGGCTCATGATCCCATCCCTGCAGGGCAGCAGGACACCTGTGCTGGGCCAAGGTGCTGCCGCATCCCAATCCTCTTGTGGCTCAGTGCAGTGTTCACATCCATCTCCTCTGGGCAGAACTTCAGTAAAGGGTGGGGCCTCCTTCAAGGCAAACCAGTGTGCAAAGATCAGCCTGATAAGCTCCAAAACAGAAGGGAGAGATTCTCAATAATGGGAGAAAGAAAGCAGGCTGTGGCAAGGCCCAGAGGCATCTCCCCCCGTCCCCAGGTCCCGCAGCACACTGCAGTCCCACCAGCCCCATGCAGGGCCATGCACCCTGCTGCAGTGCAGGGCCAGGGCTGTGGGCTGGGGCTGCTCCTTTAAGCCAGTGGGCGGCGTGGGCAGCACCAGAGAGGAGTGTGGCTGGTAGCCTTGACCAGCAGGAGCTGGCCACGTGCCGGGGAAAGCCGTCCTTTCCATTGGCTCCTCTGCTTGGCAACGCTATGCTGTTTGTTTTGTGCCACGGGGAAAGTTCAAAATCCCTGCTGATAGCAGAGTGGCCAGTGCAGAGATAGAGCCTTAACCCTCTGCAGGCCAGAGTGGTGGGGACAGGGTCCTTCCTGGGCCCCAGGACTGAGCACAGAACCACATCTGCATCTCTCCCTGCCCTTCCTGCGGGCAAGAGCTCTGGCCCCCGGATGTGTTCCTACGTCAGCAATTGGGGGACCTGAGGGGTCTCTGCTCAGTATCTGCCAGTAGCAGGAAGAGCGGCCATGTAAGCTACTTTGCTCCACAGAGCTGAGGGACAGGATGCCCCGGGGTCTTGGAAGCAGCAGTGGGGGAGCCCTGACAGAAGCACTGCAGAGATGGGGCCGAGCAACAGCAGTGCTGAGCTCCCTGAGGACACCCTGCTGTCACCTGCTGAGTGCTCCAGAGATGTTGCGTGGGGTACGGCACACCTACCAAGCCCAGCCGTGACCTCATCTCCTCCCTGCATGCACAGGGGTCAGTGGGATCCAGAGCAGCACAGAGATCATTAAGGGACAACGTTTTGACTGGGGAGGAGTGCATGCACAGCGCTCCATGTGCGGATGCTGCCCATCAGAAGCAGCTTTGGTACAGCGGTGGGAGCAGCCAGCATCACCTGGGGAAGGTCAGGAATCCCGCAGCTGGAGATTCCCACCTCGGAGCCACATCTGCAGACTTGGGCAATCAGTGCCTCCGTGTGCCATGCTGTGATCCCAGGGGCGCTGGAGGCCTTGCAGGATCAGCAAAGCTCCCAGACTGGGGTTGTGCCGGGGGTCCCAGCATGGTCCCCTTCAGCTCCTCCTCTCCTCGATGTTGCAGTGGGAAGCTGGTGTCACCAAAGTGGAAGAATTTCAAGGGGCAGCGGCTGCTTTGCCGGGATAAAATCCGCCTCAACAATGCCATCTGGAGAGCGTGGTACATCCAGTGTGAGTACAGGGCCGGAGCCTCTCCTGTTGAGCACCCAGCTACCCTGCAATGGCACAGCGGGTGCCCAGCCCTGCAGGCAGCCCACCATACCAGCACCCAGACACACGGGTACCCTCCCCTGCGCAGGGAGGGAGCTGCGGATGAAGCCAACTGTGTTTTCCCCTGAGCAGATGTAGAGCAGAGGAAGAACCCTGTGTGTGGTTTCATCACCCCCCTGGAGGGGTCAGAAGCTGATGAGCACCGTAAACCAGAGGTAGAGTATGGGCTCTCATGGCACCTGGGGCTGGGAGTGGGTGCGGAGGGCACAGCGAGGAGCTGAGGACGCCGCAGAACTCCCATCCTCGCTTGCTGTGTTCGTGCAGTTTGAGGGAGAAGGTGTTGGTGATGTGTCCTGAGGACCCATCAGGGTGCCGGGGCAGGCATGGGCTGGCTGTGGGTGCAGGGCTGGGACCGGGTGTCGGCCCCGGGGTGCCGTATGGCCGTGAGCCCCAGTATTGCCCCTGCAGGCTGTGGTGCTGGAGGGCAACTACTGGAAACGGCGCATCGAGGTGGTGATGAGGGAGTACCACAAGTGGAGGACCTACTACAAGAAGCGGGTGAGTGGCTGTGCGCCTGCTGCTCCTGGCGGCGGTGCAGTACCTTGGCGTGCCCAAAATGGAGCTGATGGTTGTCCCCACGGTGGTGGTGGCTGGGTTTTGGTGGCCCCATCCCCGGCCATGCGCAGTGCCGCAGCGCGCTCTGGCAGCCCGGATCGGGCTGGCTCTGCCCGGTGTGCTGCTCAGCCAAGGCTGGGCTTGGCAGCGCACCTGCAGTGCACGTGCTGCAGTGGGACGAGCAGCACTCGCTGCGGGGCCCGAGCTGGGCTGGGATTCGCTGGCAGCCGCAGCTCAGCCAGGCAGCACGTGTAACAAGGCCTGGTGTCCCGGCGTCACCCCAGTGTCACTCTCGGCCGTGATAATCTAGTGGTGGTTTAGGTGGCACCAGCTTTGGCTGCCCGCCACACGGGGTGGAGCGCGGTGCCAGCCTCCTCCTCGCTCATCTTGAAAAGGCTGGGGCGCAGCCCTGCACTGCTGCACTGAGCATTGAGGGCAGATGTGAAGCGGTGGCAGCCCAGGCCAGAGCCTGAGCAGGCAGCGCGGTCCTGCGGGCTGCCAGGAGGTGACCGAGGGCCGGAGGACATGGCCTGCTGCTCCCTCACCCTGCCCAACTCTGCCCTGTGCCCATCCCTGCTGGGGGCCGATCCAGGCTTTCTTCTCCTTCCAGCTCCGAAAGTCCAGCCGGGAGGGAGAGCTCTCCAGCCCGAAGCAGGTGAGTCTGCTGGGGAAGCCAGGGACGGTGGGATGTGGTGCACATCCCTGCACCAGGCAGCCTGGGAGAAGGGCAGGTGAAAGCTGTTGTTGGTGATGACCCCAATGGCTGTGGGAGGAATCGGGGTGCTGAATAGCTCTTTATGAGCACCAGCGAGCCAACCTGGAGGCCTCAGGCTGCCTGCAAGAAGTGCCCACTGGCTCCTTTGCACCATGTCATGCAGGACGAGGATGCCTGGAGACCAACGGAGAAATGGTGCAACCAGCTCTTCTGCAACGTGGTGCCCATGCTGCTGGGGGACGAGGAGGAGGAGCCGGAGGGTAGGCAGCACTTTGACTTGGACACATTCCTCTCGGACATCTCTGACACCCTCTTCACCATGACACAGATGCCCAGCGCCCACCAGGAGCTCCCCGAGGATGGTAGGTGACCCCCATGGGGCTACGCTCTTGCTGAAGGAGGAGGAGGAGCAGGCAAACAGCTTACTCATGGCACGTTGCTGCCTCTTGGCTTTGCTCCAAAAGCTGCAGCCTTGCCCAGAGGTTTCTGGGCCCTGAATGAGGCCTCAGAGTGCTGCTGGGCAGAATGGTGGGAATGGGATATCTTCAGAGGTTGGGTCCCTGTGCTGTGGGGCAGAGTGCAGCCATGCAGGGTGAGGCTGGGTACTGGGATGGCTGTTGGTGAGGTCAGCAGTGCCAGCCCTGAGGTGGGGAGCTGGGAATGCAGCACCCTAACACTGCAGCTCTGTCTTCTTCCAGCATATATCGGGAATGCTGACATGATCCAGCCAGACCTGGCACCTCTGCAGCCCAGCTTGGATGATACCATGGAGATATCAGGTAAGAGCCAGCCTGCACACCTTGCAGCCCAACACAGAGCTGAGCTGGCCTGACAACAGCAGGTGCTGCTGGGGAGCCAGAAAGCACATCTGCTGTCTTGATCAAAGCAGAGGGATGGGAAGGGGCTGGGAGCCATGGAAAGGGGCTTCTGCAAGCAGAAGGTCACATCAGGAATATGAAGCTACCTGGGCTTGGCTGCAGACAGAGGACAGCTATCCCCACAGATGGAGGAAACTCAGGTTCTCTGACACTGTTCCTCTCCTCACTGCACTCTTGCTGGAGGCCCTGTGCAGAGCTGCTGAGACCCCACAATGGGCTGTGCTACATCCTCTGAGGATGGGTCACGGTCCCTGCCAGGTTGGCCTTGAAAACCAAGTGGCACTGGTATCCAGGACAGGCAGAGGGGCAAGCAGGGGACAAGCAGGCCATCCTGGCAGCACCTCCTCCCACAGTGCTACCACCAGGACCTGCCTGTGACACAGGACACTGCTGGAGCAGTGCGGTGTCCGTGAGCACCTCAGAGTCAGTCAGGATGTGTCCTTGTCACGTGTGCGCTGTGCAGTGTACCCACGGCTGTGCCAGGGCCGGGCACTGCTGGTGTGGTGCCACATCGGAGACCTCAGATGCGCTGGAGCTGGTGGCATGGGCAGACTTTGCAGGGTGGGACCCCACAAGTGGCCTCAGGCAGCACCAGGCCTCGGGAGCCTTCAAAACACGTCCATGCCCTGCACACAGCCTGCCCAAGGCTCCTGCCGTTCTGCAGCCGCCTCCACCTCCCACTTCCCTCTGCTGGAGGAAGCACAGGCCCTTGCACCACACAGCCGCCGGCTGATGCAAGACCAGATGCTGGTGGGGAGCAGGGCAGCCATGGGGCAGGCTGCTGTGCCAAGGTGGGAAGCCCAGGGCTCAGCCCTCACAACTTCATGCCCCCACACGGCCCTTTGGGCTGAGCCACAAGCAAACCTCAAAGGGGTCAGAATGACACCTGAGAAGCATCCTTCCCCTCGCATACCCTGTGTGGTGCCGGAAGGCTGTGCTGACCCCTGAAGCAGCACCTCCTGACAGTGACGCAGACCCAGTACCTCTGTCCGTGGGCAACGTTCCCTCGTGCTGCTGGTTTGAGAACAGCGTGGCACAGCCTGGGAGTGGCACGTGGCACCATGGTGCCCATCCAAAGCAATGTATTTCTATGTGCATTTTCCCCAGGGTGCTGCCTGGGATAAAGCCCCGGCACTGTGATGCATGATCACAGTGGAGGTGTGGGTTGTGCAAGGTTGCAGCTTTGGCCACAGGACTGTGGGGTGAGAGGATGAAGAGCCCCTTTCAGGAAGAGGGCTGCTGCCAAACTCTGGGTGCTGCATGCCAGAGCTGTGATGCCCCCGTGACCACTTTTGCTGGCACTGTACACAAGGGCCTGGGTCTGTGCCTCACAAACAAGGCCAGCAGGGCAGAGTGGGGGCTCAGGGCTCCTGTAGGGTCACGGGGCCATTCTGTGTCTGGGGACCGTCACTGAGCTCGGTGCCTGTCAGTCAGCAAGCACAAGCCAATCCCTAAATGAGGAACCACGTCGTGTCCTCAGTGGGTGCCAGAGCACAGTGTGGGGCGGAGGGAGAAGTCCTGATGGCAGAAGCGAGGGAGCAGCCCAGCCCAGTGCCTGAGTGCTGCTGGCACTGCGCTCCAGGTAGGACCTGCACTGGGGCCCTGGGGCCAGGCTGTTGGGGTGGCATGACCCCATGGCACTGCCGTGCTCTCCCGGAGCCAAGGGGCAGCAATGGAGTGTCCCAGCCTTGGGAGCAGGCTCTGCAACAGGGGTCTCTTTGGAGAGCAGCCTGCTATTGGAGCAGAATGCTGAAGGCATGGTGTGCTGACCGCATGGGCTCTCATCCCCCAGGTGGCATCAGGCTCTGGCCGCACTGCACAGCTTGGCAGCAGGTCTGGGCAGAGAGAGCAGAGAGAAGCATAGGTGAGAGCTGCAGGGTGGGGAAGGGATGGATGAGGTGGAGGGCAGGGGGCTGCCACCTGTTGTGCCAGGCAGCATCCACCACCCACTGTGGCAGCACAGCAAGCGAAACAAGAGGAATCGAATCTGCAGAGCTGGCCATCAGAAACTCCTTAAATGTATGCATAGCTTCATGCTGGCAGCAGGAGATGGCACAGCATGGGCACTGATGAGGGCTGGGGGCAGTGTGGGGCCAGGTGCTGCACCCCATTGGGCTGCAACCATGCCTGGCTGTGCCCCTGGAGGGCAGCTGTGGCTCTGTGCTGCTCTGAGTGTTCGCTGTGTCCCAGCCCCAGGCTGGGTGGGACTGGGACCAGGCAGAATTCCGCTCTGAGGAGGATGAACTGCTGCCCTGGAGGACAGTGGAGCTGGGAGGCTCTGAGTGCCTTGGAGGCCATTACGAGCATGGGAGTGCTTGGCAGCACTGCATACAGTCGACTGCCTGTAGCCGTGGGCTGGAAGAAGGAGGGTGGCAGTGCTGCTGCCCGCCCCTGTGAGGGGTGTGCAGCTGAACACCATTCCCAGCCAGGGCACATGGGCTGCAGCTGCTGTGTGCAGGGCGGAAGGGAAGGGGCCGTGTCAGGGCTGAGCAGGGCAGGTGCAGCATGCTGTGTGGCACTGCTGGGATGGTCACGGCATTTCCCTCTGGAGGAGCATTTGTTCCTCAGATCTAGATTCAAAAAGTTGTCAGGTCCAGAGGCTTTGGCTGTCCCAGCCAGGGCCCTCCAGGCATGGGAGCCTATGCCAGAGCCTGGAGGAGCCCCTGCAGCACGGTTGGCACCAGGGGCACATTGGATGGGCAGGAGCAGCCCAGATGGGCTCAGGGCAGTGAGGGCCTGAGCTTGCACTGGAGCACACACAACGGAGGTGTGAATGCTCATGAGCTGGAGAGCTGCTTGGATGCAGACCCCGTGCCAGAGGCTGTCAGGCTGCTGCCTGCAAATCCACCTATCACTCCCACTCTTATCTTACAGGGAAATGCGTGACCAGCAGCCCCATCCTCCCCAGTCACCTTCACCTTCTCCTGGTGGCAGTGAAACTGCACTGGCACGGTGCTGGCGGGCCCTGTCACTGAGCAGAGCTGTGTGGGGTGATGTGCCTGCAAAGCGTGTTTCAGTGGGGAGGTGATGCCCCAGGCAGCAGGCAGCGCTCCGTGCCACGGCGTCTGGGCCTGCGGAAGCATCAGGGCTGTGGGAAGGAGACAGGAAGGGAGAGGGAGTCGTGGCTGGGTCACGGGGCTCAGCTTCGGGAAGGCCATGGGATGTGGTTAGCCACAGGCAGCACGCACTGCAGCACTGGGGCTGGGAGGCAAATGCTTGCCCCAACTCCAGTGGGACCGTCCCCTGCTGCTCCAGGACAGTGCGACCCACAGGGCTGCCCCACATCTGCCCAAAGCCAGCTCTGCCACTGCCCCACAGCACAGGGGCTCAGTTTCTGCGCTGCTCAGGGCTGGCTGTGGGGGTGCAGGGAGAGCCCAGACCCCTGAGATGCGGTCTCAGCTGGGTGTTGGGGACGGGGTCTCCACCCCTGGGTGGTGTTACTGGGCGGGTTTTCCTGTCCCAGTGTGCATGGCAAGGCTGGGCTAAGCGCGTGAGCTGCCTCTTCCCTCCCACCATGTGAAGCTCTGATGTTTCACAACCAGAGCACCAAATCTGCCCGCAAAGCCAGGAGCTGATCCAGCTCTGCCAGGTGAACGTGAGGCCAGCAAATCCCTGCCAGTCCTGGATACAGCATGCGGCTCCCTCCAGCGTGCCCCAACCTTGCATCCCCCTCTCCAGGGGCAGAAGCACTCCCCAGGCCCCCACCACCCATCACCATCTCTCTGCTTCACCCCGCAGATATTTTCATCAGCCATCGGCCGCTGCCTGCGCAGATGCCACTGGGCTATCAGGAGCCGCCCTGCTTTGAGCCTCTCTATGGCAGTGGAGGAACTGTGCCCGCCAACCCTGATGCCCCGCTCCCACCCAGCCCTCTCCTCCAGGTGAGCGGGACCCTGGCCCGTGACCCATGGCCACCGGTGCCCGAGCCACCCCTCCTGACACAGCCGTGTCCCCCACAGCCCGGTGACGCCACCCAGCTCAGCCTCCACGGTGCCTTCTTTGGCCCTGAGCAGCCGCCGCTGGCCCCCGAGCCCCTCACCGCTGTGCCTGGCTGCCTCAGCCCCCAGCTCAAACCTAAGCCCTTGCTGCAGTATGGTTTCCCCAGCAAGTGCCTCGGCACGGAGCCACTCGGCCTCCCCAGCCAGGCCCCTGGCGCACCATTACTGGGCTCACAGCCGCCGTTTTCCCCTGCCTCCGCACCCCACTCCAAGTTCCCCTTCACCACCTCGCCCAGCCCCTCGCTCCTCGCCCACCCTGCATCCCCGCTGTCCGCGCCGTGCTTTGCCCAGCACACCCCGGGCCTGGGCTACGCCATGGACGTGGTGCCCCTAGGGTACCCCAGCCCAGCCGCGCCCCAGCACCTGCCCCCCGCCGCGCCACCTGGGCCCAGGTTTGCTACCCCAAAAGGGCCGACCCCAGGCGAGCGGCCGAAGATGAAGGCCGGCAGCACCAAGGCAAAGAGGCCGGGTCCCCCTGTGACTACAGAGCTGACAGTGTCCAATGCCTGCCTGACTCAGCTGCTGGCCACAGGTGAGAGGCAGCTGGGGAATCGAGGGTGGCAGTGATGGGGTGATCTGGAGGTAAGCAGGGGTGCTCGGGGGTGCTGGGAGATGTGGGCTGCTTCCTGCAGCTGTCACAGCCTTCCCCGGGGCAGATGGACAGATGGGCTGGTGCTCAGGGCTGGCACCGCCATGGAGCAGGAAAATGTCACCAAAGCACTGACAGCCTGATGCAGAAGTGCTCTTCTGCTCTCTGACTTCCCGCAGCCAAGCAGGAGCCAGCCTTCGATGCCCCACAAGTGCACGGCCCCGCACTCACGTCTGCGTCCCCAGCCTCTCCGGTAAGCACCCACCTATCTCCAGGTTGGGGACTGCTCCTTTTGGCTGGGAATTGCTGTCCTGTTGCTGAGGAATGAGAGTGGAGAGAAAGCAGCACTGTGTGAAGCTCTTTGCAGAACAGAGTTTGATGCACATGGAGCTTGTGGCCAGGGTGCTGGGGGGCTCAGAGTGAGGCCGGGTGGGAGTCAGCCCCAGTTAGAGAACTGGCAGAGCAGGGACAGACTTCACCTTAGGGCCCTGTGGGGCTCTTTCCCCAGTCCCACTGTGGGTTTTGAGTAACCAAAGGGGCTCTGTAAACCTGCCACACATGGAGTGCTGAACCCAATCTCCTTCCTGCTTTCCTGTCTTCTCTCTGCAGCAGAGCGGAGTCCCCGATGTTCCTGCTGTCTTCCTGCCCAGAATGGCCCAGCTGAGCTCAGTGCTGTCTCCTGGCTCCAGCCCTTCGCAGGAGGTGCCTGTGATGCAGGCAGGTGCTGCACCAGGGCCGCTGCGGGTCCCCAAGGTAGAGCGGCTCTCCCCAACACCGGTGTGTGGTGAGTCTGGGTGCCCGCAGGATGCCCCATATCCTGCAGGGAGCTTGAACCAAACACAGTTGTTGGTTTTTTTCCTGAGAAAGCTCAATTTATTTTCTATTCCTACTGCTTTTAATTAACCATCTGAATGACAGTGATTTCATTCTGCTGGGGAGGGTGCCGACCTTTCGTCTGGCTCCTTCTCTGGGGGGCAAAACCATAAACAGGAAAAGACAAAACGTAGCAAGTGTCAGAATGTGGTTTTGAAAACCAGTGGTTGGTTTTAAGGCCGGAAGCACCCTGCTTTCACCCACAGAAACCAGACTGGGGCAGGAAGCTCCCTGCTCATTTCCACTTCCAGTTGAGTGCTGTAAACCACAGCCCTCAGGACTCTCTCCAGGTGGTTTCCACTCTGCTGGAAATTTAAAATTCATTTCACAAACGCTTCCATTTGTTGTAAAAATGAAAGTGATTTGGGATGAGATGGGGCAACAAGACGTGGTCAGACACGGGGCCATCAGCTGAGGGGTTGACTGCCCCAGAGCCAGGGCAGTACTGCAGTGCTCGCACTCTCCTCAGCGCATCCCCTCTCATCCCCCAGGCAGTGACTGGCCCAAGCCTGGCCAGGTGTCCCCAGGAGCTGCTCCACCACCTGGTACCACCACCTCCCTGCACCACCCACCATCCCGTCGGGGCAGGCCCGACTCCAGCAAGGTATGGTGGGAGCGAGTGTTGCCTTTTACAGGGGCAGCTTCTCCTTGTGCACCCCCTTCCCGCTGACCCCACATTCATCCCCACCCTTGATGCATGCTTGGGGCCAGCCTGTCTCCAATGCAGGGAGAGGCCCAAGGCCATCTCTGCTGCCTGCAGATGGAGAGCCGGCGCATCACACACATCTCTGCTGAGCAGAAGAGACGTTTCAACATCAAGCTGGGCTTTGACACACTGCACAGCCTGGTGAGCACGCTGAGTGCCCAGCCCAGCATTAAGGTGAGCACACAGCGCTGCACGGGCTGGCGCTGGGCATGCAGGGACGCGGGACATCGCTCAGTGATGACATGGCCGTGGCTGCGCTGGCGTGCACGCATTGTACCTAGGGCCTGCTGCCCGGTGCCAAGGCTCAGCAAAGGAGCATGTGGCCCCTTGTACCCTGCCTGCCCCAGGAGCTCCCTGCGCCATCCCACCTCTGCCACCCTGCAGGTCAGCAAGGCCACCACCTTGCAGAAGACTGCTGAGTACATCTGCAAACTGCAGCAGGAGCGGGCGGCCCTCCAGGATGAGGCGCAGCGGCTGCGGGAGCAGATTGAGGAGCTCAACAGCTCAATCAAGTAGGGGGGCATGACTTGGGGGGGCAGCAGGGAGCTGCTGCCTGCGTCAGCACAGCCAGGCAGGGCAGATGGCAGTGCCAGGGGCAGCAGGCTGCAGCATCTCTTCTGAGCACTGCCTAGATCCTGCGTTTATCTGTGTTCCCTGTCGTGGGGCAATGCTCAAAAAGCGGTGCTGTGTGTGATGTGCCGCCCTGAGAACAAGATGCTGTCTGCTTGAGACGTGCAAAGCTACTGAGCCCTGCTGCACACTGGGGTCCTCTTCCCACGTGGGGCAGCTGTCATGTGCCCCACAGCCTTGTACCTGCGGCCCCACAACACTGTTTGTGCCCCACAGCCTGTGCCAGGAGCAGCTGCCAGCCACTGGGGTGCCCATCACGCGCCAGCGCTTCGACCAGATGCGCAGCATGTTTGACAGCTATGTGCGCTCCTCCACACTGCACAACTGGAAGTTCTGGATCGTATCCTTTGGGACAACATGGGCTTCTCACTGCCCCTTCCACTGTACACCAGGTCCACTCTCCCCTCCAGCTCCATGTGGGATCCCTCCTGCTTGAGAGGCTCTGTGGGCAACATATGGAGGAGACATGCTCAGATACTTAGAAGAAACTCCTGTTACAAGAGAGCAACCAGAGTAGGAATAAATAGCCACTCCTTGGGGAGCAGGGGAGTCACCAGAGATCTGAGCTTGGGATTGCCACGCAGGCATTTGCTCCCCAGAACTTGTGTTGAGATGCAGCAGCCATCTGTTAGAGACTGGGAAAGGATCAGACACAAACCCAGGAAAATAATGGTTTCATCTGGGTGGCCACCATGGCTTACCCTGGAGAATGGGGATTAAGTTGGATACAAATCTTTGCATGTTGGAAGGATGGAGGGGAAAAGGAATGGTTGCCAAGGAGGTCAGAAGGCCGGGCCATCTTCTCCATGAAGGGGGATTACACACATTGTAGCCAAGTCTGAAAAGACCATGAGGTCTGGCGGTAGAGGCGCACGCAGAACATGCACAGACAGTAGCAAGAAGCCCCTGACACAGGTTTTGGGAGATAGGGTTCCTTCCACAGTACAGTGAGGGTACTGAAGAGGATTCCAGGATATGGGTATGGTGGAGGCACCTGCTGGGGATTATTGCACATACAGTCACCACCCCCCAGCATTGGGTGCACCCAAGGGAGCACACGTGCTGGGTGCTGCACCCTGCTCTCAGGCACCTGCAGAGGGCATGGCAGGAGCTGGCTCTAGGCCTTGTTTAGAAGAGCTGTCCTGCATTGGGGCAGCCCTGGCTGCAACATGGGCTGTGCCTTTCAGCCTCTGGTTCCCCACACACTGTGGTTCCTTGCCTGCGAGCAACAGGTGGGGCTTTGAGGGCCCCTTCCTGGCTGCTGCCACCCTGGAGGCCACCGAGTTGCACAGGGCACCCAGCACAGCTGCATTGCAGGCAGGAGAGGGCTGTTCACACCAGACAGGGCACCACAGCCATCACGATGCTTATCTTTAACCACTTCAACAGTTCAGTGTCATCATCCGGCCCCTCTTTGAGTCCTTCAACGGCATGGTGTCCACGACCAGCATGGAGAGCCTCACGCAGACGTCCCTGGCCTGGCTAGAGCAGCACTGCTCCCTTCCGGCGCTTCGGCCCTGTACGTGGCTCCGTGCGGCCCCGCCGCTCCCGATGGAAGCCGGAGGCCCCGGCATAGGCACCGCTCGGTCCCTCGGCGCTGCTGCCACCGCTGCTGCTCATTTATGAGCTCGGTGCCCTCATAAATGACTGCGGCGAGACCGAGGGCTGCCACCCGCCCCTGGCCGGGTCCTGACGTCCCCGCGTCTCCCCGCAGCCATCCTGAGTTCCCTGCGGCAGCTGAGCATCTCCACCTCCATCCTCAGCGATCCCGCCCGAGTTCCCGAGCAGGCGGCGCGGGCCGCGGCCAGAGGCGGCCCCTCCTAGCGCCGTGGGACCGGGCCGGGCAGCGCCGACGAGAGACAACGGAACAATTCGGGAGAGAGAGGGAGGGAGGGAGGGAGGAAGGGAGGGAAGTGCCACCGCAACACCACGCAGCGCTCGCGGAACCCAGCCGCGTCCGCACCATAAAGCCCTCGGAAGTCCGCAGCGCACCGCTCCTCCTTCCGGCCGCGTGGGGCCAGCGGGGCGGGGCCAACAGGGGTGTGGGCGGGGCCAGGTGGGAGGGGCGCGATATGGAGGGGCGGAGCCGCGGCTCGGCGCACGCGCGCTGGGTGTCGCCGCCCGGTGGCGCTGAGGTGGCGGCGGGAAGATGGAGGCGGTGGCGCTGGGCGCGGGGCTGGGGCTGCTCCTCGCGCTGCTGCTGCTGGCGGCCGCCCTGCGCCGCGCCGCCCCGCGGGGATCGCCCGCCGCCCCGACGCGGGATGAGGGTGAGTACGAGTACGAGTACCGCTCCCTTTCCCCCTCCGTCCCGTGCCCTCCCGCTGAGCCCCGCTCCCCGCAGGCGCCGGGGCGAACGGCCCCTCCGCCGCCAGGCTCGAGGGCCCCCGGAGGACGAAGCCGCCGGTTCGGGCGCGCAAGGAGAAGCCGGGACAGCACAGCTTCACGCACCGCCTGCTGGCCGCCGCCCTCAAGGTACCGCGCCGCCCCGCCGGAGCCCCCCGCCCCCGCCCCGCCGCCCCTGACCGCCGTTCCCCCGCAGGGCCACAGCGGTTCCGTGAGCTGCCTGCACTTCAGCGGCGGCGGCAAGTACCTGGCGTCCTGCGCCGACGATCGCACCGTGCGGCTCTGGAGCACCCGCGACTTCACGGCGCGCGAGCACCGCTGCCTGCGGGCCAACGTGGAGCTGGACCACGCCGAGCTCGTCCGCTTCAGCCCCGACTGCAGGTGGGGCCGGGAACCCCGCCCGCCCCTCGCGGAAGTCCCGTGGGGGATCGGCAGCGCCGCCGATGCGGGACCCACCACGTTAACGCGGTGCTCGCCGCCCCGGTGCGAGGGCTGTGCGCGGGGAGCTGCGAGGGCCGCGGGCTGGGAAGGCTGCGTGGAAAGCTTTCCTTGGCGCTGGTGAAGCAGCTCTGCAGAGTGGAAGGGATGTCGCTTTCAGGTGTTCCTTTCCATTCGGTGCCGCAATTGAGCTGACGCAGGGAAAGCTCGGTGTCCTCATAAAACACAACTGATCTGTCACCTTTCCTCCAGGTGCCCCGAATGACTGATAACTCACCTGCCGTAGCTAGGCTGACAGTGGCAACCTGCTGCTTAATGGCTCAGTTACCGTCCTTCCACTTAGGGCGATCATTGTCTGGCTGGCAAATGGAGAGACAATTCGTGTCTATAAAATGACAAAGAAGGACGACGGCAACTTCACCTTCACTGCTTCTTCTGAGGACTTCCCAAAGAAGCACAAAGCTCCTGTCATTAACATAGGAGTTGCAGAAACAGGTATGGCAATGGTGAGCTGCTCACCTGCCGCGGCCCTCCGGATCCACCTTGGTTTCCTTTTTGAGCAACAGCTGCTGGGTTGAAAATGTTAAAGAGTTCTTGATTTACTCAAGGGCTGCTTGATTCTCTGTTTTTCTGGTTCTTATGTTTTAGCCTTTGCTTGCTACTAAGTGAGTTGGAAGACATAATTGGAGGAGAGAAATTTCTGTGTAAGCTCAGAATTACCTGATTTGTACAGGTATTATTTTAGGCTTTTGGGAACGCTGCTGAAAAGAGATCTGGTCTCAGTACTGAGAGCATTGCTATTCTCTGGCTTGGCAGTCTTGCTTTAGCCAGTGAGAAGTGTCTCCAGTGAGTTCCGGAATTCAGGAGCATAGGATGTACCTTGGACTTCTGGTGTCTCCTAGAACAGAACCTGAGGAGGGCGAATGTTGATGGCAGAGGGCTTGGTGGATTCATGCTTCAGCTGTGCGACAGTGAACAGTTGGCAGTGGGTGGACGCATGTTCCACTCTGTAAGAAAAGCCCATAAAATTTTAAATGAGATCTTTGGCTGCAAGAGTGAAAATTGAAACCCTGTAACAAGTAGCTTGGAGGTAAATTTGCAACTCAGTGTCCATGCTGAGACAAACAAGGGGAAGCACTGCAAGTGGAAACCTGCAAATACCCAAAATGCTGACACCACCAGTAATCAGGAACAAAAGTAGTGTGACTTCTAATCAGCTACGAGTCTACGATCCCTGACTTGAAAGCTTGAGATACCTCTTCTGGTTAAAATACAACTTGATCAAGTCTGCTACATTACCTGAGCATAGTACTGAGCTCGGCAAGTGGGATCTGAAAGATACTGGGTGGGAAGCTCAGGGGGTCTCTGGGTTGGCAGCTGTGAGCTGCTGAGTCCTGACTGAACACTAATGCATACCCAGGAGGTGAGCCTGCTGCCACGGCTTTTCACTCTGTGCCAGGACAGAAGCACTGATGTTTTGGTGCTGCTTTTTGTTTTCTTGACAGCTCTGATGCAGACAGGTTGCTCTGCTCAGGACTGTTACAGCTGTTGGTGACTGTGGAAGCTTTAGGCCTAGGAACTCTCCTGATCTCTACCTTTTTTCCCTCCCTGCTCTCCAGGAAAGTTTATCATGACAGCTTCCAGTGACACCACCATCCTGATCTGGAACCCGAAGGGTGAAGTCCTTGCCAGCATTAACACTAACCAGATGAACAATGCCTATGCTGCTGTGTCACCCTGTGGGAGGTGAGGAACATGCAGGTATTCCAGGCTGCTCCTGCTGAGTGGGAAGCCATGGCAATAACCAGGAACCACTCTCCTTCTCAGAGGACATCATCAGTTCAGAACATCTGCAGTTTGCTGTCACTGTAATGCAATTTTCTGAGGGTTCCACGTTTTTCTAATGATTCCTGCTCCCAGGAGGAGTCTCTCTGGGAGTGCTGACTCCCACCCGTGGTCTCAGACATTTGGTGCTTTGTTGGAGTGTCTCAGTACTGCTGCTCCTGCTGACCACCTTCTGAAGCACTGAGGAGAGCAAAGAACATTGGCAGTGATGGCAGAGCTGGGCCAGTGCAAACTGTTTGTGCAAAGCAAGTAATGTTCCTAGCAGTTGTTTTTAAATTTCTAAATATTAATAACAAAATTGGAATTTTTACAACCAAGAGGTTACTTATCAGGAAAACCTTGTTCTTGGCTCTGTCTCTAACCTGTTGCTGTAGCAGGACAGTTGTTATGCACCAGTTGCAGTGACTCTGTGGGTCAGAGAACTTAAGTTTCTTTATTTTTACTAAGGAGTTTCTCTTAAGGCTGTTAAGTTGTAGAGTTGCCTTGTCCCCTGGTGGCCTTCCATAGTGTTCCCTTTACCAGCCTGGTTTCAGTGAAAATTGGAAAACTCTTTTCCAGCAGACCAAAGCAAAGATTTGAATGTAGGTGTCTGGTTAGGACTGATTCACAGAGCACTTTCTCTGCAGCCCTCGAGAGGCAGGAGGAAGAGCTCTGCAGTGCTGTGGCTGAGAGCCGACCCTATGACCCAGCCACAGCAGTGCTCTGTAAGAGCCTGGCTCTGTTTTTTGTTTTATTCAGGTTTGTAGCATCATGTGGCTTTACTCCTGATGTAAAGGTTTGGGAAGTGTGTTTTGGCAAGAGCGGAGACTTCCGGGAAGTGACCAGGGCTTTTGAGCTGAAAGGCCACACTGCTGGTGTATATTCCTTCTCCTTCTCTAATGACTCGAGGCGGTAAGCGTGCTATATCACTGTGTGAAGGAGTACCCTAAGGACACGTGTGCTCACCCCCTTCCTGTGTGCCTGAATTGCCCATCCATACTCAAACCTGTGCCCACTCCTGCCCCGGGGGCCTCCCTGGGTGTGCAGGGACTGCCTTGGTCCATCCTCATCCTCCCCGTGGGTTTCCTCCTGTTGTTTGACCATCCTCTGCTCAGGGAGGGGGACGATGACCCCATGTGTACACACGTTTCCAGGCTCATGTTTTGCAAATCTCTGTCCACAAAGCAAAGGATTCCTGCTTTGCAGAAGTGAAAAGCGAACAAGTGTGACCCAACTTCCTCGCAGTCACCTACGGTTTATGTCCCGCCTTTAGGATGGCAACTGTTTCCAAGGACGGGACGTGGAAATTCTGGGACACAGACGTGGAATACAAGAAGCAGCAGGACCCGTACCTGCTGCTGACCGGGAGGTGCGAGGTGTCAGAGCCGTGCCGCATCGCGCTGTCCCCCGACGCTCGCGTGGTGGCCATCTCCTGCGGCACGACCATCGCCGTGTACAACACGCGCCGAGGGGAGGAGGAGGAGCGCTTTGTCGGCGTTCACGGACAGCACATAGCAGACTTGGCTTTTGACACCACCGGCCGCTTCCTGGCGTCGTGCGGCGACCGGGCCATCCGCGTGTTCCACAACACCCCCGGCTTCCGCGCCGTGGTGGAGGAGATGGAGACCATGCTGAGGAAAACCACCACCAAAGCCACCCGGGAGCGGCTGGAGCAGCAGATCGCCGGTGCCAGGAAAGCGCTGGCTGCCATCTGCGGCAGGAAGCAATAGCGGCTCCGGGCGGGAGCGGCGCGCTGGGTTTGACCGATAAAACAGCGAACAGATTGCAATAAAAGAGCGCTCGCGGCTTTCCCTGCCTGCTTTCTGCCCCTGGCAGCACGGAGGGCGCACGCTCCTTTGGCGGAGGGAGGGGCGGGGCGGGAGGAGCCGGCACGGGACCGCTGAACGGGCCGAGGCTGCGAGGAGCGGCTCCGGCCCACGGCTGCCGGGCGCGGGGCGGCGCGGAGCGGCGGCAGAACCCTGCGGCAGCGCCAAGCCCCGCCCCGCACAAGATGGCGGACGCTGGCCCCACCTTCGCGCCTCCTCCTCGCGCGCTTCGGGCGGGGCGTGCCGCGCAAGCGCAGTGCGCTCTCCGCGCGGCGGGCGCCCCTCCCCCGCCTCCCTCCCCCCGGGCGTGGCGTGCCGTGCGCCGTGACGCTGCGCGCAGCGCGTGGGCGGGGCGCGCGCATGCGCAGGGGACGGCGGCGGGTGCTGCGGAGCCGGGGCTGCCGGGGCTGCGGGCGCCATGTCGGGCCGCTCGGTGCGCGCCGAGACCCGCAGCCGCGCCAAGGATGACATCAAAAAAGTGATGGCGGCCATCGAGCGCGTCCGCAGATGGTGAGAGGCGGGGCACGGGGGGGTGGGGCCTGTCGGCCCGCAGCCAATCACCTCACCACCCGTCTGCCGGTGGAAGCGCTCCGGGAGCGGGCGCCCAATCAGAGCGCTGCATGCGGCGGCGGGCGGTGCTAGGGGGGCGGCGGCCAATCGGCTAGCGAGTGTGGGAGGGAAGCGGAAGGGCGGGTGACGGACAGGCCGGTGGACCAATCACAAGGAGGGGCGGTGGCCGAGCGGCGGGGCGGGGCCGCGGTTTGGATGGGCGCTTCCCTGGGCCTATCAGAGCCGCCTGTGCTGCGGGCGGGGGCTGTCAGGTGTGGGCGGGGTCTGCCGCCGCGGTGCCGGGCGCGCTCTGATGCCGTGCCTGCAGGGAGAAGAAGTGGGTGACGGTGGGCGACACTTCGCTGCGGATCTTCAAGTGGGTGCCGGTGGCCGACAGCAAGGAGGTGGGTGCCGTGCTGACCTCACCCTGCTGCGCTCCGCGGCTGCTGCCGGAGAGCTGTGTCCCACCCGTCCCTAACGTCGCCTTTCTGCTTTCCTTCCTTTCCTCAAGAAAGAGAAATCCAAATCGAGTGGCGGCGTTGCACGGGAGCCCAATGGTTTCCCCGCTGACTCGGCTGCCAACTCCTCGCTGCTCCTCGAGTTCCAAGGTGAGTGCAGCCCGCGGCAGTGCGGTG
This sequence comes from Tympanuchus pallidicinctus, assembly GCF_026119805.1. NCBI lineage: Eukaryota > Metazoa > Chordata > Aves > Galliformes > Phasianidae > Tympanuchus > Tympanuchus pallidicinctus. Next base: position 9,747,861 of record NW_026294741.1, read on the forward strand.
TGCAGGGACACGAGGTGCGCCCCTCTGATTTGCTCTGATTTGCTCAGACTGCCTCTGTGAGCCCACAGGCGGTGTGTGGCAGAGCTGAGCAGCACGCAGGCCGGTTGAGCTTGAGCTGAACATGGATATATACCTGTCCCAAGTCTCCCCGCTCAGCCTTCAGTGTGTCTGAGGAGCATCAGGCTATGCGTTAGCACTTCCAGTACATGCAGGGCATAGGCCAGTCTTGCAGATCTGCAGTTTGGCCCCCACTTTACCAGGAAAACCAGAGCTGCCTTCTCTTCTGGGACAGAAGTTGAGTGTTGCTGTGGCGTTAGATTGCTGCCTTGCACACAGAAGAGGCACAGAGCTCTGGTACCAAAGTAAGAGGCCTCATCCTTTTGAATGTCTGTGCAGTAGGGAGAGTCCACGGTGGCCTTGCACAAGCTGCAGGTGTGAGATCTGACAGAGCAGAGCTTTGTGTTGCCCTTGCACACTGCGTTTATTTTTCTGAATTGCTCAGGGTCACTTCTCCTCTGCTCAGCCTCTGCATATCCCCAGGTAGAATCATGCACTGTCCTGTGCGTCAGCTGTATCCTAATGGGGAGTGCTGCGTTAGGAAGCTCTTGCTGCTGATCAGTGACTTTGTGAATCCTCTGTACCTTAAACACTGTGCTCTTCCTTTTCCATGAGATCCTGGCTCTCAGTGCTGCCCTTGGCTGCTTGTGCTGCTGGGTCAAGGTACTCTTCTTCACTAGGTGCTGTTTCTGCAGATGAGAACAGCAACCAGAGCTCCCTGTCAGACGTCTACCAGCTCAAGGTGGACAGCAGCCCCAACTCCAGCCCCAGTCCCCAGCAGAGTGAGTCCATGAGTCCTGCCCACACATCTGACTTCCGTACGGATGATTCACAGCCACCCACACTGGGGCAGGAGACTCTGGAAGGTGAGCTCCATGACATCTGGGCATGGCTGCTTATCTGGAGAGAGGGAGGCGTCCAGCTGGACCAGGGAGCCCAGAGAGGGTGCTGCTGGGTCTAGGACAGAGCTGCCTCCTTTGTGCGGCTTGTGGGGCAGGAAGGCTGAGGCACTTCTGCCTGAGGGCTCAGCAGGCTGCACCTGAATCTGCCATATGTTAACTTTCTCTTCCTTCCAGAGCCCTCTCTGCCTTCCTCGGAAGTTGCTGATGAGCCTCCCACTCTTACAAAAGAAGAGCCGGTCCCCCTTGAGACTCAGGTAAGGAAGGGAGAATAGAAACCGTGTCTAAATGCATGTTCACCCATCTTAGTCCTTTCCCCTGGGCACCTTTCTTTGATTTCTCATTATAGCAGAAACATCAAAAAGTCTGAAACTGCCCCCAGGAGCTCCCCAGACCTCCTGGCAAGTTGTGTTGTGGTTCAGTTCAGGTTTTAGGGCATACATTGTGTGCAGAAACTATGTGGAGGTGGATTAAAAAATTGGTTATAGTTGGCTCCAGGGCTGGAGTGGATTCTCTCTCTTGATGCCCAGGGGCTCATTTAGCAGCCTGACTCACAGAGGAGAGCCCAGGCTGTCTCCACAGGGTGACACACAGCCTCGTCCAGCAGCTCCACGTGGCCTTGTAGGCGTGCTGAGCTCCTGTCACGGCTGGTGACCTCTGGCTCTTGCAGGTAACTGAAGAGGAGGAGGACTCTGGCGCACCGCCTCTGAAGAGATTTTGTGCCGATCAGAACTCTGTGTGCCACACAGCCTCGGAGAGCTAGCCTGCCCATCCCCGGGGAGAGCCTTCGCCAGACCCTCGCAGAGCTGCCTGCCCTTCCCTGGGGAATGGGGTGCTTCCCTGGCCTGCCCTTCCCAAGGGACAGGGCGCTCCTGCTGCCTCGCCATCCAGCCTGCCCTGCCCTCGGGAGCAGGAGCCTCCCACCAGCCCCTACAGAGGCAGCCTGCAAGTGATTTGCCCAGCTGAATGGGGCTGCCACCAGTACCTGCAAATTTGCCTCTATTTATTGGCTCCCACTCTCCCTGCTGATCTGTGCTGTAGTGGCGTGGGGTCTCTGGTGCGTGGTCTGCATGCGCAGGGGGAGGGATCCTTGGGATGCCCCGCTCTCCATCACCCCTAACGCGCTGGCAGATGCTGTTTGCCTGCTTCTGGATCCACTGTCCACCCTGTCCCGCGTGCTGGGAACAGAAGAGCCATGTCCCATCTGCAGAAAGTGATGTGTCTTCTCCCTTGTGACCGTAGTCTGGGGCGTTCCTGCTGTAGGTGCGATGGGCAGAGGAGGGAGGGGGGAGCGCCCTGAGAATGAAGGCAGTGGCCCTCCGTGCCGCTGGGACACCGTGCAATAAGCTGCTACTAAGCCATTGGAAGAGAGAGGAGCGCTGCCATTTTGGAGGGCAGGTACTGAACACATCGGCCATGCCTGCCGCTTCTCTGCCTCCAGGCCCTCACAGAAGCTTCTGCCCTCGCAGGACAAGCAGGGGCTGGAGTGATGTGGGGCTGGGAGGGAGCGGGGCTGCCGGCACTGCCGTGTCCCAGCTGGTCCTGCACCCTGCTCCTCTCCTGCCCACCGTGCTCCCCAGGTACGCCCTGTCCCCTCTGGACAGGACACAGGAGGGTGCAGGAACCCCTGGAGAGCCCTCCCGTGCCCCATTCCCTGCTCCCCGCACCGGCACCCCGCTGGGCCCCCCCGCTGCCACTGCATGTCCCGCCATCTGTGATCGAGCCTGGCGAAGCTGAAGGCGCGGCCGCGCGTGGAAGTGGAAAGATATTTTAGCACTGAATAGAATATTTTTAAAATTAAACTATTTGAAATACAGTGCTCAGTGACTGCAGGGTGCGCGGGCAACAGGTGCTGCTGGGGCAGGGGCTCGGGAGCAGATGGTGGGCAGCGCCAGGCTGAGCCAAGGAGAAGTGCCCTGCTCCCAGCCTGAGCTCAGTGCCAGCACTGCGGGCTGCTCCCGGCCGGGCCTGATGCTCCCCAGCGTGGTGTGGGCTGGGGCCTTGGGGCTTTGCCTTGCGCGGGGCTGGTGCTGTTACCCTGCTGGCGTGGTTGGGCTGGGAGTGGAGGCTGCAGGGCCTCACCGTGGGCAGCTGGGCTCCTCCAGGCTGCATCCCTGCGAGCTGCCCTTAAATCCAGTGGTGTCACACACAGCCATAGTCCTGTAGCAAAATGTGCGGTGCTTGTGCTAAACGTGATGAGACAGAAATCTGACGTTATTCCATAGCTACAGCTGTGCCTGAGCATTCTGAGAAGCCAGGAGAGGCTGCTGCTCTGTCAGGTCACCCAGCGCAGCTCTGCATGCAGCCGAGATGTCGGAGCACAGCTGTGTGATGGCAGATGCACACGGAGCCGTCCAGACCCAAAGAGCTGCGCAGGGGGAGCCGCCCTGAGCACCCCTGCCTGTCTGCACACCCCAGGCCCTGGGTTTCCCACCTCAGCCTTACCTTATGCGAGAGGGTCCATTCAATTAGGTTAATTAACACAACATGTCCACAGGTATCTTTGCGGTAGTCTTTGGTTTGTCTTTGTGCATTGCAAAGAATGATTCTTATTTTCCAGTTTATTAAATTGAATGTATAAATCTAAGCCCAAGGTGTGCAGCTCCCTCTGTGTGACCATCACGTGGGGTTCATCACTTCTCCTTTCAGGCTCAGTATGGACAGATGGGGCAGCAGCTGTGGGTTAGAGAACAGCCATCTCAGAGTTATGGATAATGGGAAAATATCTGGGGGAGGGGAATGCAGAAGGGGTGCTGCTAGTTGAGGGAGGGGAGATAGAGGTTGGATGTCAGGGGGAAGTTCTTTACAGAGAGAGTGGTGAGGAGCATCTGCCCAGAGAGGCTGTGGATGCCCTGTCCATCCCTGGAGGTGTTCAAGGCCAGGCTGGATGGGGCCCTGTGCAGCCTGGGCTGGTATGAAATGTGGAGGTCGGTGGCCCTGCATGTGGCAGGGGGTTGGAGATTCGTGATCCTTGAGGTCTCTTCCAGCCCTGGCCATTCTGTGATTCTGTGATTCTGCTTCAGACCGACATCCTGAGCGCCTGTGACAGAGCAGAGCAGCTGCCAGGCTGCGTAGTGCTAAGAATCGCACCATTTACTGCGTTGTTTTCCACATCTCTGAATCCTGGTTTGCTGCAGGGGACCGAGCAGCCCATGATGACTGCAGGCCCAGATAACATCTGGGGGAAACCTCCAATAATTTCAGTGCCAACTTCATTTCTGCCTTGCTTTGTAAATCTTCAGGAGTGACCAACTTCATTCTCGTGTTCTCAGCAGCTCCAGAAAAGGGGCTTTTCCTCCAGCACAGCCACAGGCACCAGTGGTCACTGCATAGTAAAGGGCCTTCAACCTCCAATCATGGCTTGGAGCTCTCTGAGTGGGGTCGACAGGATGCTTTGAAGCACAACCAACTGAAATGAGATTTCCTGGGAGCCCGTATTCCTCTAACCGAAGCCAATAGATTCAAAATTGCCCAGGAGCTTCCATCCCTCTTAATGAGAATTGCAAAATACTTTTGAAGCTGACTTTGTTAAGATGCAACGTTTCTTCTCCTTTTCCACCTTCAGTGCTAATAACATCTGTAACGATATCAGCAGCACTGCAGTATCTACTGAAACCTCTTCAGAGAGCAGTGAGATTTCATCAGAGATCAGCCTGAGGCTGAGAAAAGCCCTCTGAGTTCTGATGCCCAGCGAGCGCAGTGCTCAGCAATGGCTGGTTGCTGCTTCCCCTTTCTGAGGCTTTCATGCACTTCAAGTGTCAACTAAAAGTCACTCTGCATACCTAGTGTGGCTCACCCTTAGCCCTAATCCTTACTCTAAACCTAACCCTAAACCTCACCCCTAGCCCTAATCCTAACCCCTAACCCTAACCTCTAAACCTAACCCTCCCAATAACCCTAACCTGACCTCTAATTCCTACTCTAAATTAAATGCCTAAATCAACCCCTGAATCTAACCCTAACTATAACCCTAACCCCTAAACCTAACTCCTAATCCCTAACCTTAATTCTAACCCTAAATTCTAAAAACTAACCCTAACCACTAACCATAACCCTAATTCTAACATCAACCCAAACTCTGACCATTAACTCTAACCCCTAAAGCTAACCGTACCCATACCCTTACCCATCACCCTAAGCCCTAACCCTAACCCCTATCTCCAACTCTAATCTCTCACCTATTAATCCAAACCCAACCCCTAACTCCCTAACCCTAAAGCCTAACCCCTAACTACCAACTCTAACCCTAATCCTAACCCTAATGCATACCCCTAACCCTAACTCTTACCCCTAATCCAAACCTCTAACTCCTAACAATAACCCTAAGCCCCTGAACATGAATCTAGTAACCCTAACTCTAACCTGAACACTGATCACTAAAGGCTGACCTCAACCCTAACCCTAATAACATTAACCCTAATAATCCTAACCCTAACCCAAACCCTAACCACTAACCCCTAGCCCTTACCCTAACCCCATCTCCCAATCCTAACCCTGATAACCCTAATCCTGATCATTAACCCCTAACCTTAACCCTAGCTCTAATAACCCTAACCCTAATCATCCTAACACTAACCCCAACACTACCCTTAACCCCTAACACCTAACCCTAACTCTGACCACAACCTCCAAGTTTCACCCCTAACTCTAACCCAGCCATTTTCCATTCCACTCTCTGGCCACACCACTTGAGCCCTGCTGACCTCACAGCTGTTTGCCATGGACCTAACTTGGCACGCAGACACAACATGGCCATCTCAAGAAAGGAGTGAATGCTGAAAACAGAAGGGATTGGTGTGAAAACCCCAGCGAGCTGAGCTCTGTCACACACACAGTGTGTGAACCCCGTGCTAATTTCCACAGACTGAGCACAGTTTGATGTAGCTCAGGTTTATCCTGAAGACAACCAGCACTGGCAAGGAGATGGTTTGGAACCACAGAGGTGTTTTCTGGGTCTTCTGCACCTCTCCTGGTCCGCTCAGCACAGCACTGGCTGTGGCTGCATTCATCCGGAACTCAGGGAGAGCTGAACAAAGCGGTGCATAATGTGGAAGGACCGTTCAGTGCACCCCTAAGGAGGATCCTGCCGCAGAAACGCAAACCCTGATGAAGTGCAGGAAGGGTCGCTGAAGGAGGCTGGATGTGCCCATTCGTTGCCAGGTGACCACATAATAAAAATACACGGGAACATCTGAAGAGCGTGTGACCATGCAGAGCACCATTGGCACTGGGAACGCATTGATATCCCGCTGCAACATCCCCCACAGGATTTAAACATTCCAATACAACCAGTTTGCCGGGCAGAACGCAACATTTTCCCCTCACTGCCACGCAGAGGCGGTGCTGTGGCGGGGGGATCCGTCCACTCACGCTCCCTTTCGGTCAAACGCGCTCTGCAGCTCCTGCTAGGGATGCACAGCATTTTCTAACAGCGGGTTTTTCTGCAACCAATGCCAAGGGAGACGCCCCCCTCAGGGTCGCTCGCCAGCGGGTCAGATGAGCCGCTATTGGCACAGGCTGCTCCTGGCATGTTTTCCTCATCTTGCTTGACTGGTCGGACTCGAGATGAAAGTCCCCTTTCCCATTCACAACATCGTCGTTCAGCTTCTATAAAGGTGGCTGAGTTAGGAAAGACGCTGCTGCCACTGCTTCCCCGCCTTTTTCCAGGGAGGTTCCTTTAATTAGGGTGCTATTTATATATTAGGGCAGTTTTAGCTCTCCTGGGAGCTGAGCCGCGTGCAGCACGCGGAGCATCAGCGATTGTGAGAGATTCGGTTGTGTTTCTGAACCCGCTGCAATCCCAGAAGCCCAGCCCCACTGCAGCAGAACTTCGGGCATCGCGGCACTTCGTTTTTCGCACTAAAGGAGTGGAGTGGCCGCGTTTTCTCCGTACTTCCACAACCCACCGATGCCGCACCCTGCCAGACACGCCAACGCCGTCAGCGCGGCTCTCCGCACCGTGGCAGCCGGTCCGAAGCCGTGGAGGCGGCGCGGTCCGCATTGCCCGCAGTGCCCGCAGTGCCCGCAGTGCCCGCAGTGCCCGCAATGCCCGCAGTGCCCGCAGTGCCCGCAGTGCCCGCAATGCCCGCAGTGCCCGCAGTGCCCGCAATGCCCGCAGTGCCCGCAATCCCGCAATGCCCGCAGTGCCCGCAATGCCCGCAGTGCCCGCAATGCCCGCAATCCCGCAATGCCCGCAGTGCCCGCAGTGCCCGCAATCCCGCAATGCCCGCAGTGCCCGCAATGCCCGCAGTGCCCGCAATGCCCGCAATGCCCGCAATGCCCGCAGTGCCCGCAGTGCCCGCAGTGCCCGCAGTGCCCGCAATCTCGCACCGCCCGCAATGCTCGGCTCCCCGCGGCCGCCAGAGGGCGCTGCCGCCGCCCCGCGTCCCAGGCGACGGGATGGCGGAGCCGCTGTGGAGCGCGGAGGCGGGCGGCGGGCTGTACCGCTCCCGGGACCCTGTGCGCAACCTGCGGCTGCGGTGAGCGCCCGGCCCGCCCGGCTCCGGCTCCGGGCCGCGCTCCGTCTCACGATCCCTCCCTCCTTCCCCGCAGGGTCGGCATCCAACGGGTGACGGCCGCCGGGCCCTTCCCGCCTCAGGCCGCGCCGTCCCCGAGCGGCGGCCCCGAGCTGCCGGAGCTGCGCGCCCGCACCGCGCACGGAGCTGCCGGGAGGCCCCCGGCCGAGGAGGAGCGGGCCGAGGTGGGCTGGCAGCAGAAGCTCTTCAGCCAGGTGGGTGCCCGTTGCGGGCCGTGCCGGCTCCCCGCGGCCGCCCTTCCCGGGCTGTGCGGCCCCTCGGGCCTCTTCCCGTCCCCTCGCTGCTTTTCTCTGATCGCGTTTCCAAAACCGCGCCCGGCCCCCGAACGTCTGCGTGACCGACGCCCCGTGTGTGCGGACAGAGCCTGTGCTGGGCTCCGTGAACCTCTGGGCTCTGCTCGCCTCCAAGAAATGGCTGGAATTGACTCCCCTGTGATGCTTTCAGTTTGAGGTGGATCTGTACCAGAATGAATCCGCCTGCCAGACTCCCCTGGACCGGCAGTACCACGAAGAGATCCTGAAGCTGGAGAAGGCCGGGGGTCGGAAGAACCGCCGCATCTTCACCTACACCGATCACGACCGATTCACCAACCTAGAGGAGGTACGGCTGGTAGCTCTGCAGAGTCCACGCAGCAGCACCAGGCTCACCGCAGGGGGATGTTTGTTTTGTGGCCGTGGCACAGTGTGCCAGGTATCCCGAGAGCAGGAGAACGTACTGCTTCTGCAGGGCAGCTTTGCTCGGTGTCCCAGACAGGATGAGGTCTTCACACTTCAGAGCGGTGAGCAGGGACAGCGTGGAGGCACTTGGCTCTGCAGAGTTGTGTTGTTACAGAAATTCTCAGCTGGCACATCGCTGACCGAAGTGAGAATTCTGGACACTGATTTCACAGGGCACCAGATTCAGTTGGAACCCTAAGCAGACTTGCTTACAGGTTTTCTGCACTTTCAGATACGTAGTTACATGTGGTTATCTCATCTCTAATTCATAATATTGCTGAGTGAAACCTAACAAAGCAGCTTTCGATTTATCACTGCAGTGACTCTTGGAGTCAGCCTCTTAGTTGTGATGCCAGACATTGGACACCACAGGCTGTCAAGGACATGTCAGAGGGGCTGGGATTCTAGGATCTTAGCTGTCTGCAAGTCTGCTTTGTTCATTGAAGTGGCAGAGCAGCAAGGTCTTTATCCCACAAGTTGGGCTGTCTTTCTGGTCCTTGTGATCAGCAAGCATCTTTTAGTTTGCATGCTGTTTGAACTAGCAAAATCTAGTAAAATTCCACTTATAAACATAAACTATTATATATATATATGCACATACCAACAAAGTTAACAGATTTTCATGCTACAAAGACTGGTTGGTAAAATAGTGAGGGGAAGATCACAGTTATAGGTAATCTGCGGTCTTTAAGCAGCTTTTCCTTACACTTGCATGTATAAATACTTATTCTGACTTCCAGGGGCAGAGTTGCATGTGAGAGAAAAGTCCTGTTGTAATTAAGCTAGTTGTATTCTGTTTCTCTCTTCCAGCACTGCCAGAAGGTAACTGACTCGGACTGTGAGATGCCATCATATCTGGCAGAGAGGATGGCCAATGTGAGGAGGAGAAGACAGGACCGTAAGCCACTGTGAGTTCAGGCTCAGGCTCAGAACTTGAAGCAGGTTTCCCTGTGTCCCTCTGCAGGGCAGCCTGTTCTGTGCAGCTGTTGCCTTGAGCTGTGCTGGATTCAGAATCTGGCAGTTTGACTCCTTGCTGGGGGGGCTGTGCCAGGCTGCTGGCCTGAGCTCTGCTGAGCCAGAGTTGTGCTCTTCTGTTACTGACAGGGAAGCGAGTTCTCTCAAGTCAAAGATCATCACCTGGGAGCCCTCAGAAGAATTTATAAAGAACAATCATGTGATTAACACTCCTGTTCAGACTATGTACATCATGGGGGACTTGGGACCTTATGGGAAGTAAGTAAAATCCTGAAGTGATCCTAATTTCCCAGAAGCAAACCCATCTCCTTACTCAAATCTCCCACTTCTCTCTTTAGTTGAGGGAATTCCAAGTGCAACTCCAGCTGCCTTTTCTCTCTGGTGTTTACCTCACTGGGGGGTACTGAATGTGTCGCTCCAAAAGATTTTTAAGCTAATGTAGGGAAGTATGGGTGTGTTTGTGCCTTTCTGTGCCCCCATGTCCCTTCACAGCTCTGCTGTTCCAGAGCAAGTAAGCGTGTGCTCTGTTGAGACTTCCTTTGTGCTTCTTGATGTCTTCCATTAGGCTTGGTCAGAGGGAATACGAACACGTTCTTTGTACAATCAAGGTGGATGGCAATGGGGTGATCACAGTGAAGCCTGACTTTACTGGCAGCAGAGGAGCCTACTGGTGAGTGGGGCAGGGCTGGTGCTGCTCATGGGGCTGAAACTGCTGTCTCTTGATCAGCAGGGTGGCTCAGCGCTTAAATTGAAGCATATTATTGAGATTTGTTCCTAAGGCTGTCTAAGGCTGTTTCATTCTGGTGTCACTGTGCATGTGATGTGCTGGGCTCTGGAGCCTGGCCCCGGGGGTGCAGGCTGTGTGTGCACTGCACAAAACGGCGTCTCTTTTTGAGTCACTGATGCTGGCAGGCACTTAGCAGTGAGGAGAGGGCCGTTAGTGCCCGTGTGCAGCCACACAGGCCTTGCTGGAGGCATTGCTGCCTCAGGAGGCACAGCTGATGTTGGTGCTCGGGCTGTTTCTTGTGTAATGCGGTTTTTCTCCTTGTGGTTTGGGTTCTGCAGGATTGAGCTGGGCGGACAGAAGCGTGAGTTGTGGAAATACACCATTGAGAATGCTTCTGTGCAGGTGCAGCAGGAGGAGGAGGAGCGTGAGCAGCGTGTGCTCAGAGATGTAAGAACTGCTCTGCACTGACGACATTAACCAGTCCAGATTTGACAGAGGGATCTCAGCCTCTCACATAGCACGTAATCGTTAGTGCTGCAGACACCAAAGACTGTCAGAATGAATGTTGCTGGTGGTGAGTTTCACCGTGCCCAGTGATTTCAGAACTCCAGAGTTCCCTCGCTGCTCTGTTTCTTACTCTGGTCAGATGGCCGCGTCCGTGTGCCGCTGCTCTTGGTTGTGTTGGCCACTGGCTGCAGCTGATGGATGTAGTCAGAGTTGATGCAAGAAACCACCCAAACTCACACCTTTCTAGAGGGCCCTGCCTAAGGTTTTCCTTTCCTTTGGAGCAGTGGGCAAACCCTTTCCTTCATCTTCCTCTTGCTGCTGTGTACTCATCAAATGATCTCTTGTTACCTATAATGGCTTCAGCTGTTGGGATCTCACTTTGTGCCTTGTGTTTTAGTGTTAAATTTGTAAGCTTACCTGTTGTTTTTGTGGTCAGCAAGGGAATCCTAATTTACCTGCACTGATCTCCCATTGTGTTTTTTGAAATTTGCTGATTGTAGCTTCTTTTTGTGGTGGATTTGGCTTGGTGAGGTCTTTTCTGAAGCTGGTTTCATGTTATGCAGTTAGCATGTTTTATTTTGTTTGATTCTTATGTCTCTATATGTGCTGTAACAACAAAAAACCTGTTAGAAAAGTCCACGAGCAGTTTAACTAGCTTTTAAGTTACGATTTTTTGCACTAAGTAATAACATATAACCCAAAATACCCTTTTTCTTATCCTGTTCTGTGTTTTCAGCTGTACAGTCGGCACAGGGAGTACCTCAGCAGCCTGGTAGGCTCAGAATTTGAGATGGTGAGTCCCAGCAGTGCTCAGCAGGGATGTGGTGCTCTCCTGGGCAGTGTGGCTGCCCGTTGTACCCCAGTCAAAGATGTCCTTGTTCCTGAGGTGCACAGGCAGCTTTTACTTTGTGGCCTCCTGCTGAAAATTGGGCAGAAAGGTACTGATTTCAAGGGATGTTGGGGTCTGCAGAGGTCACATGCATCCGTCAGGCTTGCAGCATACTGAGCACTGCATGCATTGCTGAAGACCTTAGACTGTAAAGATGGTTCATGTATTTGGGGTAGAGGTTGCTGTTAAATTCTTGAATGTCATATGCATCTGTGTATCAATTTGTTCATATAAACAGCTCTCCCCATCCCTCACACTGATGCAGTTTCCTGCTCACTAAGTTATCTGAACTGCAATCTTTTTTAGCAAAAAAGTCTTGCTTGCCAAAGTGGCAACACTTGTGTAACACTGCAGAAGAAGCAGGACTGTGATTTCGTGCTTCCTGCAGTTGACTTCTCACTACATTTTACATCCATCTTGAAGTCTGTCAAAAACTGATTTACAGAGCAGTGAACTCCTGCAGAATGGGAATTTAGTCTTTGGGGGGAGCCTCTGTCTGGGAAGAGCTGTCACTTCTGGGAGGGATGTCAGGACAACATGAGAAGTGATGACTCCTCCCTAACAAGCGAGCTGAAGCACTCGAGTACAAGTATTTGTGAAGTATCCACGCGAGACCTTGCAAGGAGGGACTGTGTGAAGTTCCACCAGTGGTCCCTGAGCCCTTTCTCTCCTTCACCTGCTTGTTCTTACAGACACTTCCTGGTACACTGCGGCTTTTTGTGAATGGAGAAGTAGGTGAGTCTCACTGTGAGCTGTAACTGGGGGCAAATCTGCCTGCTGGGCAGCTGAAGCTGTGAAGGGTCCAGAGATTTCTGGTTCGTGTCCTGGTCCACAGTAGGTGTTTCTCTAGAAACCTTTGCTGTTTCCCTCTTTTCCCCTGCTCTTGCAGACACATCTGTTGTGTGGCAGTTGCAGGTTAGGGGTTACAAATGCTGCAGCTGTGCTGTGCAGACATACAGACATGAATGAAGGCAGCGGTTTGGGCAATTAATAGACATGATTAAAAAGAGAGCAGTTAAGTATGTAACCTCCCTAGTCTTGTCAGTTTTATGGGGAAGGGCTAGACTTGAGAAGGAATAATCTCTGAGGGCCACATCTGTTAGTTTAAGGACCCTGGCCTTTCCCAGCTTCCAGCAGTAACTTTTTCCCCGGTGCTTTGGGCTGCCTCTCTCAGATGTCTTCAGTGAGTTCTGGAGGAGTTTATATGGAAGTGAGTGGCTGAAATTCATTTTCTTTTCTCAGTTTCAGCTCAAGGCTATGAGTATGACAACCTTTATGTTCATTTCTTTCTGGAGCTGCCTAAACGTGAGTATTCGTGGTTCTAGCCGTATCACAACGATGTAAGGAGTGAAGCATGCTTTGGCTTATCCATCAGATCAGCTTTGCGAAAAGTTGATACAAGTTAATGTAGGGGCTGGGATCTAATCAGAGATCTTCAGAACTGAAGTGCAGAACTCAGTGGTTTGAAGGACACAGACATGCTGGGGAACATCAGCATCTTCCCTCTGTGTCCCTTCCAAATTGGGCTGGGTTTGATCCATGGGCTTTTCAGCCAGTGATGATGCTGTCTGGCAAATTACCGCAGGTTCATTCCTGATGCTGCAGAGAAGAGCCATCCTTTTTCTTTGTCTCAGCAATGGCCTTACCTGATTTCAGTGCCCACCACTGTGTGTTCACGTTTGGTGCTCTTTTGGCTGGTCACCTTCCCAGCACTAACGTGTACATCTTGCTTTCTTTTTAACCCCCCTGAAGCAATGGCCCTGGCTTCCCTCCGGTTATGCCCTGATGTTTGATACTGCCTGTGCTGATAGGTACCTTTAGATAAGGTGGTAGTCTCATGGTAAGGTGGAGTTGGTGTTGTCAGTTCCAGGGTGATCTGGGAGCAGTCATTGCCTGGAGCAAGATGGAGCAGAATACACATAAGGAAATTCAGTGTGGTGAACATCTGGGTCTGGCTTTGTCCTTCAGGCAGCTCTGGTACACGAGTCCTTCCTCCACCCAGAGCATTCACCACTGTGCTCATGTTCTCTCCTCCCAGACTGGTCAAGCCCCGCATTTCAGCAGCTGTCAGGAGTGACTCAGACCTGTGCCACCAAGACAGTGGGCTGGGTAAGGACACTTTAAAACCTGCAGAGCAGAGTTGGAACAGACATTCTCTGAGGTGAAACGTGTAACGAGCTATGGATCTATCCTCACGACAGCTCCTTCCAAGAGCAGAGCATATGAGGAATCTGCCTCATTCTGGTGGTACTTGACATCTTATACGGTGGTGCTGTGTTCAAATTAAAATTCAGAGCAGTTTCTGTAAAAGCAGTTTCTCACTTTTTTCTTCCTGCTGTCTGATTGCTTTTGGATCTTTGATTTTTGTGTGCTTTAATGCTCAGAGTTAATGAAGCATTGTTCTGGCTTGCCTGGGAACGGAGTGCACAGAGTCTGTGAGCTGATTTCTCAGAATGTTTCCCTCCTCCTGTCTGGGTAGTTCAGTTGCTCCAGCTCTGCTCTCGGATGCAGCCACTTTTGAATGCTATCAACTTTCTGGTGTTGTTTATCTGCTCTAATTTGGATGCTATAATATTCATTGTCATGCAGTTCCTCAGTAGGAATGTTGTTTGAGGTGTTCTGTAAAGACCGAGGTGGTGTGTAGTAGCTATGCAAATAGCTGAATTGTCTTTTGAAGTGTGTTACTCTTTCTCCTTTTCCATTCTTTTTAGCAGCCTGTTCTATTAACATGGCAGTGAGAGTGCATGCAGGTCCTTTGGACGTCATTACTTCTGCCTTTTATCTTTTTCTCCCTGCAGTCTGTGCCCCTGCAGTACCACTGATGAACTCTCTTGACAAGGAATCTGACCTCTGTGCTGTTCCTTCCCCAGGATAACGTGGCATACTTCTGCTACCCCTTCACTTTGGAGATGTTTTTCACCCAAGAGGACGAATCAGAAGGCGAGTCTCCTTGTTTCTCTGTGATATGAAACTGATTTCTCTTGATTGCATTGTGCCACTCAATATGTTGCTGCTCCCTTGCCAAGGAGAAAGGACAGGAGTAAACAAGGGAATTGGGGAGTCGTAGAACATTGCTGGGTGGAAGGGGCCCATAAGGATCACCAGCTCCAACCTCTGACTCCACACAGGACCACACAGAAGTCAAACCATCGTTCTAAAAGCGTTGTCCAAATTGTTCCTGAACTTTGGTGGTGCTGTGACCACTTCAGGGAAATGTTCATTCAATGACATGCTCCCCATCACCACACAGCCTCTGCACGCATGCCATTTTAAGCCCTGCATTCTGTTTCTATGTATTCATTGACACTGCTTTGCTTCCAGCTTACAGTCAGCTCCATCTGTGTGCAGAACGACGTGGATCTCAGTCTGTGTGTCTCAGAATGCCTGGTGTGTTGGTCTGCACTGCTGTTCTGTCGTACTGCACACAGGGGTGGCTTTCTGCAGTGGAGGAAACAGGCACATTTTTGTACATAGCTAAAGCTCTGTGCTGAGTCTGATGTTTGTAGACACACTCAGTGACCTGTATAATCTTTGTACAGTCCTTGTCACTTGGAAATTTCCTGCTCTATTTTCAGCAGGGCTCCTCTGCTTCCTTTTCCTACTGCTTCGCTGCGTTGCTGCTGCTGCTCAGTCCTCACCAGCCCTGCTGCTCTTTGGTTTGCAGCCGCTCTGGGCAGCTTTGCAGAATGTCTTGCCACTAGAATCTAACATATGCATCAAACCAACACTAACAAACTTCCTGCCTAGAATAAAAATGATGGGTTTGTTTCACCGTGGAGAAAATAAACGCTTGGAGGCCTGTAAGACAATCCCAGTTAATAGTCCAAATTAATAGTTCCCAGCAGTGATGAGAAAGATCAGAAATAAAAAGGCTCCTCGTTTTTTCATCAGTTGTTTGTGAATATTGTCATAACTGCCCAAAGACAACTTGAGAAATCAGTTTGATGATTCTCGGAGACTCAACAAAACAAAGATTTTTTCCCAATTTTTTAGCATTTTAGCAATGTGTTTTCATCCTCAAGTCTGAGGGTTCATCTTTTACATGAAAAAATAATCATGGATCCATCTAGGTTTGTCATTTTGGGGGAAGTAGAGAAAGGACTCCTTGGTGATGGAGTTTAAGCGTTCAGGAATGTTTTGTCTCTCTGATAGTCTCCCTCTTCACCATTCACCCTCTTCACCAATCTGCACCCTTTCCTTGCAGACTGTCTCCCTCAGTGGCCCGTTCTCTACTTTGAGGTTCTGTCCCTGGATTTCTGGCAGAGGTATCGTGTTGAAGGATATGGTTCTTTGGTGCTGCCAGCGTCTCCAGGTAAAGAAAGCAGGCATCTTTGGGGCAGCATGTTAGGTGTGTAGGGAAATGGGAGTTCAGTGGCTCTCAGGAACAGCTGCGCCGAGTTCTGGGAGGCTTTGCATTTTGAAGTGAACAGCTTGCCGTCTGCGAAGCAGCAGGGAGTGCTGTGATGTGTCCTGCACCTTCTGCCATGTTGAGAAGCATTGTGTTCTGCTGTACTTGCTCTGCCAGTGGTTCTGTTGGAGAACTGTGTGTGATAAAGCTCTGCATGTCCATCTTCACAATAGCAGTAGCCCCTCCTGTCCCACGTGAAATCCCAGGCTCACAACTAGTCTGACATCATCACGTAGTGAAGGGCATAGTTGCAGTGCTGGCTGGGGCTTGCTCATTGGAAAGCCCTGGGAATCAGTAGGCATTCATCAGCAGGTATCCATACTCCATGATGTCCTCCATGATTGTTGGTCAGTACTGCTAAATTGTCCCGTTCTTTTGTCTCAGGTCTCCACATGCTCACCATCCCTACCTGGCGCCCTGTAGAGCTGGGTGCAGTTGCTGAGATGAGGAGATTTTTCATTGGTGGGTCTCCTGAGCTGGAAGACATGACCTACGCCAGGATACCAACAGCCTTCAAGGTAGGCTTAGGTATGGGATGTTGCTCTTGCTGGGAAATGGTGGATTATGCTCTTGGAATCATAGAATCATAGATTATCCCAAGTTGGAAGGGGTCCAAAGGATTAAGCCCAGCTCTGGGCTCTACACAGGACAACACACAGCTGAAGTGCATGTCCTGTGTCCAGACACTTCTCCAACTCATAGAATCATAGAATAACAGAATCACAGAATGGCCTGGGTTCAAAAGGCCCACAGTGCTCATCCAGCTCCAACCCCCTGCTGTGTGCAGGTCGCCAACCAGCAGCCCAGGCTGCCCAGAGCCACGTCCAGCCTGGCCTTGAATGCCTGCAGGGATGGGGCATCCACAGCCTCCTTGGGCAGCCTGTTCCAGTGCCTCACCACCCTCTGGGTGAAAGACTTCCCCCTAATATCCAATGTAAACCTCCCCTGTCTCAGTTTAAGGCCATTCTCCCTTTTCCTATCACCATCCACCCTCACAAACAGCCGTCCCCCTTCCTGTTTATGTGCTCCCATCTCCAGCAGCTCCAACTTCAGCAGCATGTTCCGTGCCCAACAAGCCTCTTAGGGAAGACTCCTCACCATCTTTGTTGTCCTCCTTTGGAATCTCTTTAATTGATGTCTTTCTCCTGTTGTGGCACCCAAGCCAAACACAGTGCTCAAGGTCGAGCCCTTCCCCCAGCACTGCACTGTCACCTTCCCAGGGGTTCTGCCCTCAGCACAGCCTGAAACTGTCTGCCTGTTTCTCTGACGTCAGTTTCTGTTTGAAGCAGGGCAAGGAGTGATTCTGTGCCTGCAGGAGTGCTTGTCCTGGTGGGGCACACTGATTTCTGCGGGGTCAGCCTGCTGTAATAGGTTACAGGCTGTAGGTACTCGACTTGTTCTGTTTCTGCAGGGAAAGCATCTGAGCCGCTTTGGTTTTCGCACAGAGACAACAGGGAATGTCACGTTCCGGCTTTACTGCCTGCAGCAGTCCAAGTGAGTGCAGCACCATGAGCACAAGCTCTGTCTCGTGTGCTGTGTTCTTGCAGCCCTGACCTCGAGCTGTACTTTTATGCAGAGCCTTTCTGGAATCCAATGCCTTGAGGCATCGCATGCAGAGTGTTCTGGACCGGCTTGGAGGCTTCAGCCAGCAGAGCTCTGTCTACAATGTTTTGGGTAGGGCCTTCAGTCTTCCTTTTTGTGGAGGGCCTTTGGCTCTCTTTACCTCCTTTTTTACGGGGTGGTCAGGATATTTCAGGAGATTCCATTGCTGGCAGTGGAATTATCCCCCACTGCGAGCTCTCTCTGAGTTAAAGCCGAAGTTTAATGTTCTGATCTGACGTGGCTGGAAATTTGAGGAGGTGTCAGCGCTGAGCAGGCAGGAGGGATACTCACTCCAAGAGGGCAAAGCCTGGGCTGGGCTGCCTGGGCTGGCACCGAACACAGCTTGTGGCTGCGGTGCACGGGGTCGATCCCTGGTCCATTATGCACACAGCAAAGACAGCGCTTGGAAGTTAAGAGAGCAGCAGCAGGCAGGTGGTACTTAGCGAGACTCCCGATAGCTGCTGTGCACTGGGCAGAGTTGTCCTTCCGCTTCCCTACGGCTGTCTGATGATTCTGACTTGCTGTCATTTGCTGTGCTGCAGAGGCTTTCCAGCGGGCTCGGCGTCGGATGCAGGAGGCCCGTGAGAGCCTCCCCCAGGACCTCATCAGCACCTCTGCCTCCAGCGTGCAGCGGCCACAGGAACCCAGACTGACAGACAGACAAACTGACAGCCTCTGCTCCATGGCTGGGCAGCCCACACCTCTCTGACGGACCTCCCAGTGCCCTGCCCTGAAGGTCTTTGCAGCCCTTCCTTTGCAGCTCTCTGGACGTGGGCAGCGGTCTGTAGCCCATCTGTTCTGAGAGTCGTTGTGTTTCCACAGGTATGCTGTTGTTTCGAGGCATTTTGTTACCAGGCCCTAATGATAGAGCCAGTTGTTCATGTTTCTGCTGAGCAGACTGAAATACTTACATGAGACCTGTGAGCTTTTTGAATACTGAATTGTAAATGATCAGAAGAATTTCAAATCTACTTGACTTGATAGATTTACTTCTTAAAGAAGAGAGTGATGTTGAAGGTCATACGAATGTTGTTTGAGATTTAATTAAATGAGTAGTTAACTTAATGATAGAGCATCTGTAGCTCTAGGTCAGTTTTCAGTAAAATCTGACCACCTGTGATTTAAGACTGGTTCGTTCCTTGAGAAAGAGAGGGTCCTCATCACATGGAAACCAAAGCAAGGAAGTTACGTGTGACGGAGTCCAGACTGGAGGAAAGGGTTACGTTCTGTATTTCTTTGTGTCTGTGGAATTTCTGGCTCTTCTATCTGCAAAGATGAGCAGAAGGACTTTGGGAATACAACTGAAAACAGATATTCTTTTTAGTTCGTAGAAGAGCTGGGTTGGATGTTTTGCAGATGAGAACGGATTGTAACGTTTGCACAGCAGCTGAACTTTGAACTGTTAAGCTCTTCATCTGAGCTGTGGCTCATTGCTCCAGCTCTGCAATACACTGCAATGTTTACCCAGTTTTTACCCATTTTCTTCTTCTTTTCTCAACCTTTTTTATTCCCCTATTTTTGTTCCTGGCTCATGTTCACAGGAGTGAGATTACCTGGAGACCAGCAGTGATAGGAAGAAAAATCTCAGGCTGAGCTCACGCAGGGCTGAGTACATCTGAAAAGACAGAATTCACAGGCAGGACACAAATAGGAACTGGTTTCTCCTCATGTTCCTCATGTTCCTCCCTAGCAGGGGATGGCTGTCGAGGAGGAGGTGCAGCACATGGGCTTGGGGTCGAGGGGTGAACTTGACCATGGATGCTGCCACAAAAGAGGACTTTGCTTGCCTACCTCACCTGCTACCCCTCCTTTTCAGCAGAAGAGCTGCCAGCCTGGATGAGGAAGCACGGCCTGTTAGCACAGCAGTGTTCTTGGCCCGGCACTGGGTGATGTCTCGTGAATGAGTCAGCTCTCCAGTCGTGCTGGGCGATGTGATGTGGCAGATAAGGCATGATGGATATGAATGCCGAGCTCTGGAGTAGCAGAACTGAGCCTTCTGTGGTCCCTGGGGATGCAGTACAATCCAGAGGGACTGACCCACGCTGTGCCTGGGATGAGGGGTGCTCATGGCACAGAGCTGCTCAGTCTGCTCAGCCTTCTACCTGGGTTTCATGGCTCGTGTTGTAGCCCTGTATGTTTATGGCCAGTGCACAAACAATAATTAATTTCTGTTGGACTACTTCCGTGTGCTTATGCTTATCACTGGCAGCTGAATCACATCTCTCTGAAGCACTGCATGGGGTCTGAATCAGCAGGTCTGAGAATGTCCATTTTGTTGGGATGGCACGGAGTGCAGAGGACAGAGCCCTCTGACAGCACGTGTTGCTGCTGGGCTGAACAGTAAGGTTATGCAGCTGCAGTGAAGTGCACACAGTAATACAAGTTTTGATAGTTAAAACCCTGATCTTACAGAAACGTGAGAGCAAAATTTAAACATAAAAACCAGCAATAACCAAAGAGGCATTCTTTCAAAGCAGGACATGGGTGATTCCCACCCTGCTGCTCACAGCCTCAGCCGGGCACAGCAAAGTGCTGCTGCTCCTAAGGATGTTTTAGGGAAAGCCTTCAGCGAGTGCTCTTTGAATTTTCCCTTTTGCAGATGAAATTACAGCATTTCCAAATGTGGGCACACATAGGAAAATGTCACCCATCTTCTAATCAGAACGGGCAGCTGGTGCAGGGCTGCGTTCAGGGCTCACACAGACGCCCGGCCGGGGGAACGGGGTCGCGTGTCTGCCGGGTACCACAGATCACAGTGGCAGATGGGGACAGACAGCATGGGGGGCCACCGATGTTCCCTGAGGAGGAGCGTCCCTGGGTTCTGCACGGGGGGGGCACCTCTGTGGCCGCGCGGACTTGAAAGCAACGGGAGGGGAGGGAGCTTTGGCGGGGAGGGGTTACCGGGGGTAACTGCCTGGGGGCAGCGGGGGGAGCCGGCGTGCTGCGAGCTGGGGGCGGAGGCAGGGGAGCGACCCCCGGTCCTGCAGCACGGAGCTGCTTTCCGAGCATCGCCTGCTGCTACTGCTGCAGAGCGGCCGGGGCTGCGGTATCGGCCGCGGTGTCGGCGGAGCTGCGGCTGCCCCGCGGGCCTCCGTGGGAGGCTGCGTCCTGCGGCGCTCCTGCTGATGCGCTGCGGTCCGTGCGGGGCTGAAGGCGCTCGGAGCCCCGCGGGCCGCTCCGTAAATAGACGTCGCAAACAAAAGGCGAGGGCAGAGACGTCGCCTCGGCGGAAGAAAAGGCTGCGGGCAGTCGGCAGGGCTCGCAGGATGCGAAGCGGCAGCCTCCGGAGATCCCGGCGCGAACGGAACAGAAAAGGAAAAAACTGGAAATGAGTCATTCGGTGACGGGGGGACGGCTTCGCAGCGCCGTCAGATCCCGGCAGTGGGTTTTACTCAACAGAGGAAGACGCGGGGTGCGATAACCTCAAACCGCGCCGCGCCAGCGGAGCTCCCGCGTACCCCCGGCCCCGCGTTTTGTGCGGCGGGTGGCGCTGCGGGCTCTGCGGTGCTGCGGCTCCGGGCGGGGAGGGGCGCTGAGATGGGGGTCCGGAGTGGGTCAGTGCGGTGCGTGGGGACCGAGAGCCCCGGCTCCGCGCCGGGGCGAACAGCGCAGCTCTGCCTGCCGCCCCCGCAGCCGGTGATGCTCGTTGTCTCTTCGAGGCACCGCCTGCGTTCTGGGAAGCCGAACCCAACGCTTCAGCGCGCGTCAGAGCGCAGCTGACAGGAGAGACGGCGCGCTGCATCGGATCGGCCAAAAAATAAATGGCTGTGGACTCCTTCTGCATCGGAATTACGCGGGTCTTTGAGCCCTCCCACCTGGCGCAGCTCCGTGCTAAAGCAGACGGGGCTGACGCAGTCACAGACTGTGATTAATTCACAACGTCTTAAATGTTGAAAAAAAAAAAAAAAAACAACTGACTTTCAAAATGGTTGTGAGGTTCTGCAGTGTGAGAGGAATTCCTGTTTGGGTGTTCCGGGTGGGTTCTTGCTGAGCTGCGGGAACGAGGATCGTGGGAAGGTGCGTTTCCCACCGTGTGTCCTGACCCCGGGGAGGCATCCAGATGTACTCCAGCGCGTCGGCTCAGTTAAGATCACCCCAACATTGGCCAGAGAGCCGTTTGTTCAACTGGTCTTGAAGCGAAGATGGAGACCACAGATCGTGCCTTCCAGATGTTCTGTTGGCAAGGGGCACAGCTCTGCCCTTTTGCTCACATCACATAGACACTCTCCTGGACGCCCAGGAGCTTTTCTCATCCCTTGCAGCTCTCAGCGTCGCTTTTTCCCCCCACACGCCCTCCCCCACGTTGCTCACGGTGCCCGGCCGCCCCGCGGTGCCACGGGCGGAGGGCGGCAGCGCGCCGCCCGTCTCTCGGCACGGTGGGTGCCGGGCGCTGCCCTCCCCGTACGCTCCGTTCCTCGACATGCGGCCGCTGCGCCTCGGAGGGCGGCGGTCCCGTTCTGAGGAAGGTCGGGGGAACAGCGCTGCGGAACGATGGGTTCTGCGGGTCTGGGCCCCGAGAAGGGGGGAGATACTGACGTGAGGATCTGAGAGCGAAGGATGGAGCACAGCCCCGCCGGGAGGGACGCGGGGTACCGGCGGGTGCGCCCGGCGCAGCGCGGCCAGCAGGACGGGCAGGGACGCGCCACTCATCTGCAGCGCTCACGGGGAGCGCTCAGCGCAGGAGAGACGCGGAGATGTCGGAGCGAACAGAAACGCTCCCTGGAACGGGGCCCCCCGTGCGGGGCCGCGCGGAGCGCCGCGGCTGGGAGAAGACAAAAGATCACCGCGGGGGAAGGGAGGGGAGGGGGGACGGCGGTGACTCCGCAGCCGCGTTACGGGCAGAGCTGCGAGGGCGGTGGCACCGGGGGCGGATTCTCCTCCCGCACCGCCCCGCGCCCCCCCGCGTGCCGCCCCCACCACGTGACCCCCCCGCCGCTCCCAGAGGTCCGCGGGGCCGTTCCGCGCCGCTCCGCCGTTTTGCGCGCATGTGCCGCGCCCGCACTCCCCCCGCGCGGCCGTTCGGAGCGGGGAACGATGAAGGACCGCACCGGGGAGCTGCGCGCCGTGAGTGCGGGGCGGGGGATGCGGGGCGCTCCCGGATGAGGAGATGGGGGGCTGCTCATCGCCGCGTTCGTCCCTCGGTCGGCGCCGGTCCCCGCCGGTCTCCGCGGCCACGGCGGCGGTGCGGGGTCGGGTCGGGTCTTTCCGCGGCCCCCGCGCCCATTCTGCATTTCTGTTCTCCTCGCTCCGCTGATGTCGCGCTGCAGCCCCGCGGCGCGGAGCCGTGCGGGTCCCCGTGCGGGTGTGCGTCCACGCTGGGAAATGGCTGGTCGGTAACGACAGAGCCGATGCGTGCGGCTGTCCTCCCGGCGGGGCCCGCGCCTACGCCTGCCCGGAGCGGCGCTGGCGGTGCGTGGGGCGTTTGAGCATCTCTCGGTTCCTCTACGTGTTGGGCATGAGGGGGAAAAAAAAAAAAAACAAAACGAAAAAACGAAAAAAACCCGAAAGAATCTCAGAAGAGATTTCGCCTCTCTCCTGCGGGAGATCTCCGCTCCGTGGCAGCACTGCGTGCCCGCAGGGCCGGTGCGGGGCCGCTGCTGTGCCGCCCCACGGTATCGGGGACGGCGGTTCAGCTGTTCCTGTATAGCGCAGGTTACGGTGCGCGGGGGTGGGGTGGGATGGAGGAGCCCGGCTGCTCCGTGCCCCTTTGGGCGGCTGTACGCTGCGCTGCGTGCGGTCGGAAACGCGCGGCTGCAGGGCTGCAGGCAGCACTTCGTGCGGCCACCAGCGGTACTGGTGTCTGTAGGTCTTCGGTGACTGTTGATTGTTGGCTTCCAGTGGGGCTGGGAAAGGCCCACCCCGGTGGGCTGTCGGGCTGTGCCTCCCGCGAAGCGCTGTGCGGTGCGGTGCTGGAGCAGGGCAGCGTTGGGTGCTGCTGGGCGGGCTCAGCGCCTGTCCCTGCTGGGCTGTGCTGCGGGGAACGCTGCAGACATGCTCTCCTCCGGGCACAGCGGTGAAGTTGACCAAAGTTGCTTTTTGTAACAGAGCCCTGTGCCCCTGTTCTCCATGTGAGCATCTTTGTGGTCCACGGCGCCAACTCTTGGTATGCAGAAGGCACCGTTAACCCGGGCAATAGATCGATTTACTCTTTTCACTGCAGGATTCCTTTCGTTTTATAACTCTCCTGGCGATGTGCCGTGCTTTCACGCTGTCCTCTCCAACCTGAAGGGCTGTGTTAGTTGTTCAGCCCTGCTCCTGCCGCCTGCGTGGGCACCAGGACTGTTGTATGGGAGCAAGATGGTGGGGGGGCAGTGGGGGAACAGCTGTGCTCTGCAGGCAGCACGCTGCTCAGCAAGGTGTCACTGCATGGCCACGCTGCGTCCCCGCTGAGCTGCTGTGCTGGGGGGCTGCGGCACGCCGTGTCCCCTGGTGTGCAGTGGAGGCTCAGCCCGGCCCTTGCTTCAATTGTGAGCCTTTGTGCGAGCTGCTCGGAAGCTGTACAAATGTTTGTTTTGCCGTGTATCTCCCCGCTAACAAGATTGCTCAGGAAATATGCAAAATGATCACTACGGGCAGAATACGTACAGTAAGGCTCATTAAGCTAAGCACTGTGATAAATTGCTACTTCCAGAAGATTATGTGTGTTAACAAAAAGGAGGAGGGAAGCACCAGCGCCGGCCCCGGCAGCTGCAGTGGGCACAGACAGCCATGGGGTCAGCGTCAGAGCAAAGCCACGGAGAGCAGACAGCAAACGGAGCGGTGCGGCTCAGGAAACAGAAACAAAGCCGTGTGCTGTAAATAACAGCCCAGGCACTGGGCCAAGGAGAGCGTTGGTACAGAAACATGGCGAGAGCCATCTCTGGAGCAGGAGGGATGGAAGGACTGCAGAGCCGCTGTGGGGAGGGCAGCTGTTCAAGGTGGAGCAGAGCTCGCAGAGTGGCTGAGGTTGGTGGAGATCTCTGTGTCATGGAGTCACAGTACGGTTGGGTTGGAAGGGGCTTCACTGCCCAACAGCCCCCCCCGCCAGCCCCCCCGCCATGGGCTGGGTACCCCCAGCTCAGGCTGCCCAGAGCCCATCCGTGGCCTGGGGCACCTCCAGGGATGGGGCACCCACAGCTCTGGGCAGCAATGCAGCACCTCACTGCCCTCAGTGAAGAATTTTTTCCTCACATCTAGCCTAAATCTCTTCTCTTTTAATATAAAATCTCTTGTCATATAACTACTCAGCTGTCCCGTATGCCCTGTTAGGTGCTGGAAGGCCGCAGTGAGCTCTCCTCTCTTCTGCAGGCAGAACACCCCCAGCTCCTCGGCCCGGCTCCACAGCAGAGGTGCCCCAGCCCTCTGAGCACCTCGTGCCCTCCTCTGGACCCGCTCCAACAGCCCCACGTCTTTCTCGTGCTGGGGGCCCCGGGCCTGGACGCAGGACTCCAGGTGGGGCCTCACGAGGGCAGAGCAGAGGGGGACAGTCCCCTCCCTGCCCGCTGCCACCCCTCTGCCGATGCAGCCCAGGCTGCTGGCGGCTCTCCGGGCTGCACGCTGCTGGCTCAGGTCAGCTTTCCCTGCTCAGAACCCCAAGTCCTTTCTGCAGGGCTGCTCTCAAGGAGTTCTTCCCCCCTTCTGAACACATACCTGCCATTGCCCCTACCCCAGGGCAGCACCGTGCACTTGGCCTTGTCAAACCTCACATGGTTAATGGGGGCCCACTTCTCAATGTTGGGTGGCCCATGCAGGGACACCCACAGTGGGTGCCCAAGCACACGTGCAGGCAGCTTTTGACCACCTCAACAAGAGGAGACTCCAAACCTCTCAGGTTCCTCTGCCCACACAGCTCCCTGATGATGTGGGGAACCTCCTGGGCTGCATTTTGCTCCCATCCTGGCACTGGCAGTTTCCCATCCTACAGCGCTTCTGCTGCAATGTCTGTTACAAATTCTTTAGCATTAAGCCTTCCTTTTGTCTTCCGTTGCTTTCAGATCTTCCAGTGGGACCTGTCAGACGTGCAGCATGCGATGCACAAAACAAATGTTCATTTTGCCAGGAGACATTTCAGCTCTGCCTTCTGGGAGGGCTGATGTCTCTTGTGGAGGGTGCTGTTTCCTTTACAATCTAGATGAGAGCACCCAAGAAATTTCATCACTGTGTTTATAGCCAGCAAAGTCTGATGGGAGGGATGCGGGTGTTGCAAGCTGCATTGATTTTCATGTCTTTCCCAGAGAAGTGAGTTGTGGGAGAAGAGGGGGGCGGGGGGGGAAGCTTTCAATTTCTCAGAGTAAATCTGGGTTCATAGAATCATAGAATGGCCTGGGTTGAGAAGGACCACAATGACCATCTCGTTCCAACCCCCTGCTGTGTGCAGGTCGCCAACCAGCAGCCCAGGCTGCCCAGAGCCACGTCCAGCCTGGCCTGAATGCCTGCAGGGGTGAGTTTGAGGGAGGATGAGCAGGGAGGGTCCCTTGGTGGAGGCATGTGGGGCAGAGCTGCTCTGAGCTGCAGCCCTGCCTGAGCCCTGCCTGCACAGAGGGACGGAGAGCACCTTCATGCCATGCTGAGCCCCTGCTCTGAGCTGTTTGTACCCATAGCGTGTCATTGAGGAATCCTTGAAGGCTTTGTGGTATCATGGATGCACCTCAGCAGCCGGGTGGGATGGAGCGTGTCTCCTTCCAGAAGGGCTCTTAGGAGTTGGCCAGAGCTCTGACAGAGCTGTTGGGCTTCATGCCAGAGGTTGGTAACATAATTCTGCAGTGATGAAAATAAACACCTAAGGACAAAACTCTTGGAAATCTTGTTCTCCGTTGTGCTGCTGGTGTTGGAAATTGGAAACACATGATGACTCATGCGGGAGTGATAGTCGGTTTTGCCTTCAACTTTTATTCATTGAACGTTGCTGGTCCAAAATGCAAGCTGGTTGCAGTAACGCTGGAATTGGACACAACAGAAGGGTCCTGTGGGAGCTGCCTGGTGTGGGTGCCAACCTGCTCTCCATCACATTTGAAATATCGTGACTGTCAGGCTGAAGTTCCTGAGGACTGCAAAAAGGGAAACATTGCTGCCGTATTCCCATATGGGGAACTGCAGGCCTGTGAGCCTCAGCTCTGTGCCTGGCAAGACCGCAGAGGAGACCTTAAGGCAGAGGGGAGACGAGGTGACCGCAGGCAGCTGGCACAGCCTCAGCAAGGGCAGAGCACGGCTGGCCCCCCTGGTGGCCTTCAGTGATGGAGCGATGACCTTGGTGGGCAAAGGGAGGGCGGCCGATGTCACCTACCTGGACTTGTGCAAAGCCTTTGACGTGGTGTCCTTGGAGGTGTTCAAGGCCAGGTTGATGGGGCCCTGGGCAGCCTGGCTTAGCACTAAAGGTGGAGGTTGGTGGCCCTGCATGTGGCAGGGGGTTGGAGATTCATGATCCTTGAGGTCCCTTCCAACCCTGGCCATTCTGTGATTCTGTGGTGCCCCACCACATCCTTATCTCCAAGTTGGAGAGATCCGGGTCTGAGGGGCGGGATGTTTGGTGGGTAAGGAATTGGCTGGAAGGTCACAGCTGGAGGGCTGTGGTCAATGACTGCGCCAGGTGGAGGCAGGGATGAGTGCTGTCCCACAGGCTGCTCTGTGGGACCCGTACTCTTCAACAGCGTTATCAGGGACGTGGATGATGGGATTCAGTGCACCCTCAGACACCGAGCCGAGCGGTGCAGCGGATGCAGCAGAAGGAAGGGACGGCATCCAGATGGACATGGACAGCAGGCCATGGGAAGCACCTGAGGCTCAACAATTTTCAACAATCAATCAGACGTGAGGGGAAATTCTTCACTCAGAGGGCAGTGAGGCGCTGCGCTGCTGCCCAGAGCTGTGGGTGCCCCATCCCTGGAGGTGCCCCAGGCCATGATGGGCCCAGGGCAGCCCGAGCTGGGGACACCCGGCCCATGCAGGGATGGGGCTGGATGGTCTTTAGGGTCTGCTCCAACCTGAGCCTTTCTGTGATAAATAAATGATGGTCTGTGTGCTGTAAAATATCTAGGGCTGTGCAATACTCCATTTATTATGCTTCCTAGCTGTACTGTATATATGTAATTGCAAAAATTTCAGAGCCCAGTTGATAGCACGAGCCGTGGTCTTGAGTGACACTCTCCGGAAACCATCCTCAGCTTTGGCAGCACCTCCTGAATTGCTCCTGGCAGCACTTCTCCCTCTGGACTCCTGAAGCTCACTCGGGCTGTGGCTGTAAGGCACAAAGGGTCAGCAGAGCCCCCCAGGAGGAGGTGGTTGGTCGGTGGCAGGGGAACTCAGAACCACGTTCATATGAAGCAGAGCTTCGGTGACCTGCCCTTGTGCTCCTGAGCATGGTAGAGCTGCGTGCAGCCGGGCTGGGGTGCGGCCTGGTGTCTGTGCGTTGGTGCTGGTAGGCTTTTAAGATGGCTGAGTGGAGATTTTTCTTGCAGTTCATCACTGAATTATTCTGACCTCATCCATCTTCACAGCGACGTGCAAGGAAAGGAGCTGGAGCTGCACAGCCAGTGAAGGATGGCAGGAGCTCTGTGGCTGCTGAGGGATTCTGGGGGCTCCTGGGCTGGAGGCAGGAAGAGCCAAGTGGTGTTTGGACACGTGTGTGCAGCTCAGCAGACTGTACTGCAGAGGTGTCCGTTCAGTGAGAACGGGTTCACCACGGAAGGGATGATGGAGAGCAGCAGCCTGCACTTCTGAGGGAAATGTTAATTTAATGGTCTTTTAAAGGGGGTAGCAGCTGTTGTGGCCTTTTTCTGACCTTCTGTGCTTCCGTGAAGCTTGCGTTTCCTCCCTTGGTGACGCGGGGTGGCACGTGCTGCTGGCCCTGCGGCCGTGCTGACATGGGGTGGCTCTGGGCTCCGGCTGCGTGCTGCCCGCTGCAGGCCTTGCCTAGCAAGGGTTGTCTTGCAGGGCTGGGCAGCTGGCAGGGGTTTGTGCCATCCCCTGGGCTGCTGAGCGCGCCGTGCCCTTGTGAGGTTCCGCTGCCGGCTCCTCAGATGCATCCGGATGCGGTCAAATCGATCCGCAGCGCGCACGGCACAGAGCAGGGGATGAGCTTGCATGTGGCTGCTGCAGAGATAATAGAGACCTCGTTACCATCATGTCACAGCTCTCCCTGCCTGGGGCCTCTTGGTTTTCAGTGTGGAGCAGCAGGCTTCCAGCCTTTTCATTGGGGTTTGTGCTTCTCTGCTGTCTTTCAGAAATGAGGCTTGGCTGAAGCAGAGGGATGTAATCTGCTCACTTATGAATGTATTAGCAGTGTGCCTGTTACCAAATGCTGGGAGCTGGGAAGCACGGGGTGCTGGGCATCCTCCCCAGCCCTGCTGTGCCTTGTGGTGCAGCTCTGTCTCCTGTACCAGCTGCTTCCTGCGTGGTGCTGGGGCTGTTGGGGTGACAAGCTGACCTCACTTGGATCTAGACCAGAGCTTCACAGGTGTCTGGCCACCTCTTTGGGAACTTGGGGTGGCCGCACCGGGACATCTTGTGCAGCAGCTCCTGGTGAGAACCCCACATGCTGTCCCTTGGGTCGATGCTTAGGTTTCCATGGGGAAGTTTGCTCAGATTTGTGTCTGCTTTGGCAGCGGTGTGAGGGAAGCTGCTTCGGCCCTGGGGTGATGGCGCCTGCAGTGCAGTGCTGTGGGAGTGAAACAGGGCGAGGGGTGAGCTGTGCCGGGGATCACTGCGAGCTGAGGTGTGCTCTGCCCACCTGGGGACAGCTCTGTCCTTAGGGAGTCCTGCTGAGCCCCACAGGTATCCGGGGGCCGCTGCTGCTCCTTGCCTGTCCCTGGGGCCGGGCAGTCAGCTGGGCACTGCGTGCTGGATGTGGCACGGCGCAGAGGGTGCTTGCAGTGATGCGGCTGGGACAGATGGTGCCCTTATGGAGCCCGCAGTGACTTTGTGGGAGTGACATGTGCCCTCCCCGCCATCAGGCTCCATCCGTGTAATTTCCTCTTCCCAGCCGGGCTCTTGTGTCGCTTTCCCTGCACACAGCGGGGCGGCACCGCTCAGTGCCTGCCCTAAATAACAGCACGCTGTGGGAGGGGATGACAGAAAGGAGCACAGGGGGACCTTATGACCTCTGGTGCTGTTCGGGGTCGCACCAGCACAAGGAAGACTCAAGGAAGAAGAGGTGCTCGCTGCATGTGCTCAGCTGCAGATCTCCTGACAAAATGTCCCCTGCTCTGTGCAGGACTGGGGGGCACCAGGCGGCCGCTGCTGGGCACGGGGTTTCCCGGCTGTGCTGCAGTGCCGTCTGTCTTAATTAGCAGCAGACGGTTGATGCTGAAAATGAAGCACAGCGCAAATGAAGTGGGATTTGTGGTCACGTGTAAAGCAAAATGCAAACGTGGATCCCAGAGCATTTTGCTGGCTCTGGGAGATGATGCTGTAACTTCTCCCGTGCTGCACTGCTGGGCTGGCTTCTGGAGCCTTCATCATCCCGGGGCTTGCCGTGTGGGGCCATGGGGAATTCAGACCAGTGGGGGAGGAGGAGGGCAGATGGTGAATTCTGGGCTTCCAGAAACCAAATTGTGGGTGGGCTGAGCTTGGGAGGAACCTCTGGAACCTTTGGTCCCACTCTGCCACCCAGGGTGGGTTGCTCCACACCATGTCCAGATGGCTTTTAAGCATTTCCAAGGAGGGAAATCTGTGGCCTCTCCGGGCGGCCTGTGCCGGTGCTTGGTCACACACACAGCATTCATCGTGTTCTGAGAAACCTCCTGTATTCCAGTGCCTCTCATTCTGGCCCTGGGTGCCGCTGACAAGAGCCTGGCTGTGTCCTCTTTGCACCTTCCCTTCAGGTACTGACAGACACTGATGAGATCCCTCTGCGTCTCCTCCAGCCTAAGCAGCCCCAGCTCTCCACCTCTCTCCATAACATGACGTTCCGGACCTTGAATTATCCTTGCGGCCCTTCACGGGTCTCTCCCCAGTGGCTCCAGGACTCTCTTGTGCCAAGGATGGAGATCTGGATCCAGGACCCCCATGTTGAGCAGAGGGGAAGGGTGACCTCCCTTGGCTGGTGGGCACTGCTTGGTCTGATGCAGCCCAGGATGCCATCAGCCTTCCTTCTGGGAGGGCACATCACTGCCTCACGGTCAGCTGCGGGCCAGCTGAGCACCTCTCCTCATTGCCTGCTCTGTCCTTTGGAGGGGGATGTTACCATCAAGGCACCCCAGCATGCAGGGTTCCTAGAAGGGGTTTGTGATAATCTCTGTGGCAGTGCTGTGTAGGCACTTCCTTGCTTACCTACAGGTGCTGGAGGTGACTGTACTTAACTTTAAAAACTCCCATTTTGTTGATCCTGTGATCCCTCCATGGTCTCATCCCTCCTGCACAGGGCTGCTGGTTACTCCTCCCTGCAGTTCTTAGTGCCTTCCTTATGAGGTCAGGCATTGCATCCTCCTGGCAAAAAGTGTCTTTTCCTTGGTTTGCCAGGTGGGTCCCATCTCTCTGAGTGGATTCTGATCCTCGTCACAGAACATCAAACCCTGCTGCCAACAGCAGATCTGCAGCCCAGCATTGAATCATGCTCTGCACGTACCCGGCTCCACACAGACAGGGCTGGGGACAACATCTGATCTGTGCCCCACAGCTCTGTCATCCTTTCTGATGCTGGACACCCTTCTTTGTGCCCACGGATGGGTCTGGGCAGCAGTACTGCTCTTTTTACCCATTGGGGGCAATCTGTCACTTGCACCTTAGTGCTCTTGGATATCTTTGGATACTGCTTTCATGGCTACCAAAGCAAATGGTGCCATGAGCAGTGGCTAGAATAGAAAGCTGGGGTCTGCTCTAGAGGGCTCCACCCAACCCAGCCATCCTAAGTTGAAGAAACAGTTTTCAAACGGAAAAAGCTGGCTGTCACCTGGCATATTTCAGCGTGAGAGGAATTCTGTAGATCCCTGCTGTCTGTATCGGCCAGCTGTGTGCATGTGTGAATGGAGTGCAGGGCAGTGAGCTGCTGCGTGGCAGCGTGCAACGTGTGTGGCAATAATTAGATGAACAAAGACAGTCCTCACTGCTAAATCTTCCCCATACCTCTTGCTGCTTCAGGCAGAGTATGAAGAAACTTTTCTACCCCATTATTTTTCCATTTCCATTTTCCTCTGTCATCTATCTTCTTTGGATGATGTCTTTTAAATGCCTCCATATACAGAGGACATGAAGACTGTCATTTTTCTTCCCGCTGCGAGTTTGTGTTCCCCGCCTTGCTGGGACACGAGGTGACGGTGACACAACACGTGTTACTGCAGAGAGGGACTCCCCACCCTCCTTTACCCGCTGAGCTTTTTCCAGTTTGGATGTAATTTCTGTTCTGTCCCACCTTTCCCACGCTCCGTAACATGTGCCCTGTTGTCCCATTCCTGTTGTTGCAGAGCTGAGGGCAGCTCAGCGAGCACATGCAGTTCTCCCATCAGGTGTGTGTGGCTGTCGTGAGCCTCCTACACTCGCCACAGAAGGCTGAGGGCTGGCACGGCCTGCTACACAGTGATGCTTGTCGTGTCTTTATTGCTGGAGCCGGATGCCATCTGCTCTCTGGAGCTGCCCGTGGTGCAGCAGTGCTGTCCCAGCTGCTGGGAGCTGCTGAGGGAAGGGGCGAGCGGTGGTGCGCCAAGGGGAGCTCCTGGGTGGGTCTGTCTGTTTGCAAAGAACTCGTTGATCCTTCTCTCTGTCTTTTGCAGGCGAAGGACAGTGATGATGATGACGAAGTCACCGTCAGTGTGGACAGGGACCGCTTCATGGACGAGTTCTTTGAACAGGTGAGAGCTCTCGTCTGTGATGCGGGTTCCCAGGTGGGCGGTCCAGTTGGGGTTGGATGTCCTGCCCTGACTGATGCTGCTCTGCTGCTGCTCGGCTTCCAGGTCCCTGGGCTTCACCGAGCGCTGAATAGCGGCTGCCACGCAGGTCTTCCCTGACCCCAGGGCTGCTCCTGTAGAAAGCAGCGGGGCAACTGAGCCAGCTGACTGCTCAGTGGGAGCATGGGAGGCTGTGGACACAGGCTGCCATGTAGGAGGCTTTCTTGCTGCAGCATGCATGCAATCAGAGCAGACAGGCTCTAACGTGTCTCCTGAAGGCACCTCTGCAGAGTAGCACTTTCTGCATGGGACTGATTTAATTTTGTGCCTCTCGTTACCAAACAAGAGGCTGTCTTATGGCATGTGGGTGGCAGTGAGATATGCACGCGGTTTTTTAGCCTACCCTTAGCATGGCATGTGTGTAGGGGGTGTAGAAATGTGTCTGTGCAGGCAATGGAGTGTGGAATGAAAAATCTGACATGCGGTTGAATGAAGATGAGCAAAGCGGTGGTGTGAGTTGAAGAAGACAGAGCTGAGTGTGTGCAGGCAGAGGGCACAAGTAGAGGTTCCCAGTCTCGAGGTTGCTGGCTTGCTTCCTCATTTCCTTGAGGTGCAGGGAAGATGCCAGCATGGAGAAACCTCATCTCATTTGGCCTTGCTGCCACCACGAGTGAGGGACAAAGAGGAGTCCTCAGCCCTTGGAGCAGAGGCTGGGGTCTGAGCCAGAGCTGGGCAGTGCTGGTACAACCGGAGCCACTGCTTCATGTCAGAGCTGTGGAGTCTGGAAATTCATAGATCTGATGCTCATTTAAACAGGTCTCCAGTGTTTCTCAGTTTATCACAAGGCATGCAGGGCCCAGAGCGTATACTGCTTTGCTGTGACTGCAGAGCTGGTTGCTGTGGTACGGAAAGCTTGATTTCATGGCAGCCCTGCAGTGTGAGAATTCACTGCAAAACGCTGGCCCAGGAAGACCTTTGTTAAAGGTCAGATGTGCCAAGGATGCCTTTCAGTAGCTTCTGACGGTAGTCTTGTGTTCTTTTCTGTCACCACAGGTGGAAGAAATACGAGGATTCATCGATAAAATCTCAGAGAACGTGGAGGAAGTGAAGAGGAAGCATAGTGCCATTCTTGCTTCACCCAACCCTGATGAGAGTGAGTGGGCCGGGAGCTGCTCATGTCCCTTCTGGCCGTGGGGCTGCTCCTAGGCTGGGCAGATGGGGGGAAGTCTCCTTGTCCTCAGGCAGTGGTTGCTGGAAAACTCCATTCCTGAGGTGGCTGATGGTTGTGCGGGTCTCACATGGGTGGGCAGCGCAGCTCCACCATGCTGCTCTCTCACTTCCTCAAAAGCCTGGGGGAGAGAACATAAAAACAAATTGAGATAAAGAGAGGGAGATCACTAACAGCTACCGTTGCGGGCAATACAGGCCCAGCATGAGGGAGGCTAATGTGATTTATTGCCTGTTACGCACAGTGACAGTGCTGTCACTGACTACCACTTGTCCTCCCCCTGCCTTCGCCTCCCTTCCCCTCTGAACAGCACAGCGGAGCGGTGCTGTGCTCAGCCCCTATTGTTCTGTCTCTGCTGCTCCCCCGCTGCCTCTGCTCCATGTGGGCTCCTTCACATCTGCACGGGGAGATCTGCTCTGCCTGGTGCCCGTGGGCTGCATGGGGACAGCCTGCTCCTCACCCTGCTGGGGGCCAGGAACCTTGCTTTGTGAACCCAGTACAGTGGTCCATGTGAGAGAAGGATGAGACCTACACAGAAAAGAGAAAGGAAAGACTCTTGTTGGCTTTCTGACCTTGAGAGAGAGAGGGTGAGATTTCAGAGAGGCTGGTGGAGAATTCCTGAAGGACAGGGCAGCATAGAGGCTCAAAATAGCAGTGACAGTTTTGAGGCTGGGTGGCTTGCTTTCTTGCTCTGCCCAGTCCAAGTGCTTGTTCAGCACCTCCGTTTGTATCTGTTACACCAACTGCAGGCAGAACAGGCACAGCCCATGCTGACTCGGCATCAGGAGCCAACGGTACAGCCCTGTGAGCCTGCAGGTGTGCACTGTCCCCACCGTCCTTCAGGATGTCTCATTGCTGACTTGAAGCTGTCCCAGGTGCAGGCTGTGCCCTGGCTGCCAGCTGAGGTGCTGGGGCAGTCACTGGAGGTATTGATGAGGGCAGCTGGTGTTCTCAGCACGGGGACTTTCCAGTTGCAGAGAGGAGCACCATGTCTCAGGCTGCTGTTTGCCTGTTCTCTAGGCGCAGTTGCTCCATGCTTGCAGTGTAGGATTTAGCAGTGTTTCTGTTTGGGTGTTGTTAGGAAGGAGCTGTTGCTGCGTTGCTTCCCGCTGCCGGGCACACACAGCATGCAGCAGCCTGCTCAGCGCTGAGCCACCGCTCCAGCTGCAAAGGGCACTCATGGCCTCGAAGTATGATCTATTTAAAAGTCTGAGATCTGCAGCGAACGAGATACTGTGACATTGGTATGACTTCTAGAAGCAGGAACATTGGGACTGCTTCTGGTTTTGTTTTACAAAATTACCTTGTCTTGGTGTTGCAGAAAATTCAGCTTATGATGCCAGAAACCATTTGGGCATCGCAGAGGAGCCTCTGCATTGTTAAGTAATCCATGTTTTGTAACACTGTCGCACATGGAGAAGGTGCAGTGGGGCTGGCCAGGTGCTCAGTGGTAGGTAGCAAACCAAGAGGCAGAGGCAGATCAAAAAGAGCTGGAGCTCAGCCCTGCATTTTGGTTGATATTTTAGGAGTCGAACCCTCGGGAACACTGCCTCAGTGCTTCAGCGTCTTGTAAGACCTCCATTGCAAAGGTGGTGGGAAGTAATTCCTCTTGAGTTTCAGAAAAAAAAGGATACAGACTTGTAATTGCTGTCTGGAGGCAGCTGTGCTGCTGGTGGTGCTGCCTGGCTCGGTGTGTGGTTTAGCTCCTGCACGAGAAGGTGCAGAGCAGCACAGGGAAGCACACGCTGGAGCTGCGCAGCCTTGGGGCAGGGCTTCGGAAGTGGGAGCAGAGCTGGGCTGTTAAACTGGGAAACAGATCAGCGGTGGTTAGAGATGCTGCTGGAGCACCAAGATGATGGATGGATGGATGGATGGATGGATGGATGGATGGATGGATGGATGCACAGTGGCTGAGTTGTTCTCAGGGCATCCAGAGGAGAGGCTTTGCAGGAACAATCCTGCCGAAGCCTGCCTTGTGGATGGCCGTGCTCAGGCAAGCACAGGTACTGCCCCTGTGAAGTGGAGGGGTCAGGGCTCAGTGTGACACCTGCTGTGCCTGCCTGCGTTGGTGCCAGGCTGCACTCGTGTCATCGCACTCCTCTCCTCCCTCCCCTGGTCTCTTCTGGCTGCACAGACTGTTCTCGGATCTGTGTGCCGCTGCCGCCTGTGCTTATTTTGGTGCCCTGTGGGTGGGCATCTGCCTCACTTTGCCATCGTGCCAGTGAGGTGGGGGGACGGCAGCACCTTCCCGCTGAGCAGCTCTGCGCCTGCTGCAGCTCCACCTGCAGGCGTGGGCACTGGGGCTGTGTGCCTGCACAGAGGGGCTGCTGCTGCTCCTCTGGGTCGAATAAATTCCTGCTAGATCTGTTCTTAAAATCCTTCCTGGTGAGCTGCTGCGTCTGCTGCCCCTCGTGGTGCTTGAAGCAGGCCATTAGCCTGTGGTGCTTGGGCTGGGCTGGTTCCCAGAAGAGGTGGCTTTGAATGTTGAAACACCTCTCGGAGAGGGATTAAATGATGTTTTGCTGGAGCTGTCGGGAGGGACTTCTGTGCCATTCATCTTCTCAGCGCACAGCTTTCCTCCCCGCTTCCATGCCCG
Source organism: Tympanuchus pallidicinctus (assembly GCF_026119805.1). Classification (NCBI taxonomy): domain Eukaryota; kingdom Metazoa; phylum Chordata; class Aves; order Galliformes; family Phasianidae; genus Tympanuchus; species Tympanuchus pallidicinctus. Next base: position 9,783,796 of record NW_026294741.1, read on the forward strand.
TGGTTCCTTGGTGCTGAGTTATATAAGAGATGCTGTTTGGTGAATGAGTTGCCTCTGGGAATATAAATCTTCAATCTGAAGTCGTGTCTTTCAGCCTGTCAGCTCAGCCCCTCTCTGCAGGCTTCAGAAGACCCAACAGATATCTCAAACCTCGCAGTGGGTCCATTATTGCTCTGCAGTGAGGCAGAATTTCCTCTGGTGCAGCTCCCAGGTCTTTGCACAGCTTTGTGCTGCAGGAGGTGCGAGTTATCTGGGGAGAGGTCTCATGTTCCTAACAGAACATCTGATGGCAGAGAGCTATTCCAGGTGGTCGAGGAGGCAAATCGTAGCTGCTGGGCTGTGTGTGACATGTGGAAGCAAAGCTGTCTGCTGCTAAGAAGGCGATTTTGGGTCATCTCAATGCTCAGCGCTGGCCGTGCGCCTCTGAGGGGTCCGTGTGCTTTCACTGGCGGTAACCTTGCTGCTCGCCAGGTCCTTTGGCAGTGTGTTACAGCTGGCAGCCTGCTCTCCAAGCATTGGGGCAGAGCACAGGCCCAGCCCAGCGTTGTGCCACGCCGTGAGCGCCCGCCATGTGCTGAGGATGGGCAGGGCTGTGCCCAGGGCTGCTCCTGGCTCGCTGCATCACGCCTCTGTCTCACACCGAGGTGCTTTCCATCACCTTTTGTGCATTCCTGTGTTTCTCCAACTCCAGCTTGAAGTAGTTTTGTTTCTTGTCCCAGTAATTCCTGTTGAAGGGCCGCTCCAGGACTTAACCTCCAGTGGTCAAGTTGCATCTTCTCATTTCCAGCCCGAGTCTATTTATGATCAATTTAAATACCGACGTCACTGCAAGAACAAATATATTTAGCTTAAATAGCTCTTTGCCCTTCTGGCTTCATCCTGTCGGTTCCATGCAGCAGTCTGTTCATTCTGGGAGGACTTTACACAATCTCTACCCTTTCCCATCCCCTGCCTCCTGCCCCCCCCAATGGCTGGGGGCTGCTCTTGCCCTGTGGAGCTGTTTGCCGTAGCAGAGCTGTATCCCTGTTTTACCTGGATGTCCGTGCGCTCAGCCCTCAGCTCCTGCAGCTTTCTGTGGTGTGCCAGTTTCCCCTTTCCCCATGCAGCTGTGCTTTGCTTCTGTCCCAGTGGTGTGCCATGTGCTGGACCAGCTCAGATTCTCCTTCAGCATGCAGCCCCTTGCATGCCCAGGTTTGTGGTCTCCGTTTTCTGCTCCATCATCCTGAGTGCTGCTGGGTGATCTGCCACACTGAGTGAACGCAGAGTAAATAGCAATTAACTGCAGTCTGATTCATTGGCAACATAAAAAAAAGAAACAAAAACAACAACAACAAAAAACAAACAACCAACAAACCAAAACCAATTGTCTGCTCTGTGATTATTTTGGGCTTAATTTAGACCAAACAGTGGTCCTTTTGGAAGATGTGTGTGTGGCCTTTGCAGAGCTGCCCCTGGGTGGGTCTGCATCCCACAGCGTGCCGTGCCGTGGGTTGGGATGGGATGGGATGGCAGCAGGTGATCCCTCCAGCAGACAGCATCCAGACGCAGCAGCACACGCTCTGCAGCTGTACCTCGGCTTTCTCTCACTAAATCTCCTTTGTCTTGGTGTTGACAGACAGGGATAATCCGTTATTTGCCAAAATGAGTTTAGTGAGGCTGAGATGAGCAAGCTGTAAATCCTGTTACCGGGGATTACGTGGGCACTGCTGCACACTGCAGGGCTGGGGGCCCTGAGCTTTCCAGGCACGCCGAGAGCAGGAATGCAGGCTGTGGCCACGGCTGGGACAGCAGGATGGGGCTGGGGACCCTGCGGTCACCCACAGCCTGCAGGGGGTTACAAGAACTGGCTTTGCAGAGCTCTAACTGTGTGCATCCTGGACTGTGGGACGATGGATTGGAAACAGCTGGTGGGGATTTACTGATGAAAACCCATCTGGGATGGGGTGGCTGGAGAACTAGCTGCTGTGTTTCAGATGAGAAGGAGTTGTGGATTGAAGTGGAAATTTCAGGCAAGTGGTGTAGGAGGGAGCAGGGGGATGGAGAAGGACATCGGAGTGCTGAAGGGGTTGGGAAGCGTGGAGGAACCCTAGGAATTCTCAAATCGCCATTTAGAGCAATTTTCTTCTGAAGCACCGGCAGCAGGAAAGGTTCCATCCCTTGCAGTAACTGGGAGAGGCGCTCCGTTTCTGTGCATGGCGTGGGGCAAAGCCGGGTGACGCGTCGGTGGGAGCCCAACCTGAGCCGTTCGGTGATCCGGCAGCTCCCAAGCAGTGCAAGGAGGCTCCCAGCTGCCTCCCTCCGGGTGACGGCACGGACGGCGCAATCCATGCGGCGTCGGCCAGGAGCGGCTCCCGTTGCCCCGCGCTCCCCCGCGGCGCTCTGCCCCCGGGCCGCTCCTGACCGCGCTGCGGCTGCGCTGCGCCCGGACGTTCGTGCGGGGGGGCGGAGAGCGCGGGGCCGCGGGGCGATGCGAGTAGAACGCTGAGCACAGACAGAATGTGTGCTCTCGGCTCGGAGAGGAACGTTTGATTCGGTGCTCAGAAATCGTACGCAGAAGGGTGGCCTAAAACTACGGCGTGGTAAAGAAATAAATTATTTTTAGAGGAAGACTTGGAAAATAATCCTGTTTGTTTACCAGAAAGCTGCTAATACTGCGCTGAAGTGTATCTGCTTGAATTGCTGCAGTGTTGCGATGTTGTTCCAAATCTTTCAGCGCTCGGTTTTGGGAGAAAATATTCACGCAGAAAATACCTCCCCGACCTCCCTCCCTCCTCCCCAGATGCCGTTCGTTTGTTGCCTTCCGTCGCCGCCCACCCGCAGCACGTCGCTCCCGCCTACGGTCCCAGCACGGCGCTGCTTTGCTCCCGCTGCTGCCGTGACTGCGGCCGGGGCTGCTGCCCGGCGGAGGGGCGGCTGCTCTGCAGTCGCACGGCGGCACTCGGGAGCGCCGAGCACCGGGAGGGCGGATAATTGCCGCAGGGGACGTTCTGCCCGCTCGCTGTTAGCTGCGAGCCCTGCGGAGCTGCGCTCTGGCAGCGACCGGCCCCGGTTTGCCTCACGCTGCCTCTGCTGAGCTCCGCAGTGCCGCTGGGCGCCCTGCCCGTGTCAAAAGGCACGCGGGTGTCCACGCAGGTGCTCATCGACCTGAGCAGGGTGTGCAGGCTGCTAGGAGAGCGAGAGGGAGCATCTCTCTCCTTCCTCTCTGCCCCGGCCTCGGAGCGGCGGTGGCTGCCCACAAAGACACTGCAGGTGGTTTTGCAATGTGTGTCCCTGGGCTCTGCCCCACTGCCTCTCTTGGCGCTGAGGGTGCTGGAAATCCAAGCTGCCAAGTTTGCTTAGAGTCGGCTTATTCTGTTGCAGCTCCTTGAAATCTGCTTCTGACCACGGAAGACAAAGAGGAGGTATGAGCAGGAGCTCGTTGCAGCTTCTCAGCACATAAATCACATGGTGAGAGCTGCAGGCGTGCCGTGCTGTGCAGCTGCAAAGTGCAGCAGGGGCATCGGCTGTCTGGGTGTTTGGGGTTCACCTAAAACTCCAGAGGGCTCAGGTAGGGGTGAGCTTTGTAAAAGCTCGACCTGCTTGGGATTAGCAGTGAGTTTGCATCTTGCTCGCTAAGGTGCAGGCCTTGGTTAGCAGCCTCCCTTCGTTTGCCCTGGTGTGCCTTTAATTCCCAGCACGTGGCACGGCTCGGCAGCCCGTGTGCGCTGCGTTCCGCCCCGCCGCCTCCGGGTGCAGATCCCCTCACTGTCCCCCAGCCAGAGCTCTGCAGCGGTGTCATTTCGCATCAGTGGTGATGAAGCAGCTGCGCTGCAGGCTGTCCTGCCTGTGGGAGCATCTCCTGGGCCATGAGCTCAGCCCTGGGCCCATGCCGGCTGGTGGCCGTGGGGCAGAGTCCCACCATGTAAGAAGCCAGTCCCCTCCTGCTGGTAAGCTCCCCTCGTGTACCTGCAGGCTGCCGTGAGGTTTCCCCTTGTGCTCATCCCTTTTCCTTCACCCAGGTCATAGTTTGCTTGGTTGTGTTTTCTGTTGTCTTGAGGGAGGTGCTTTGGCCTAACCCTGTTGCCAACACTTGGACTTGTTGAGGTTTTTCATCTCAGTGCCCCAATCCTTCCCAGTGCCTGTGGGTACTGGATTACTGGGCTCTGTGTCTGCTCACTCTCCTGAGCAGGTTTGTGGTGCTTCTGATTCAGTGGGGACTTAGGGTATGCCATCGGTTCTTATTCACAGAATCACACAATTAGAGGCTGAAAAAGACCTCTAAGATCATCCAGTCCAGCTGTCCACCTACTGGCCATATTGCCCACTGAGCACATCGCTCAGTTCCACGAGGTGTTTCCTTGAACCCCTCTGTAGATGGTGATGCACCGCCTGCCTGGCAGCCTGTGCCCCAGTAGTGCTGGTTGCGTCACAAGAGATGGCAGTTGCATTTGGGATGGCAGCTGCTGGGGGGATGCAGAAACTGTCACTTATCCTGGATGTCATGGTGTGTAGGGCTTGGCTGTGGGTTCATTTGGGATCTTGTCTTCGAGCAGCTGCAGAAAGCTGGGCATGTTGTGGAGCTGCTGGGGGTGATGGCCAGGTGACATCCCACCTTTCTCACCTGTTTTCCATCTCTCTGCTCAGCTGGTGGAGTTCTGCCAGAATGGAGCTTACAGCAGCGGTAATGATCACAATGGTGATCAGTAGCTGATCTGCTTCAGTCTCCCTTTGCTCCAACAGCTCCAAAAGGAGTGGTCTGGGCTCTGGACAAGCAGGTGGTGTAGCTGCAGGGAGTAGGGCTGAGCCACACGTGGCAGCTATGTAATGCCCAATGCACGTGGGCAGGGACCCCAAATCACAGCCCTGTGTGGGCTTGTGGGAAACAAAGGATGTGGAGGAACAAAGCCTCCTAAAAATGCCAGTCTGAATTCTGCATGTAATAATAAGCAAATGAAGCTGGATGGTGTGTGGAAAGGCTGCACTTGTGTGGGAGCAAGATGTTTCTGGACGTGAGTGCACAGAATGTGACAGACCCTGAACATCAGAGCAGTGCAGGGGGGCCGGGAGATGTTGGGCACAGGGTTATCTGGGGACTTCTCATCCACCCAGGAAACCCGATGAGTTGAGCTTCAGACTAAGCAGAAAGAGAATTCCTTTGGCAAAATAAAATGCAAATAGCAATGGATTGGAAAAGCAGCGGGGAATGCGCACAGCTGACAGATGCTGATGCAGTTACTTTATATGGGAAGCAAAGAGGGGATGAGCTGCATGGCTGCAACAGAAACAGCAGGAAGGAGAGGATTTGGGGCTGCAGGTACGTGCTGAAAGCCGGCAGCTTGCTGCCCATTGTAGCTGGTAGCCCTGCAGCAAGGTGCACGTGTCTTGTGCCAGCATCCGTGCGCAGGGTCTGTAACAGCAGAGTCTACACATGCTACCTGAAATGTCAGCATCAATTTGCCAGTACGTTTGATTTAAAAAAAATAAAATAGCGTGCGTTTGCTAGGAAAATGGGGGAAGAAGTATTGTCATTTGGAGCAGGATGGCTGCAGCTGCACAGCGCTAGGATCTAAGGTGCACTGAGCAGAGCACACAGTGTATGCCCCCAAGCTCCCACCTCGGTGGCTGTGCTCCCCTAGAGCCCCCAGCTGTCCTGTCTGTCTGAGAGACTGGGGCTGCTGCAGAGAATCGCCTTCTGAAGGCAGGCAGCATCAATCTCGAGCTGTTCTGAACGTCAGCGTTGCCTGCTTTGAGCGTCTTGCAGTCTGGTGGTATTGTTAATGAGCTTCCAGGTCCCACAGAGGTGGAGCAGAACTGCATTTCCCTAATTGAGTTATCAGATTAGTAGCAAAAATGCAAATGAAAGAGCTGCTTTGGATACAAGGGAAAAGAGTCAAAACTAAGCCCCGTGGTGTGGTGGTTAATCAGCAAGGGAGGGTGAGGGAAGGAGATGCAGAGCAGCTGGGATGCGGCTGCTGATTTCAGGCCGGCTGTCCCCTGGCAGATCTTCCTTCTTAATTAGACGAAGCTGTAGATGATAGATGCATTTATTGAGTCATTTCGTGAGTGCACCCTGCTGGTAAAAAATCTCACAAAGGGTTAAACGTGATTAATCAGCACTGAGGTACACAATTAGTCAGCTGGTGTGGACTCCAGCAGGTCAGAACTCGGCTGCACATGGGGTGGATGCAGAGCTGAGGAACAGCTCAGGCAGTGACTGCTTATTACTGCCTGCAGCTCCTCCTGAGCCACTGAGTTGTGCATCTCTAACACAAGGAGTGGTCCCTCCTTTGATGGCTCAGATGTCAGAAGAAGGAGGGCTGGCATTTCAAAGGGCACCTGGCTCTCAGTGTCCTCCTGTGCTGGAGAGCTGCTTGGTTTGTGCTGAGCTTGGAAGGAGCAGTGCCATCCCTGCTCCACTTCTTTGCATCCCACTCTGTTCTTTGATGGAAGACAACCTGGAAGCACGCCATGGTGGTTGGCAGCCTGAGGTCCTGGGGTCCTTCAACCTGAGCTGTCCTATGACTCTCATCTCCAGGTGTTTGGAGCCACCTGAGTGCCATGTTTGCTGTAGAAGCATTACCCGTGATGAGGTTTTGAAGAATGCAGTGTGTGACTCATGCATCCGTCGCATGTTCAGCCCAAGTCGGAAATTAGGGCAGTTTTATGCAAGACATGTTAAAATGCTCTTAAAATGCTACAGCTATAAGGAGTGCCTTATTCTTGGCATCCATCTGGATTCTTGCAAAGGCTGTGCTTGGAGTGGGTAACAGCACCATGTGTGGATTCCGTATCTCACTGTGACCAAAAGGAATCCGGAGCTCCCAATCTGGGAGTTAATTCTGTGCCTTGAGAGTGCTGCGAGGGCTTAGAATAGCTTGGAATAGCTGGTACTGCTGCAGGAGGCAGCCGGGCAGGAAAACGACATGGAGAACATGAGCAGAACCTCATCTCCCTTATTTTCCTCTGGGCTTTAGGGACGTTCTGCTTAACTGTTTGCACGTCCCACAGTGTGACTACAGTGAGCCCAGGTGGCAAATGCCTCTCCATCTTCTCTTGCTGCATGAAGCTGCATTCAGCCCAAGTGAGCTCAGTGCGGCTCAGATGCTCCTGTTGGTGTGGGAGCAGTGGATTCACTGATATTCATTGCTGCTTGTTGAATGCTGATGGAAACCAACCGGTGGGTGTGAGCACAGAGAGGGGTGCATGGTGTGTGCTGCAATGGGACACCAGCAGCGGATCTGCTCTGCTGGTGCAGGTTTTGATGGGCATAGCATGCAGGCTCCTGTTCATCCATGGTGAAAATGCACAGCTAACTGTGGTGACTGTGCTGAAAAATACTGTTTGTAGCTGGGAGTTTGCTCTATCAAGCAGAGTTACAGTGCTCGTTGCATTGGTTGTAATTTCCATGGAAATAAATAGGAGGCATTACTTTTGGAGCAACGTAAATGGTGTTCCACTTCACTCGTTGTGGCTCAGGCAAGCCAGAAGGTTGGGCAGCCGTATTTAATTAGTTATTAAAACTTCGCATGCTCCTTATTATGTCTAGTAGGATGTGCAGTAATTAATGATAAGAGGAAGTCTGTTTGTCCCAGATACTGCATGTGCCAGAAAGGGAGCTGCTCTATTGCTGGCACTTGTGTCTGTAATCACTGTGGAAAGGCAGAACCAACAGCAGCGGTTGCTGCTCCAAACAGCGTTGTGCTGGGAAACCTTTTGCCAAACGTTGCTCAGGTTCACCCGTGCCAGGCTGGCTGTGCGTGGTGCTGTGGGGCCGGCGGCGCCGCTCCTGCGCTCGCTGCTGCAGCCTGGCTGAGTGCAGTGCTGCACAGCCCTGCTAAGTTCCTGGCGCTGGGGTGCGCCGGCAGCGTGGGGAGGTGAGGAGCAGTGAGACTGAGGCTGGCAAGGACGTGTGGAGGTCAGCGGCCCAACCTCCTGCTCACAGTGAGCCGCCCGGGGTCGTGTTTGAACATCTCCAGTAATAGAGTTGTGGCATTTCTGGGTCACCTCCCGGTAAAATACAGTTCTTTACAGAGCCACGGGGCGGCTGAGGTTGGCGGGGAGCTCTGCTCCACCTCAGAAGGCAGTGGGAGGTCAGAGCCAGGAGTGGGACCCATCCATCTGATCTGATCTTCCTGATCTGATCCCCCAGCTGGGGCTGTGTTCCTGCTGCTGCAGGGTAATTAGCAGCGCTCTCCTCGTTGCCTCACCTTTGTTGCAAATATTTTTATTCAAACCTGATTTGGGAAGAAGGACATGTAGCTAAGCTACCTTGCCACATGCAGGTGTCTTTGCTCTTGCTTGGTGGTTCGATTTTTAAGGGATTTTTATGCTTGCACACAAACGATGAGAGAGGTAGCATTGTTTGGCCAGGCGAGATGCTGGTGCTGGGGTGGGAAGGCTGGCGGGGCAGAGCCTGCTGCTGTGTGCAGCCATTAGCGAGGAATGAGCAGCGCTGTGAGTGGGGAAGGCAAATCTTGGCAAAGAGAAACGCAGAGCGTGGAGCGGCAGCAGAGGGAGAGCTGCAGTGTGGGGAGAAGGAGAGGCTGGGGAAGCCGTAATTAAGGGAGACAGACTGCAGCTCCAGGAGGAGCCCAGCACAGCACTCAGTGCTGCTGGCGGTGTCTGTGGGTGTGAAGGAGCAGATGAGCCGTGCTGGGGAGGAGGCACAAGCTGAGTTAACGAAAACATTAACTATGCAGAAGCTGAGGAGGTCAGATGAGCGCTGGTAGCTGCACCTGCATCCATCCAGTTTGCCCCGTCACTTCCGCACAGACCAAATGTGTCCTCAGACAATTGGGGTTTTTTCCCTTCCTGCCACCGTTCCCAGACTCTTATTTCAGGCAGAGTTACCTCTCCCTTCTCTGAGCAAGGAGGGGTCAGGTTTGGAGCTGTGGGTTTACTGTGGAGCTGCTGCGTTGCTGCACAGGGTTGTGGTCTTTGTGGCCCTTTCGCTTTTGGGGTTCCCCATTCTCCTCTCCCTGGTGCTCCTTGGGCAGCAGGGCTGCGGCCCTCGCTTTGCTGGGGGCAAGCACGTGTTCCATTAACATTACTTCAGCTCCACTGGAGGTGAAAGCCCTCTGCCCCCCCCCGAGGATGACTGCTGGCCATGTCCCCTCTTGGAGGCTCTCAGAGGTGGCAGTGGTGACATTGTGTCAGAGCCGGGAAGCACAGAGCAGGGCTGTGGTCTGACGAATTACTGAGCACCAGGGAGGCAGGGGCTGGTGACACGGCGGTGACGCTGGCAGTGACACAGCATGGGGAGGAGTGGGGCGAGCGTGCCGAGCAGCACGTCTCTGTGCTGGGGAGGAGGGAGGGCCGGCAGTGCTGAGCTGCCGGGCAGCAGGGGACCAGGGGGAGGTGGTGGTCACCGTGCAGCCTTCATGCTGGGAGCTGCAGGATGGGAAGAACAGAGAGAAGAGCAGGGATGGACGTAACCTCACTGTGCTGCTGCCGCCCCTCCTCGCTCAGCGCTCAGCTTGTGTGGCGTGGGTGACCAAATGAGGAAGGAATCCAGCGCCCGGAGCTGGGGAGAGCTGGCTGTACTGCGGTGTGTCCCAGGCACGGCAGGCAGTGTGGGGGTCCTGCAGCCCAGCGCTGTCCTCACGGCACATCCCAGCAGAAAGGTGCTGCAGTCAGTGCCGAGCCCTGCGAGGTGCAGCCTTTTCCCCATTCTGCCATTTCCCATTGCTTTCTTACTGCCATTTAGTGATGCTCAGTGTCCGGGGCTGCTCCTGGAGTATCCTGACAAGTAGTGCCTGTTTCTCTCTGCTGATTAAATGCGTTATGATTGTTGCTTGTGTGCTGCTGCCTATTGAAGCATACCACTGCGCAGTGCAGCCTGTGTTCCCATGTGTCCAGTGCTGCCAGAGCCATGTCTTGTCCCCAGCCTCGTGCCCGTGGGAGGGGGATGGGGCACAGCTCCCTGGACTTGTCTGGCCGTAGCATGCTCAAAGCTGTGTGCTGTGAGACCCAGCAGAGCAGCAGGTCGTAGCGGCTGCTGGGTCTGGCCAGGTATGGCACCAGCAGGTCTTGTGCAAGTGGCAGCGGGCAGTGTGTCTGTGCAGCTGCTGTTCAGAATGGGGGGAGCAGTGGCAGAGGATCTGCAGCCCTGCTGAGTGGCCATGACCCCCTGTCTGTGCCAGGGCTGTGGGCGAGTGTTCAGAAATACAAAGCAGGCCACTTTTTTTCTGAGAATAATGGCTGGATTGGTCAGAAGAGATGTCTGAGCTCTGCAGCAGGTGCCTTTTGGTACTGCATTTCATATCTGCTTCTGTAAGAGAGTCACAGGCTCTTGAAGAGCTCTCCTGCAGCTGAAGCTCCGGGTGCTCAAACTTGCTTAAGTAGTTTTTTCCCACCAGCACCAGGAGAAGGTTTTTCCAGTGATAGGTGGCATTTGCTCTTTCTCATGGGGAGCCACCAGCAGGATGAAACGCCGTGGGTTCAGTGCAGGTGGTCACGACTCGATGATTTACATCACGCACACAGGGAATAAATTTGAAGCACGCTGCAGGTCCTCCGCACATTCTTTTCTTACTGCTTTTCAATAACTCCTACTTGGGGAGATTTTCTTACCGCTGTCTCTGCTTATCCCTGCCTGGCTGAGGAGGAGGAGAACGCATTCTCCTGGTGCTGCAGGGGCACAGAGCAGTGAAGCAGCCTGAAGGATGGCCGGCCTGCCTGAAGTGCCCTGCAGCGGGAGCAGATAATGATCAGTGGTTCCAGCACATTAATCAATGACAATGGTAGAACAATGCAGAAGGGATGGAAATGTAAAGGAAATGCCTTTTTTGAGTGCTTGGGAAAAGTGATTTACTTTATGATGATTGAATTCTTGCATTGCAAGAAGAGTTTGGATGGTTCTTAAGCAGCAGACCCCCAAAATAGACCACACTGGATCCAGTCTACCTGGAGGCATCAGTAGGGAAGCTTGCAAAGAGCTGAGTAAGGCGGTTTGTCTGCCCTTAGTGTTGATTTCCACTAAGATTCCAAATACCTGAGGGGCTTTGGGAGCTCAGAAGGTGGCACAGCATCCACTTTCGGAAAAAGAAGGGGAAGGAGCTGAGTTCTTATTGACTGATTAACTTGACATTGCTTCTGGGCAGAATAATGGACTCCTTGAAGTGGAATTCGATCAATAGAGAATTAAGGGAGGATAATACAATTCGTGCAGTTCTGCAAGGCGTTGGTAAGTGGGTCTGATCAGCTCCACACGGTGCTGAGTGCCCTGCAGGCAGGGAGGAGCTTGCAGCCTCCCACTGGGAGGACTTGGGCTCGTGGGATGTCATGTTCGCAGCCCATGGGAGCAGCCAGTCAGAGCTGTTGGTTGTCCCAAATCTTGCAGTTTTTGTTGGGTGCCCCGCGAGGAGGCGGCTCCTGCGTGGGCTGGGAAGAGTGGATGCCAGCTGCCCACAGCTTGGCTGCTTTAAGCCGTGCTTTAGGAGGGTCTCACTGCTAGGAAAGCAGAACTAAGCTCTCTGGTTTGCACTGTAACTCGGGATGTGTAATTATTGCTTTTGCCTTTGAGTAATTGGAAAGAAAATCAAATCCCGCCACTTCCTCCCAGAAGGAGGAAAGGCACCAAGGCACCGGGCTGTCTGTCTGTCTCCTCCACCTTTCGCACAAGTTGGTCATAAAATCAAATTGCTTCTTGCATGCAAAGTTCAGCCCCATTGTTGGGTGCTGCTGGGATGTAACCAGCAGGAAGGCAACAGCTGCTGGCGGAGCTGATGGACGGCGCTCAGGCTGCAGGCTCTGCCCAGCACCAGCTGCACTTCATCCAGAGCTCTCACTGCAGGACAGGACGGGCGGTGGTCAGGGTGATACCTTCAGCCCCAGGGGATCTGTAAGAGCTTTCCTGCGCACAACATCTCTCTTCTGCTCCCACGTAGAGGCGTTGGGACATTTTGCGCTGACATCGAATCGTGGCAGTGATGACATGATGGCAGTTGCCTGTCACAGTGGGATGGGAAGTCTGCTGCCTGCTGATGCTGAGTGTCAGCGCCCAGGCCAGGCTGTAGCAGCAGCCCACATGGGAGTGTTCAGTGGGTTGTTTCATCCCCTCCCCTGTCAAATAGGGGGTACTTCCAGGAGCTCAGGAATCGGCAAGGAAGCGGAATAGGAGGGAATATATTTCCCCGCTGCCAGGGAGCCATGCATTGCTGGAGCTTCCATTGCCAGCCTGAGCTGGGTGGCAGGAGGGGGATGCCCTCTGCAGATCAGTGCCTGGCTTGCTGTCAGACCCTGGTTTTATGGGTCTTGTTGCCCTACTTTTTTTTAATGTTTTGAGAAACATTAAAGTTAAAATAAAACTTAAAATAAGTCTTGTTACTTGTATACATTAACTATATCTTTTACGAAGGCTGCTTCGAAAGTAATGCCTCCCATTTTATGGTGTCAGCCCACAATGTCAGATGTTGGCGGCACAGCAGTAGGGGTTGAACCTTCTCACCAGTGCCCCATTTTGTGCTGCTGCTGTGTGACAGCTGGCGGCAGACGGGCAGTCTGGCAGAACGGTGTCTGACACAGAAGGGTGGATGGAGCAAAGTGTGTCACTGAACTTCTCCATGCAGAATGAATGTCTCCAGTGACATTCATTGATGCTCGTTGCATGCTGATGGAGACCAACCAGCGCGTGTGAGCACAGTGAATGATGGGTGGTGCATATTAGCAGTGGGTCAGCTCCACTGGTGCAGCTTTGTGCCAGCACAGCTTGCAGGCTCTTGCTCCTTGCTGGTGAAAATACGTAGCTAATGGTGGTGACTGTTGAAAAATAGTGTTTTGTAGCTGAGAATTTTCTCTATCAAATAGTGTTATTGCGCTCATTTTATCGGTTGTAGTTTCCATGGAAATAAATAGGAGGCATTACTTTTGGAGCACCCTGCATATACACGTTCCTCTTCACTATTTGCAGCCCAGGAAGCCAAAAGGTTGGGCATCTGTTCCCTATCCTTTCAGCATCTATCATCACCTTCGCAATGGCAGTTTTTCCCACCTGCAGTTGGGATGACCCACGTCCCACTTTGCTCTGTCTCTGCTTGTGATGCCCCTCCGCACCTCCCAGCAGCATCTCCCTCCTGCTCTCTCCCCATTCCCACTGTGCAGCCGGATGTGGCCGTGGAGTCCTCTTTGCTTTCCTGCTTCCATGTGAACAGACACAGCTCCCAGCTCTCCTCATGTTCATGGCAGCCTGGCTGAAGGTACTTCCAGATGCTCCTTTCCTCATCTTCCCAGCCCCTCCGAAGCTCCTAGCACTGAGTTGAAATGTGTACAAGTGTCAGCAGGATGTGACCTTCGCCCAGCACATCATCATGGTTTTCTAATTCTGCCTGTGACTGCGGCTGGAAGCATACAGCATCGCAGCTACAACAGCCATCGACTCAGTTAATGTGCCTAGAGACTATTCAACAGAGTTCTATTCAGTGAAGTAAGTCCTGATCTCATCAAAATCAAGAAGGAGTGTTAGGATGGCAGCATTGCTGAGAAGTCGCATTGGAATGGCGGGTGGTTTGTGCTGTATTGGGATGCGGATTGCTGTGTTGTGCAGCTGGGCATAGAAGCCAGAGCTGGCTGCCATTGAGCCATCTGAGCTCCCCGTGCCATGCTGATGCTCTGATGGGCGGCAGGCCTGGCCTCTGCCACCGGCACCTTGGTTCCTGGGAATGCAGATGGAGGGGCGCAGCTCTGATCGGGTTTGCCAAGCACTGGTGGTGGTGTGGAGGTGCTGCAGTGCAGGGAGAAGTCCTGCAAGGTATCTAGAGATGTTCTAATGATGGCACTGTTGTTAGTTGTGAGCTTGGAGCCTTACTGCCTAACTTTGTTGCTTGCACGTGGGAAAGAGGATAGATAGTCATGTGCCAAACCTTGTCTGTGAGTCAGGGCTCGCAGCTGATTTACTGCTCTGAAGTGTGTCGTACACTTTGGTTTCCTTCTCTCTGTAGCCACGTCAATACCCCTGGCAGCCCAGGAGGATCACTGCTAGAAAGCTTTTGCAATCCGTGGGAGAAGGCGTTGGTGACGGCGGGGACTCACTGCAGGGCTCCGGGTGCTGAGCAGAGCTCTGCTCCCAGCAGGAGCCCGCAGCTGCTGGTACTGTGCTCTGGGTCTGCATGTGAGCACATAGGGATGTGAAGGAATACAAGGAGGAAGGAACTTGCTTGCCTGTTTTTGTTTGCACCCCCTGTGCCCCTGCACGCTGCAGTGTGAGGGCTGCGTTACACAGCCCTGCTACTGTGCTCCCCAGAGCCATTTCTGAGATATGGGACATGGGACTGGGGGTGCTCTCTGGCCTTGTGCTGCTGCAGCCTCTATGTTTTTTGCCAAAAGCAGTGAGTGTGCACAAAGTGGCTGCTAATTGGATGGTGTCAGAGGTGCTGTGGCCACGTGGCAAGAGGAGCCAGGGCACAGCTGGGCTGAGTCCTAGTGCTCAGCAGGGGGGGAGCAAGCTGAGGAGCAGCAGGCTGTCCGCGGGGAGATGTGTCCTGAAGAAGGCTGCCCAGCCAGGCAGGGCTGTAGGGAAGTCAGCCCGCACTGCGGCACTTGATGTGCAGAAGGGCTTTGATGTACAGCAGTCGTTTTCTCTCCGCTGTGGGAAGCAGCGCTGCCAGCTGTGTGTTTGTCTTTCAGCAGGAAGGGGCAGTGCTGCCTGCTCCTGCCCCACACACTGTGGGACGGGTGAGCAGATCTGAGCAGTATCCACAGCACACCCATGTTTGCTCTTTCTTTCTCCGCAGAAACAAAGGAGGAGCTGGAAGAGCTCATGTCAGACATCAAAAAGACAGCGAACAAAGTGCGCTCCAAGCTAAAGAGTGAGTACACACTGGTGCTGCTGCTGCTGCAAGGCGCTGGGGGGGGTCTGGTGATGTCCCTGAGGCCAGCACTTCTCTCTGATCCCTGTTGTGCTGTGGCAGTCACTTTCCCCAGTTCTGGTGTGAGCCCATCACAGAATGGCCCTTGGAAGAGATCTCAAGGATCATGAAGCTCCAACCTCTCCACCACAGGCAGGGCCACCAATCTCCACATTTAACACCGGACCGGGCTGCCCAGAGCCCCATCCCACCTGGTCTTGAATGCCTCCAGGGACAGCCCAGCAGAGGCAGCCCTGAATCCCCTGGCCTTGGGCACCTGCTATGCTGGGCAGTGACCGGGCAGAGCACAGTTTCACCTGGAATATCGGATGTGCTCTCAGTTTTCTCCTGCTATCCAAGTGATTTTTCCATCTCCATTTCTCTCAGCACCCTCAGGTGGGTCCCATTCGGCCCCACAGATGTGCTGCAGCCCAGATTAGAGCAGCAGCTTGCTCGCTCTTTCCTCCTGAATCGTGGGCGTTTGCTTTGCTCCCACCCCTGTGTTCCAGCTCAAGGTCTCAGTACCCTGAGGATAAGCAGTCTGTTAAAGACAGAAGTAGAGAGGGGTTTGAGAATCTCAGACTTTTCCTCATCCTGATAATGCTCCCTGCTGCATCCAATTAAGGATAGACATTCTCCTTGTCCTCCTCTTGCTGTTACAATATTCGTAGAAACATTTTTTATTATCTATAACAACACTGACCAGATGAAGTTCTTGCTGCACTTCTGCCTTTCTGCTTTTCCCTCTGCATACCCTGTGCACATCCTTGCACTCTTCCCAGGTTGCCTGACCCTTCTTCCAAAGGTCATAAACTCTCTTTTTCTCCTGGAGTCTCAACAATTGTTCCCTGTTCCAGGCCAGTCTTCTTCCCCGCTGGCCCATCTGAAGGCACACAGGCACCTGTGCCGTTACGATTTCCTCCTTCAACAATGTCTGGCTTTTCTGGGCCCCTCTGCCCTTCATGGCTGACTCCCATGGGATTCTCCCAGCCAACATTCTAAGCAGGTCAGCTTTGCTGACCCTCCTGACTTCACCAAGTGCAGAGAGCTCCAACATTTCATGGTCATTCTGTCCAGGACAGCTTCCAGGCACCACATGCAGTGGTGACGCCCGACCTCACAGCCAGCACTGGGAGAACAGCTAAGCGTGGATTCTTCCTCTTGTGAACGTGTAACCAACTATACAAATCACAGGTTTTCAGGCTTCTGTGCAAAAAAAAAGTCCTTTCCCAGACCTGCTGCGTTTTGTGGGTTTGTTTGTTTGTTTTTAAAGGAACCAAAGAATGGCAGGGCAGGCTGTGGTTCCCCTTCCACAAAAGACACATCAGTGCAGTGTCTCCCTGTCGGTCCTTGTGCCTTGTCCCACTCCACCTTGTGGCCGGTGTGATCATTGGAAGGGAACGGTCAGGAATGATCAGAAACACCATCTGCTCACAGCGGATCGACTCCTTTAGGAGAGAGATTGCTCATGCAGTGGCTAATTCTGATTACTGGCTTCTTGGGAAAATGTGACTTTATTAATTATTGTAAATGTACAGTGTTTGCCAATACCGTTCCTCGGGAACAGGGAACGACTGATGACAAATGCTGAAGAAGGCCGACTGCTGATGAAATGGCAGGGAAATGCTGGCAGGAGCTTTCTTCCACGGTTTTTAGCAAAATGAAAAGGACAACCCAGTGCGGTGCTGCCGGGCCAGCCCTGTGCAGCTGCCATTCCTAGGGTCCCAGGAGAAGTCTCAAGCTTTGATGTTTTGCAGGGTGTTTCAGCTCTGGGTTCCCTCCTCTGTGGGCAGGCAGCCAGCCTGTGCTCCTTTTTGTTTGGATACGGGAAAGCTCCGAGATCAGAGCCAAGCATTGCATCCATTTCTAAAGTCTCTTTGGCAAACAATCTCTTCTTCTTCTCTGACCAGCCTGAAATAATCCGTGTTTTTCTACCCTGACCAGGTATTGAGCAGAGTATCGAACAAGAGGAAGGACTGAACAGGTCATCTGCCGACCTGAGGATAAGGAAAACTCAGGTGAGTCTCTGCCCTGGCCAGTGTTCTCATGGCTTTTTGGGGGAATGGGGCAAAGCTGTTCCGTAAGAAATGAGTGTGTTATGTGACATTAACAAGCTAAATTGGGTTTTGTTAATGAGACTCAGGTGTTAAGGCTGTACCTTTTCCTCCAGGCATGGCCCATGGCTGCTCAGTTTTGACAGATGTGTGCTGCTCTCATTTCTGGTCTTGTCAAGGGAGATGGAGCTTGTTGGCTTTATGAGATGGGGGCTGAGGGACATGGGGTTCTGTGGGTCCAGCAACACACACTGGTAACCGGGAGTCACTGATCCTGCTTTGAGCTTGATGTTGGGCTGCATGACCTAGTGAAGTCCCTTCTTGGGCTGAAATATCATATAATTCTGAGTACATCCCCTCCCACCACCTCAGAAAGAAATAGTGTCAAGAAGTGTCATGTACCTCAACTTCAGTGCTGCTTTTTGCACTGTCTCCCACAGCATCCTTATAATGAAGCTCAGGAAGTGTGGAGGTGTTCCAGAGCCATGGAGATGTGGCACTGAGGGACGTGTTCAGTGGGCATGGTGGGAACTAGATGATCACAGAATCACAGAATGGCCAGGGTCGGAAGGGACCTCAAGGATCACGAAGCTCCAACCCCCTGCCACACGCAGGGCCACCGACCTCCACATTTCATACCAGCCCAGGCTGCCCAGGGCCCCATCCAGCCTGGCCTTGGACACCTCCAGGGATGGACAGGGCATCCACAGCCTCTCTGGGCAGCTCACTCTCTCTGTAAAGAACTTCCCCCTGAAATCTAAATTTCCCCTCCCTCAACTTCAAACCATTTCCCCTTGTCCTGCTGTTATCTCCCCTTTCAAAGAGCTGACTCCCCTCCTGTTTGCAGGCTCCCTTTAGGTACTGCAGGCTGCAATGAGGTCACCCCACAGCCTTCTTTTCTCCAGGCTGAACACCTTAATGATTCTGTGGTTCTGTGATTTACTGCCTCACAGCTTAGTGATGCTGCACCGTCTCTGTTGTGGGTTGGCCAATCTACCAGTGGGCCTTCAACGAGAACACACCTTGCAGAATGGGGCCATTGCTCTGGCAGTGCTTCTTTGGCCTTTGCTTCTCCTTTTCTTCAGGGCAGGCTCTGGTGCTTTGTCCTCAGTGAACGCACTGGCAGATGTGAACAAAAACAAGGCATCTCAGAGCAGACAAATGAGGCCTTGTTCTGCAGCAAAGGTCTTGTTTTAGCATGCCATTAAACTGATAATGCAAATAGCAGCTGCCAGCATTGTTCTTCAGTGCCCACGAGTGGGGGGATGCAGGCAACTTCACTCTCATGGGGGTTTTTCCCACAGCTATAGCTCACCAGGAATCTTATTTTCTCAAAACACTTTGCGGGGAAGCCAGAGGAATTTGACTGTTTTTATTCCTTTTCAGCACGGAAAGCCTTTTGCACAGTCTGCTCCCCTGTGCTGCAGTCAGACCCTAATCAATACCCCAGTGACATTAGTAAATCTCTGCAGAGGCTGCTGCCAGCACGGCGTTCTGCATGATCCAAACCCCACAGGTGGAGGGAGGCTGAGCCCGAGGCGGTGGGCAAGCAATGCTGTGCAGAATGAATGCAAGAGAAATGCTTCAGATGTGTCTCAGGAGCAAGCAGGAATGCCAAGTGCTGGGCCATGCTTTTAGCAGGACACAGCAAAGCCGAAGCAAAGCACAGTGCAGAGTGTGCAGCAAAGCAGGATGGCAGCAAGCCCCTCTGTGTGTCCTCACTTCTCTCCTGCTTGTAGGAGTCGTGGCACAGCTCTGCTGAGGCTGCAGAGTCCTAGGCACCATCCCCAGAGGTCATTTTCAGGCAAAGGAACAGCAGCAGAGATAGGACCTCTGAGCTGCCATCTCTCTTCATTCCTTAGTAGGGACAGAGGAAATTTGGGCCACCTCTTACCTCTCTTGCTCTTCTGAGTCCTGGTGCTTGGGCTTGGCCATCCAGCAACAAGCCAAAAGCCCAAGTGGAAGTCTGACACATGGATGAGGTCCTGACAGAGGGATCACAGTGTGTTCAGTGGGAGGGGACCACAGCTTCTGCCTCAGAGCAGTGCCATGCCAGGCTGCTCCTGGCCTTGTTGGTCTGCATTCTCACTGTCTGTGAGTATGGACACATTATGGACACTAGGTTCGTGGCTCCTCTGGGCCCTAGTCCAGTCCTTGATCATCTTTGTAGTGATTTCCACCCCTCCACTCCCCGCTGCCCCTAATCCCTGTCGGATTTCCTATGGGAAATTTCCAATTGCCAGTATCCCAGCTTGGTCCACCACCTGTTGTCCCACTGCTCTGCACCTCCAGAATGAATCTGGCTCTGGCTTCTCACCTCCCATTAGGTTGCTGTAGTCAGCAATAAGATCCCTTCAGCTGTGTCCCTCCAGGTGATCATACTTGCCTCTCTCAGCCTGTCCTCATTCATCCCCTGCTCCAGCCCAGACCATCTTGGTCACCTCAAAATCTGTTTGGACTTAGTATCGCTGTTCACAGCCCTTTTTGCCTAGTGTTTTTCCCTCTGCGTTATCCAGCCTGCATCTCATCAAAGGCCTGAAACTCAGGGTGTGCACACTGTTCCCTGACCTTCCCTCGTCTGCACAGCCGCTCAAACCATTGGAGAAGACAATCAGACTGGTACAGCATGATTCACCTCTGGAATATTCAAGCTGGCCATTTCCAATTTTGTTTACACTAAGGGCAGTGAGGCACTGCACAGGTTGCCCAGAGAGCCCTGCAGACAGCCCAGGTCAGGCTGAAGGGTCTTTGAGCACTGATGGAGCTGTGGGTGTCCTTGTGCACTGCAGGGAGTGGGACCTGATGGCCTTTAGGGGTCCTTCCAACTCTAACTGTTCTGTGATGATTCTATGATGGTTCTGTATCCAGCGACTTTGGCAGTGACTCAAGGATGCTGAGCAGGCATGGGTTCCCACGTCCTCCTCCTGAAAGATTGGTGTCAAGTTTGCCTTTTGTCAGTCCTCTGGGTAACTTGCGATCACCTCTGTCTGCAGAAGATTCCATAGAGGCAATTTGCAGTGAATTGGTTTCAGCTCCACGCTCAGATGCATCCTGTCTGGTCCTATGCGTTTGCTTATCACCAGCTGTATTGAGTGCTGCCAGAGTTCACATCACTGTCTGTGTGGCCAGGCTCACCTTCACTTGGCTGTGACGTGTGGAGCCAAAGAAATGGTTGGGAACCAGACTGAAACTAATTTTAAATCACCGGTCTGTGAGGAAAATTTTGCAATGGCTAAACCTCCAAAGGTGTCAAAATTGTCACTTCTAAACTCTTTTCCTGCCATACGTTCAGCAGCATGCTCTGATCTGTCTAGAATGAAGCCCAAGGAAGCCATCCTTCTTCTGAAAGGCGCATTTGTGCGTGGGAGTCAGGACAGGTTGAACTGGAGATCTGATTTAGATGTCTGGTACATGAAGTGCAGTCCTTGTGTAGGTATTTCTGCAGTGAGGGCTTCGCTGCTTTGTGCTATGAGCAAACCTGAGTGAAACGAGCTGATTCTGCGTTAGCAGGCTGTAAATCAGGAGTGGCCAGGCATTAAGATTATGGACTTTTAAGTATGAAAGTAATTTTGAGTTCATAACGGAGCGAACACTGGCATTTATGTTCTTCCAAATGTCAGTGCTTGTTATTCAGAATAGCTTTTGCTTTAATTGCTTCTGCGCTTGGTTTGTGTAGCTGGAGGAAATACTCGCCCAGCAGGTGGGAGCTGTGCAGCCCTGTAGCACAGGGGAATCCTGAGGGAGGGGAATCCTGAATCCCACAGGAGCCCCTCAGGACGAGCACTTCAGAAGTGTCTCTTAATGATGGAAGCACTCAAGGACAAGCACAGAATCGTAGGGGCTGGGAAAGACCTCTGGCATCATCCAGCGCCCCCCTGCCACCAGCGTTGCCCCCTGACCACGTCCCTCAGTGCCACAGCTGCCCTTTCCTTACACACCCGCAGGGACGGCCACCACCCCCAGGGCAGCCTGTGCCAGTGCTGCACCCTTCCTTCTGAGAGGTTTTACCTCACACCCACCCTCACCCTCCCCTTTAGCTGAAGCAGCTCCATTTCAGAACTCCAGTTAATATTTTCTGTTTAAAGAATTTGTTTCAAATGCAAGATCCATCGCGATGTGCTTTTATTTACTCTGAATATTCAGGTGGCTTTTATTTAATGATTATTTTATAAAATTTATAAATTTAAAATGATTTATTTTATTTTAAAAGTCTTTTAAAATGCCTAAATGCCTTTTCTAGCCCATTTTCATGAAACTCCATGTTCCTTGAAAATCAGATGCATTCTGTAGACATGTGGGACGCCCGTGGGAACAAAAAATAACAATCTGACGAAATAAACACCGAGTTAAATAACTTCTTAAGTAAAAGAGAGGGGGTGCGCTATGCTGCTGAGCAGCAAGGAGTCATTCAGCACCCAAGGCGATATCTGGCTTCAGAGCAGCGTATGTTGACAGCTTTCGGCAGGATGAGCTGGATTTTAGGAAGACCATTTTGAGAAGGCAGGATGAGAATCTCTCGGACCGTGCGTGGCAGCTGTGTGGGGTTCTGAGCCGTGAGCTGGGGGTGACGGCAGCTGCTCCGACCGTGCCATGGCACCTGGAGCAGAGGCTGCCTGCCGACGTGGGAGCTGCCCTGGGCTTCCGTGGGAGATTGGCCGGCAGAGGAGGAATAAGATTGCCTGAGCCTGAGGCTCTGCCATAAATACCGAGCTGCTGCTTGCTGAGAATAGCTGTGAAGCAAAGGCAAATGTGGCTGAAGATGTTTCCAGTGCCGTGCCCAGGGGCAGGGGCTGCGTTGGCTCAGGACACGTGGACGCGTGGCAGGAGCACGAGGGGCTGTGTGCATTGGGCCTGCTGGGAGCTGCAGTGTGGGGAGATGCCGTGTTGCCCCAGTCCTCCCCACATATGGGCTCTGAGGTTCCCTCCGGCTCAGGCACAGCCGTGGGGTGCATCTCTCTGTGGTGGTGAACTGCTGTGAGGATGGGCTGTGCTGGTGGACCCGAAAGTCACAGGGGAAGCACTTGGAGGAGTTTCTTCATCACGTCAGTCACTCTCAATTTTTTCTCTCCTTAGATGCTTTCTCACCCATTCTGGATTTTCCCATCTTTTCCATTCCCTCCTCTCCTTTCTCCCTCTTTTCCATGTCTGTTTTGGTTCCTGTTGCTCCCTGTTCCTGGGCTCTGGCTGCACAGGTGGGCTGCAGGGCTGATGCTGAGGGTGGCCTCCTCCCTGCTTTGCAGGCCATCAGCTAGCTCCTGCTTGCGGGTGCCCTGTGAGTGTGCTGCTGGGTTGTGCACCATTCTTGCCTCTGGAAACTTCAGGCACTCTGTAGAAAGGGCTAATTTAGGAGGTGGGAGGGTTTGGAGGTAGCTTGCGTGGGGTGCTAACTAACTCTTCCCTAACTCTTCGAGGACAGCCTCAGGGCTGTTGGCTGTGCTCATGTTTGCTGGCAGCTGGATCACACAGCGTCCTGGCACAGACTCCTGTCTTATTTTAAGATATACAGAAGACAGGGAGATCACCAGCAGATCTTCACAGAGGGCACATCACACCTTGCTAACCTCATAATCTTCTATGGCAAAGTGGCAGCACTGGTAGAGAAGGGAAGAGAAATCAGCGTCATGTGTGTTGACTTGTGCATTGCTTTTGTTACAGTCCCACAGAACATCCTTGTCTCCAAATTGGACACGCAGGGATTTGATGGACACACTGTTTTGTGGCTAAAATGTTGTCCAGGACAAGTGACATTCCTCAGGGGGCTGCATTAGGACCAGTACTGTTCAGTACTTTCAGTGGAGATATGGGCAGAGAGATTGAGCACACTCCCAGCAGTTTGTGCACAGCACTGAGCTGAGCGATGCAGCTGATAGAACAGAAGGAAGGGATGGCATTCAGAGGGACCAGGATTGAGAGGTGGGGTCAGTGCAAGGTTCTGCACCTGGATGAGGGCAATCCCAAACATCAGTGTGGACTGGGGTATTAATGGAGTGAGGGCAGCCCTGCAGAAAGGACTTGGGGTTCTGGAACAGGGAAAGCTGACCTGAGCCAGCAGCGTGCAGCCCGGAGAGCCGCCAGCAGCCTGGGCTGCATCGGCAGAGGGGTGGCAGCGGGCAGGGAGGGGACTGTCCCCCTCTGCTCTGCCCTCGTGAGGCCCCACCTGGAGTCCTGCGTCCAGGCCCGGGGCCCCCAGCACGAGAAAGACGTGGGGCTGTTGGAGCGGGTCCAGAGGAGGGCACGAGGTGCTCAGAGGGCTGGGGCACCTCCGCTGTGGAGCCGGGCCGAGGAGCTGGGGGTGTTCTGCCTGCAGAAGAGAGGAGAGCTCACTGCAGCCATCGTGTTAGGACAAGGGGTAACAGATTTACTAAAAGAGGAGAGGTTGAGACGAGATAAAAGGAGGAAATTCTTCACTCAGAGGGCGGTGAGGTGCTGCATTGCTGCCCAGAGCTGTGTCTGTCCCATCCCTGAGGTTCCTCAGGCCACGGATGGGCCCTGGGCAGCCTGAGCTGGGGGCACCCAGCCCACAGCATGGATAGGGCTGGGGGTCTTTGAGGTCCCTTCCAACCCAATCACGTGCTGTGATTCCATTACGATTTTTGAAGGCTCTGCTGTCACTGAGGTTCCTGAAGGGGGGCAGTGCTGTATGGAGGCAGCAGGATGACCTCCATCCCAGGCAGGCCCTGGTCCAGCCGCTTTCTGTGGCCGCATCCAGGTGCCCCTGCCCGTGCCTCATGAGCAGGAGGGCTTGGGCTGCACACCTGGGGCTGCCGCTCACTGCCTGCTCCCAGCGAGGACAGCCTGGTTCAAAACCAGTTCAGTGATGTTTTGTCTGCCAGCGGCGCCGGCCCCGCTCCCTGCCCAGCAGTTCCCTGTTGCTTCTGACAGATCCCCGCAGTGCTGTCAGAGCCACGCGCTGCAGGAGCAGCTGGGGAGGTGAGCGGGCGGTGCTGGGCTTCCAGCGCGGTGCTGCTGTGCGCCGGCCATGAGGTCGGCACGGGGCGCTGTGCTGAGGCTGCAAATCCTGCATCCCTGCCGCGGTCGGGGCAGCCCGGCCTGCAGGCGGTGCGCGGGCGGCCGGAGGCGGTGACCCTCCTGTTGCTTTTCCCTCTGCAGCACTCGACGCTGTCACGCAAGTTTGTGGAGGTGATGTCTGAATACAACGCCACGCAGACCGACTACCGGGAGCGCTGCAAGGGCCGGATCCAGCGGCAGCTGGAGATCAGTGAGTAACGCGGGCCGTGCGCTGCACCGCTGCTGGGCTCTGGCAGGAGCACACCGGGGCTGCGGGCAGTGGGATGGCAGCCGTCATCCTGAGGGTTTGCGGCGTAATGCCACGGTTGGTGCTTGTTGAGCTGCTCAGGTTAAGGAAGGCAGAGAGCCGCTCCTTGTTGGGGCTTCTCTTCCAGGTGTGTGACGTAAGTAACAGGGGAAAACTAAGCTCTTGAGACCCGGGCACTCTGCCCCAGTGTTCCCCCTCGAAGCAGCCCTGTCCCAGCATTGTGACCACAGAATCATTCGATCACGGAATTGCTCAGGTTGGAAATGACCTTAAAGATCATCGACTCCAACCGCAACTTCACCCTAGATTACTCTCACTCTAACAACCCACCGCTAAATCGTGTCCCTGAGCACCACATCCAGACGGTTTTTAAACACATCCTGGGATGGTGACTCAACCTCCTCCCTGGGGAGCCCATTCCAGTGCTAACAGCCCTTTCTGTAAAGAAGTGTTTCCTGACATCCAACCTAAATTTACCCTGGTGCAACTTGAGGCCATTTCCCCTCATCCTGTCATCAGTGAGAAGAGACCAACCCCACTCTGCTGTAAGCACCTTTCAGATACTGGAAGAGAGCAGTCAGGTCTCCCCTCAGCCTCCTTTTCCTCAGACCAAACAGCCCCACTTCCCTCAGTTGCTCCTCGTAGGCCATATTCTCCAAGCCCTTCATAAGCCTTGCTGCCCTTCTTTGGGCCTGCTGCAGCACCTCCATGTCTTTTCTGTACTGAGGTGCCCAAAGCTGAACACAGAACTTGAGGTGAGGCCTCAACAGTGCTGACTACAGCGGCAAGATGACTTCCCTGGTCCTGCTCACCACACCATTGCTGATAGAAGCCAGGATGCCATTGGCCTTCTTGGCCACCTGGGCACAGTGCTGGCTCATACTCAGCCCACTATCCATCATTACACCAATGTCCCTTTCCATCAGGCAGCTTTCCAGACACTCCTCCCCAGGCCTGTAGGTTTGCCTGAGGTTGTGACCAAAATGTAGGATCCGATGCTTGACCCTATTGATGTGATGGCTCTGAGCAGTAGTGGTGTCCTCTCCCTGCAGGCGGGCCCCAAGTGACACCTCTGAGGCTGCAGTAGCTGTGGCACTGAGATCTCCCTGGGACCCCCCATGTAACCCAGAGACCGTTGCTTGCTCTGGGGAATTAGTGGCACCTGGTTAGCTTTAGAGAAATGGGTCATCTCCTACCAAAGAAGAGCCACCACCATAAGTAGGGAAATAAGCACTGAGTCAGGATGAGCAGATCACAGAATCACAGAACAGGCTGGGTTGAAAAGGACCACAATGACCATCTGGTCCCAACCCCCTGCTGTGTGCAGGTCGCCAACCACCAGACCAGAGCCACGTCCAGCCTGGCTTTGAATGCCTGCAGGGATGGGGGCCTCCTTGGGCATCCTGTTCCTGTGTGTCACCACTGTCAGAGTGAAAAACTTCCTCCTAATATCCAACCTAAGCCTCCCCTGTCTCAGTTTAAAACCATTCCCCTTGTCCTATCACTATCCAGTCTTGTAACCAGTCTTTCCACAGACTTTGCTAAATGGCAATTTTATTTTTTCTTTTTTTTTTCTAAAACGTCAGTGCCTCTTCCCTTTAAACCCACCTTGAACAACAAGGTAGGGCCGAAGGGGTTCCCGCAGGGTCACCTGGGGGGGTGGAAAAGTCATCCTGCCTGTGAAAGTGGGTGCTTGTGGGTATGGGCAGCTCCTGCGGAAAGCCAGGAGGTTTGGCTGTGTGCATCGTTCCTCTGTGCGATGTATAGTGATAACAAGTGTTTATGCTGTCTAAGTGGAAGAGGGACACAAGGCTCAGCGAGTGCTTGGCATTCAGTGGGAAGCAGGATGGAGAGTGTGTGTGAGCTCCTGCAGGTGCTGACATCTGTGAGCTCACGGCATGCTGCAGGTGATACCAGCCACAATGGTGTCCTACAGCGGGCAGATGAAGTATCCTTAGTTCTCCCTTCTGAGAGAGAAGATTTGGAAGGACTTACCCAAATCCTAATCTGCAGAGAAGCTGTGAAACAAAGCTAAAAGGAACTTTTCTCTGTTTTTTTAGGTTTTGAAAGGACTCTGCCACTCTGCTTACATTATGCAGCACTTTGCCCGTGCTACACAGCTGTCACATCATGCCAACGGGGCATAAGGAAGAGTCTGCTCAGGGCTCACAGTGTTGGGTGCAGTGGTGTCCTGTTAGTGATGCTGAGGGTCCTGCCCTCTTCTGGGGGAAGCTGGTGTGCAGGGTCTGTGCACAACCCCTTGGTTCCTGCAGCCTGTGGCAGCAGAAAGCCTCTGGTGCCTTGTATGCAGTGGCAGTGTGCTGAGGCTGTCGGGAGTGCTGCCTTCCTTGCTGCTCCTGTGGTGGTTCTCAGCAGCTGTTCTGACTACACACAACTGCCTCTCATAGTTCTGAGGTGCTGCAGCTGGATGGGCACAGCTGGCCTCCCACAGCAGC
Organism: Tympanuchus pallidicinctus; assembly: GCF_026119805.1. Classification (NCBI taxonomy): domain Eukaryota; kingdom Metazoa; phylum Chordata; class Aves; order Galliformes; family Phasianidae; genus Tympanuchus; species Tympanuchus pallidicinctus. Next base: position 9,810,404 of record NW_026294741.1, read on the forward strand.
ACAGCCGTGGTGTGATGAACTTTGTGCTGCTCCAAAGCCATTCCCGTGCTGCAGATAAGGTGCAGCCTTCGGGCCCCATGTTTTGCCTTGGCATTAAAGCAAGCTCTTTGTAGCAGCTTGACCAGACCTCCACTCGCTAATCCACACGGTGCCCTGAATGCTTTGGGGCCTTTACCAGCCTTCTGCTCTGCAGAAGTGGAATGGGGCAGTGAGGAGACAGCGAAAGCCAGGGAGCCCATCATCCTATCTGCCTGCACACACAGTATCTCCGGGAGCTGGTCCTGCTGCTTGTCCTCAGCGCTGTCTCCAGGGCTTGCATGCGACAGAGCAAAGGGCCGTTGGGATGCACTGTGCCCGGCGCACTCCTTGTCACTGCTGGTGGCTGCTCAGTGTGGAACAGGATTGACGTAGGGGCCAGTGACATTGTGCTGTTCCAGCCATTGCTCTCCTTCTCTGGATCTGGGTCAGCTTCAGCTGAGAGCAAGGAGCCGGCAGCTGCCCTTCAGACAGGCAGCCTGCCTTTCTGCAGGGCAGGGCTTCTCTCAGGAGCTGGTTTGTCTCTGTGGGCCGTTAGAAGGAATGGTTGACTCAAACATGAGAGGAGCTCTGACAAGAGTCGGATGTTTTGACGGAGAAATGAGGTCCCTCAGTGTGGGAAGCAGGGTGGGCCACACTCAGCAGCAGCAGGCTCAGGGTGGTCTTCCACCAAGTTAAAGAAGTGCTTGCAGAACGAGCTCTCATCTCCACAGAGGTCTTTTTGGAAGGATAACTTGCCCTCATTTGTTTGAGCCTTCAGAAATCTCTGACTGCCAACAATTTCCCAGTTGCCAAAGCCTTTTTGGACTGTTCTATTTGGAGTTGTGGAAGGCTTTGTCTGAGGTAGTCTTACTTGCAATTAAAGGTGGTGTGTGTTTCCCTGGTTGTGTTGCTGGAAGTTGTTGGGCTGTTGAGTCCCTGTAAAGCCTCACACTGCTGCTCTTCGCCCTCAGTGCTTCCTTGCACTTTCACCTCATGGATGGACCATCTGTCCTGTGTTCCTTCTGGGCTGTGATGCCCTACATCTCTGCTCTCTCTGCTCAGAGTGTACTCTCAGGAAGGTCCAGGTTTTTGCTCATCCCAGGAATGGCTGCCTCATGCTACCTCCAAAGCTCCACATCACAGAGGATGTTCACAGGGCAGCATTTATCTTCCTGCTGCCCTTCTCATCCATCCGCATTTAGCACATGGCTAAGAAAGCCCACAGGAAGCCCCTGCTTTGGGGGTTGCCGCTGGGGAGGAGGCCACACGTTCCTGGCCCGGCTGTAGGCATAAACCCATTTGTTCCATGGAGAATCAAAGCTGAGAGCATGAACTGCTAATGAACAGCCTTTACTCCAGAGCCCGCCGCTCACTGGGCTGCACCTGCACTGGCAGAGCAGCGCACATGAAGTCCCCTGGGTCAGCAGCCGGCTCCCGTCCCTCACTGCAGTGCTGTGTCCCACATTGCCACCGTCTCCTTGGTTGTGCTGCAGGGAAGGGGTTTGCAGCTGGGTACGGCCCTGTTCAGAGGTTCAGAGATGCCCTGGACTCATACCAGAAAACGTTGCTGTCCCTTTTGATACCTTCGTGATTCATGGTGGGGCCTGGAGGGGGAATAGTAAAATTGCTACCTTGGACTTCAGGAGGGCGGACTTTGAATTGTTCAGGGGACTGATAGGGGGAGTCCCCTGGCATTCAGTCTTAGAGAGTAAAGGGGTCCAAGAGAGCTGGTTGCTCTTCAAGAAGGAAGTCTTAAGGGCGCAGGAGCAGGCAGTGCCCCTGAGCTGCAAAATGAGCCGGCGGGGAAGAAGACCGGCGTGGATGAATAGGGAGCCATTCCTGAGGCTCTGGGAGAAAAAGAGAATCTACCGCCTGTGGAAAGAGGGACAGGGCACTCAGAATGAATACAAGGAAGTCGTTAGGATGTGTAGAGGTGAAATCAGAAAGGCAAAAGCCCAGCTTGAATTTAACCTGGCCGCTGGGGTGAAAAAGAATAAGAAACTCTTTTATAAATACATTAACAGTAAGAGGAAGACAAAGGAGAATATCCACTCTTTGCTGGATGAGGCTGGGAATGTGACCACTGAGGATAAGGAAAAGGCAGAGGTTCTGAATGCCTTCTTCACGTCTGTCTTTAAAAGTCAGACCAGTTATCCTCAGGATGCTCCTCTCTCTGACCTGGTAATCTCGGCTGGGGAGCACACTAACCCCCCTGTGATTCTGGAGGAAACAGTCAGAGACCTCCTGCTCCAACTGGGCTGCCACAAGGCGATGGGACCAGATGGGATCCACCCGAGAGTGCTGAGGGAACTGGCGGAGGTGAGAGCCGAGCCGCTTTCCATCATCTGTCAGCACTCCTTGTTGACTGGTGAGGTCCCAGAAGACTGGAGGCTTGCCAACGTGACTCCCATTTATAAGAAAGGTCGTAAGGAGGATCCGGGGAACTACAGGCCTGTGAGCCTGACCTCGGTGCCAGGGAAGGTTACGGAGCTGATTGTCTTGAGGGAGATCATGCGGCATGTGCAGGATGAGCGGGGGATCAGGCCTAGCCAGCATGGGTTCATGAAGGGCAGGTCCTGCTTGACCAACCTGATCTCCTTCTATGATCAGTGACCCATCTGGTGGATGAGGGAAAGGCTGTTGATGTTCTACCTAGACTTCAGCACAGCCTTTGACACTGTCTCCCACAGCATTCTCCTGCAGAAGCTGGCAGCCAGAGGCTTGGATGGCTGCACTCTTGGCTGGGTAAGGAGCTGGCTGGAGGGCCGGGCACAGAGAGTGGTGGTGAATGGAGTCAAATCCAGCTGGCGACCGGTCGTGAGTGGTGTTCCCCAGGGGTCGGTGCTGGGCCTGTCCTCTTCAATATCTTTATTGATGACCTCGATGAGGGCATCGAGTGCAGCCTCAGTAAATTCGCAGATGACACCAAATTGGCTGGAAGTGTGGATTTGCCTGGGGGTAGCGAGGCCCTACAGAGGGATCTGGACAGGCTGGAGAGCTGGGCTGAAGCCAATAGGATGAGTTTCAACAAGGCCAAATGCCGGGTCCTGCACTTCGGCCACAACAACCCCAGGCGACGCTACAGGCTTGGGGTGGTGTGGCTGGAGGACGGTGTAGAGGAAATGGACCTGGGGGTATTGATTGATGCTCGGCTGAACATGAGCCGACAGTGTGCCCAGGTGGCCAAGAAGGCCAATGGCATCCTGGCTTGCATCAGAAACAGTGTTGCAAGCAGGAGCAGAGAGGTGATTGTTCCCCTGTATTCAGCACTGGTGAGGCCGCACCTCGAGTGCTGTGTCCAGTTTTGGGCCCCTCACTGCAAGAAAGATATTGAGGCCCTGGAACGTGTTAAAGGAGGGCAATGAAATGGTGAGGGGTCTGGAACACAGGGCTGATGAGGAGAGGCTGAAGGAGCTGGGAATGTTCAGCCTGGAGAAGAGGAGGCTCAGGGGAGACCTCACTGCTCTCTATAACTTCCTGAAGGGAGGCTGTAGTGAGCTGGGGGTCGGCCTCTTCTCTCATGTCATCAGTGATAGGACCAGAGGGAATGGCTTCAAGCTGCGGCAGGGGAGATTCAGGCTGGACATGAGGAAGTATTACTTTTCAGAAAGGGTGGTCAGGCACTGGAATGGATGCCCAGGGAGGTGGTGGAGTCACCGACCCTGGGAGTGTTCAAGGAAAGGCTGGATGTTGTGTTGAGGGACATGGTTTAGTGGGAGCTGTTGGGAAGAGGTGAACGGTTGGACTGGGTGATCTTTTAGGTCTTTTCCAACCTTGGTGATTCTATGATTCTATGATTCTATGATTCTTCTAAGAGACCCCGTGGATAGTGTGTGGTGGGGTGTGCCGTGCCAGACCTCAGCCCTTCTTTGCAGTCTTTCTGTTGGTTTCAGGCAGGCTGGGATGCGTTCTTGTTCTCCCCTCAGTGATAGGATTTGGGCTCCCGGAGAGCTCCAGCCAGAGGTGCAGCGCTGGTGTGCAGGTGGAGCTGGCTGTCCTTGTGGGCTTGCCAGGCCAGGGCAGCCCTGCAGTCCGTCCTCCTCTTGGGTTGCTGCTCTCCATCCCATCACTGCCCTCTGTGCTCAGGGAACTCAATTCTGCTCCTTGGGGATGGCTGGAGCCAACAGAGCCCTGTGTAGGGCTGCAGGGGCTGCAGCCAGGGCAGGAAGTCCCATTGATTCCTGTGTGTTGCTTGCAGCTGGCAGGACCACCACCAGCGAGGAGCTGGAGGACATGCTGGAGAGCGGCAACCCGGCCATCTTCTCCTCTGGGGTAAGTACCACAGGTCAGCCCTGCTGCCAGCCTGCAGCCACGCCAGCCACTCTCCCTGGAGGAGTTTTCTGGTGGCCCTGCCCCAAGCACTGCCCTGCAATGGGGACGTGGGCACATGCAAAGTGCTGCTGGGGCCTGGCCGCACCTTCCTGTCTGCCCCAGGAGTTGCTCTCCTTCCCAACCCTCCCCTCACCCTTCCTGGTGCCCCATCCCAGCAGTGAGGGGCTGCACTGAGCTGCGTGCTGGCCATCTCCCCACAGATCATTATGGATTCCAACATCACCAAGCAGGCTCTGAACGAGATCGAGACGCGACACAGTGAGATCATCAAACTGGAGAACAGCATCCGAGAGCTGCATGACATGTTCATGGACATGGCCATGCTAGTGGAGAGCCAGGTAGGGATGGCCGCGGCTCAGGACCAGCTCACCCCGGGGCTGGAGGGGAGCAGGGCTGGGGCACAGAGGGCACAGGGGTGGGCAGCCTTCCCCGTGCAGCTCCCTGCTGGGTGGGCGCTGCGGGGAGAGTGGGATCCTGTGCGTGGGGCGGGAGGTGCGGGGTGGCGCAGGAGGGCAGCGGGTGTCCGGCACCTGGCTGCAGACCAGTCCTTGTCCCTGGAGCTGGACACTGGCACTGGGGGACCTGTGTGGGACTGGGCCCCACTGCAGAGCCTGGTGAGCCCCAGGCCCACACTTCCGTGTCTCTGCTCACCCCCCTTCTTGCCCGCCATGCTGTCGCGGCCCGAGGAGACATCGGTGCAGGTAAAGCCTCGCCTGGCCTTTGCCAGTGCTGCATGCTCAGCTCTGCATGGCTGCACTCTGCATGTCTGCTGCTCTTGTGTGGCACTGGGGCAGGCCCAAGGACGCGGGGGGAGGGTGGAGGTGTCTGTGCATCCTGCCCATGGCACACCCGGCCCTCTGCATCTCTACAGCTCTCCCCTGATTTCTGCAGGGCATTGGGCTGGATCTGCTGAGCTAGGCCAGGTCAGGTTCCCCAGGGCAGGTCACAGGGCAAGTGCCATCTGCCTCCGAGAGGAGTCTTTCTATCTTCTGTCCCCCCTAACTGGCCCCAGTGTGAGCAGAGTGTCAGTTTGTGCAGGGCCGCGCTCACCTTGTTCAGAGCTGCCAGGTCCTGTGTCCCCACTTTGCTATTACTTTGGGATCGCTGCGCCTTGTCACCTCTGCTGGAAACCCTGCCTGTCCCCACTACATCCTGGTTCCCCATGAAGCCCATGGACGGTGAGTCCCCCATGGTACGCACAGACGAGGAGTGCCCTTTGGGTGGCACAGGGCACCGTGACCGTTCCTGACCTTGTGTGCTGCCAGTATCCGTCCTGCCACCCCACAGTCCTGCAGGTCTGCAGGGACTGCAGGACCCAACGATGCTGTGCAGAGCCTGTGTGGGAAGGGGCACTACCAGCCCTCACCTGCCTTCTCTGGGAGAAGCAGAGGCACAGAGCTGTGCAGTGGGCTGCCGTGCAGAGCACTTGCCTTGCTGTAACCACCAACGCCTTGCATTGCCCCATAGGGTGGGGGGCTCTGAGCTGCTGGCACAGAGGAGGCAGGGAACAGCAGCACCGCATGTTGGCAGCTGCTGCTCTGCCCCAGATATGGCACTGGTGGGTGCAGGAAGCAGTTAAGACGAGAAAAGAGCATTGTAAATCTGCTGGTCATGACCCCCAGCTCTGTGCCATGGGGAGGATGTTGGGGTTCAAGCCCCTCCTTGTCCCTGGAAAGTGTGTCATTGACACATGCAGGGGCTGAAGGGTGTGGGTCGGTTGGGCAGCATGTCCCCAGATCCCAGGGCAGAGTCGAGCGGAGCAGCAGCTCCTGCAGGACCCGGTGCTCCAAACTCACCAGCCTCGCTCCAGGAGACTCTGCTCTTCTGCAGGGCGCTTGTGCAGATCAGAGCAGTCATCCCTGCATGCTCGTGTCTTTGTGAGCATCCCACGTGGTGCTGCAGCTGTGCTCTTGGCTCTTGTCCTCTATCCCTCCTGCTTCTCCGGTGTGCAGCACAATGTCAGTGCACTCTTCAGTCTGAGCCCCCACTCCAGGGCTGCCTGTGAGCCTGCAGCAGGTGGGTGATGGTCTCTATCTCCTCCACAGGACCAGGGATGGGCAGGGCGATGTCTGCATGGTGCCAGGGAGCAGCGGGGAAGGAAGGAGCTCACGGCGGGTGGGCTCTGTCCCTGCTCTGCAGGGTGAGATGATCGACCGCATCGAGTACAACGTGGAACACTCTGTGGACTACGTGGAGCGAGCTGTGTCCGACACCAAAAAAGCAGTGAAGTACCAGAGCAAAGCCAGACGGGTGAGTGGCAGCACGGGGTGGCTGGCAGGGCTGGGGCTGAGCACCCAGACGTGGGCAGGCAGCACCGGGAGGGAGGTTGTGGGACAGGGCTGCCACATGAGGACAGGAAAAGGGACGGAGTGGACCCAAGGGCCGGGCTGGCTGCGAGCCTAAAGGACGAGGAGGCGGTGGAGAAAGGCAGTAGAGCTCTGACCCCAAGCACTGTCCTGTTCCCCAAGCTGAAGGAGGGTCAGAGCCCGGGGAGCCGGGCAGGCCCCAGCCCCCAGCACTCACGGCCCCCTCTCCCCTCTCTCCCTTTCGGTGCTGGGACACCCGAGCAGAAGAAGATCATGATCATCATCTGCTGCGTGATCCTGGGTATCGTCATCGCCTCCACCTTTGGCGGCATTTTCGGCTAGACTCCCCGACAGGACTGCTTGCGTGTGACGGACGGAGCCGCGCGTGTTGTGGGGCCGGAGCGAACCATGCAGCCCCGGAGCCCCCAGCAGCATTTCAGTTTCTAATGCATGGTTGTTTGTGATGCTGTGTGTGCGGTGCATCTGTGTGGAGGGAGCGCCGGCCCCGGGGCGCAGATGGGGTGCAGGGGACGGTGATGGGTGTGAGGGGGACCTTCGGGGCAACCCAAGCTCTCATCACTGCTCGGCCTGGGAGGCTGCCGGGAGCGGGGGAACAGAGGTACTGTTGGGCACTGTGCTGGGCCAGGAGCCTGTCGGTGACACCCAGAGATGAGACCAGCGTGGGGTGTTACAGGCTCCTCAGGAACACAGAGTCCAGGCAGCCTCCCCCCAGCTTTTCCCATCACCTCCGGCCAAAGCTCTCATGTCTGTCAGCCGCATCTGTGCTTGCAAACCACTTTCATTGGCTGCTTCTCCTACGGGGTGCTTCCCAGGCCCTCCATCCCTGCTGCCCTGCTGCAGGTGCCCGGTGCTGCTGCTGGGTGTGCTGCTGCTGCCAGTGGGTGCTGCGTGGTGAGTGGCTGTGTTCCAGCCCTGCCCAATGGAGCAGCATGGGGTCCATTGCTGAAGCCTGGGGATGGGGACAGCTGCATGGGCTCAGTGCTGTGGCCCAGCACCAGGCTGGCAGAGCAAAAGGTCACAGGGACTTTAAGGGCAGCGAGTTTCACTGGCTGCCTGCCCTGCTCCACATCTTCCTTGTTCTTTACTCAGCTCCGGCACACAGTGACCCTGGGTTTTACCACCCCCAGGCCTGGCTCTGGTTGTCAGTGTTTGGGAATAGCTCGGACACCCACAGCCCCGGTGGTGCCCCCTGGGAGCCAGGATGTGCCCAGCACTGCCCCTCCACACAGCGCCCTCGGGCTGGGGGTTGGAGGCAGGAGAGCTTGCTCCTGCCACAGTCCCAGGGAGCAGCCCTTGTTGCATCCACCCCCACAAACTAGGAGCAGCAGCCTTCCTCCTCCTCTTCCTCTTCCTCTGTGCCACCAACTCCTGAGTAGGGCAATGCCTGACTGCTCCTTCCAACTCCGCCACATCCTAACATCTGCCTGCCACCTTCTCCTGGGACAGTGCCACACTGCCTGCCCTTCCCCAGGCCACCCAGTGAGACATCCACACACTGTGGGTTGCAGCCATGTGCTGCCTGCTGCAGGTGACCTGAGACTGCTGCAGCAGAGAGGCCTGCATTGCCACCGGGCTGTCATCCCTGTGCTCCTGCCTCCGGATGGTTGCAGGGCTCTGCCCTTGTGCTCCTCAGGGGACTGCAGTGCTGTGGCTTGCTCACAAAGTGCCAAAGCACTGTGGAGGAGCCTGAGCAGGGCAGGTGCGTGGTGCCAAGCTTGCAGTCATGCACTGGGGTGGAAGTTGGATGTGAGCCCAGGCACTGATAGCAGAAAAGGGTCACTGTGGCAGCACACACAGCTGCAGGCAGAATGCTGTTTCCCCACTCCAACCAGGGCCAGACGAGTGCATCCAGCCTCCACATTCCCCAAGGGCTGAGGGGCTTGAGCTACAAGGCAGGGTAAGGGCAGGCCTTGCTGGAGCTGAGCCCTGCTCCCACCCAGCTCCATCCAGTGCTGGCACCAGCCTTGCACAGCATGCTTTCAGAAGGAGAGTGCAGACTAGAATGCAGTGCTCCCTGCCACCATCACCACGCGGCCCTTGCTTGCATTTGGCTGCTGATGGGGAGTGTGTCCAGCTGTGGCTGTCAGACATCCAAGACTGGAACCTCCTTCTTTCACATTCCTGTGGTGACCGGTGTGAGCTCCAGTGCTGCAGGCTGTGTGGGCACGAGGGTCTGGGGCACTGGGATTGCTGCCAGCAGGGACAGGCTGGGTGTGAAGCTCCCCTCCAGCGTGGCGGTTGGGCATGGGCACAGCCCTTGCTTTGTGGGCATGTCTGGCTATGGGGCACAGAGCTGGGGCTGACGTGCCCCACTGTGCAAGTGCCTGCTCCTGCAGTTTGCACACAGTGCCCTGTTGAGTGAGGGAGAGCACCAGGCCCCCATGGGAAGCAATAAAACTACTGCTGGTAGCACCGCTCCTAGGCAGGCAGGCAAGGAAGTTCATCTCAGGCTCTCCCCGTAGCAATGCCCACTGCTAGCACAAGGGGATACTTTTCTTCCAAGTGGTTCCTGTGGCACAAGCTCACATGACATCAGGGCTGCAGCCCGCCCCAGTAAAGGCACGAGGCCCAGAATAGTGAACAGCTGACGCTTGTTCCTTGTGAGCGCTGCCACTGCCGGCAGCAGAGCCGTGATTCTGCCACTGGCGCTTCACTGGGTCTGCGCAGGCAGCAGTGGCCGCAGGCTCTGGCACGAGGGAGGCAGAGGAGCACGCTGCCATCGCTGCCCCGCAGGCTGTCTCGCACTGCCCTCACTGTGAGGGAAGGGTGTTTTGGTGCAATAATTACCCTGCACTACGGGAAGCCCCGTTCAGTTCCTTTTTACCTGCCTGTCATTGCATGTACAGACCAAATCACCAACAGCGTGGTTGTGCTTTGGGGAAACATTTCACTTTTTCTTTCTAACCTCCAACCTCAGCCCACTTGTCCTTTGGGTTCCACCACCTCTGTTCCAAGTGCCACCTGCCCCCCAGCGCCGGGAGCATGTTGATGCAGTATTTTACGAGCAGTGTGGGGCACACACAGCTTGCACTTGAACTGAGGATTGTTTTGGGTTTTTTTTTCTTTTTTTATTATTATTTTTTTTTAGTAAGTAATGTACTTGAAGGCTTTCCAAGCCCCCTGTGGAGTTGTACTGTTGCTGTACTGTGAGCTAAGTGTCCTTGTTTTCTATGTGGATCTTGACCCTGGCTTGCTCTGTCTCACTGGGCTGGATGACACTGTATTGTTGCCTCTTATCTCCTTCACCCTTTCCCCCTTTCCCACTCTGCTGGCCTGCCTTTCTTCTCCCAAAAGCTTTGGGTGCAAAACAGCTTCCCATTTTGTGGAATTTTTATGTAGAATAAACATTTGTAACTGTAGAGCTCTGGCTGGCACTTCTGTTAAAGGGGAAGGGTGGAAGTGACAGGGAGCAAGGACTGGGGTGGGGAGACTCCAACACCCTCAGAGCAGTAACACAGACAGGGGGGCTGATGTGAAGAACATGCGAGAGGAGTCACCGCAGGAGAGCTCAAATAACAGCTGTGCCCACCTGCCCAGAAGAGGTGCACCCATGGAACACACACCTCTAATACTGCCTGGCTACTTCCTGGCACACAGAGGGGAAGCTGGCAAGGAACCAGCTACTCTGTTTCCCAGCTCAGTGCTCCCCTGCACTGACATGACACAGGAGACCAGCAACTCTTTCAACCTGTTGACTGTTTAGAGAAAAGTCTGCATATAATGCTCTGGGCTTGCCTGAAGCTCCAAGTGGCCAGAACGCTGTGCTGCTTTCTCTTCACAAAGAAAACAGCTGGAAGCTTTGAAGTTAGCAGTTTGGCTGCACCTGAGCCAGTATACAGTTGTTGAGACAGGTCACCGTGGCTCCTGCAAGTCCCAGGCCTAGGAAGCCCATTGGGGCCATCCACAAGAGGCTCACTAACGAGGCCAGCACACAATCCTCCATGTCAGTAATGTCCACAGCAAATCAGAACTGAGGGCGGCGCTTCCGACCGGTGTATTTTGTGTCTGCCCGCACTTCCCTGGGGAGAAAAGCAAAGAGCAGCTCAGTGTGATCCACAGGCCACTCTGGGACAGGAAGGGAAGGTAGATCATGGCAGAAGTCTAAGCGGGTGATAGCAAGCCAGGCCAGCAGTCAGCCTCAGCTGAAGCGGGACCCAGCTGAACTTACTTGCCCTGTCGTCGTCTGCGTTCTTTCTTCTCAAGAATCCAGTCCCGGCTTTTCTTCACAGACTTGCCCTTGGCATTTCTGAATCGTATCCTACAAAGAGAGCAAACAGAAGCTAGGGAGGAACTGGAGTGGGGGCACACCTCTGTGCTCTGGAGGATTCCCACTCAGAAACAGCAAGGTGTGGCCACACCGTCCAAGCCCAGGCACTGCTGCAGGAGGGAGGCTGCCACCAGCCCTGACTCTGAGCAAAGAGACACCTACCCTTCACAGCTGCAGCAGGCCAGCACTGCCCTCTGCTGTATCTGATACATGCTCCTTGTCTGCCCTACTCTGAATGCAGCAAAGGCCCCAGTTTCCCAACAGGCTGTCAGCTGTGCTACAGCCTTAATGACAAGATGCCCTCTGGACTGAGTGAGCAGAGCACCGCAGTGTAAGAGGCAGGAAAACATGACAGCCACCAGCTCCTGGCAGCCACGACGACTTTCCTCTGCTTTTTATTCTCTGTCTCTTCCCACTGGCTGCAAGAGGGACTCCTCCTTGCAGCGCTACCACGGGAGGAGACCTGGCCAGAAGGAAAAACCACCCAAGCAGCTGCTATGCAATCACAGCAGAAAAATTCACTGGGGAAAGAATGGAATGTAAGACTTCAGACATAGCCTTCCCACCAAAAAACAACCTCCTGAAAACAACCTCCCTCCCACCATCAACGGCCTATGCTCCAGCACTGAGTGCCGGACAGAAGTGCACCTCCAAGTAATTGCTCAGCTGCAGTTTCACAGTAAGCATCAAGGACAGCTCCCTGACAGCACTGCAAAGCTCTCTAGTCGAAGCAGCTTGTCCTGCCCATCCCTTCAGCACGACAGAGCAGTGCCCATCTGGGCTGCAGAGAGCCACCTTAGTGCCCCCATCCCCTCCCTCCAGCCGTTTTATGCATGGCAGCACCGCAGTCCTCAGCCAGCAAAACTGAGTTCTCACACCCTCTGACACCTGGGGACAACTCCACTAAGCAAACAATACCTCTCATTGGTGAATTTTGCCTGACGTATCTCTTCTCCATCAGCACACTCAGTACCAAGGCCCTGAAAAACAGAGACCTTTCATCTGGAGAAGACAGAGCCGATGGTCACTGCCATCCATTTATGGGGAGCAGTGCTTCGCCACGAGAAGGACTGTGGCAGAAGCAAGCTGATTTCCCAGAAATTGAGGCAAAGAAACACATAAGCTGTATCTGCATACATGGGGCTGCCCCCGGCCCACAGCTCTTCCACATCAGCCGGCAGCCATTTCTGCTGCTTGGCTGAGTTCCTTACCTTTGGTAACGTGCCAGATGTCCCAACAAAGAGACAGAGGAAGAACCTGAAAGAACAAGAGGAGCGTGAAGCGAGGAGTCACCGCGCGATTCCCAGTTCTGAAGCAAGACTGTCAGCTTTTACAATACAGTCAGATCCAAGCTGTCATCTCTGCCCAGGACTGTATCCTGGGAGAAAGGAGCACAGCTTACAATAACAGCTGCTGAAGCTATGCTTCACCCCACACATGCCCATACACAAAGACACAGGACTCACTTCTTAGCTTTGGTGCTGTTGGGGTAATCTACGACCATGCCACCAGTGAAGCCAGCTCTCATGGCTTGGGCAGTGATGAGCTCCAGCTGAAAAAGGAGCACGAACGAAAGACATTTATTTCGCACTCACCGCCCTGCGTGGCCTGCGTGGCCTGTGTGTGCCAAAGACAAGTCAACCCTGCTCCTGTTAAACCCTGTCCCAAGCCCTCAGCTCTGCGTTAGGATCCAGACAAAAGTCTGCAGCATTTCCTTAGTTCTCCCTGCTCCTCTGCCTACCCTGGGTTAACTGGAAGAGCAGATTCTCAGAGGGGGATACAGGGAAGGATTTTCCAGCCTTAGGAAATTAACTACAGCACTGATGACTACAACAGCCCAGTCTTCAAACCCATCACACAAAGGAACACGCTGCACAGCAGCTGTAGATCACATCCTGCCAATTCCTTGGATTTTAAGGCTCAGCCCAAGACCAACTGTGAACAGGGGAAAAGACATAGGGCATTCTCCTAACTGTTGGTTGTTTTTTTTTTTTCTTTTTTTTTCCCCCCTCTAGTTCTTGCAGAGCTTTACAGGTGGGAGGAAGGACACAAAGACCCAATGCAGGAAAACATAATGCATCCTGAGCCTTAAACATGCATGTCACTTCACTGCTGTACCTGTTCTGAGTTCTCAGGGTACAGCTGCAGTACGGCTCGGGATCCTCGGGCCTGTGGGAAACAAGGTAAGTCACAAGCATGGCTTAGAGCAGGCTTCCCCTCTTACTGCCCAGTCCACAACCCTCAGGAAGCCTCCTGGAGAACTTTCCCAGGAGAGCAGCTCAGATGGCAGAGCCAGAGTCACCAGAGCACAACAAGGCACAGGGCTAGCAGCAGGAACTGCAGAAACACAGGCACTGTGCAGACAGGGAAGCAGTCAAGGAATGGGTGCTGCAGCTAATCCTACATTTCAGTTACTCAAAGTCTTGCTACAAGGCAGAGGTGGGGATATCAAAATAGGCAGAGGGCTGACTGAGAGAGCATGACACTTACCAAGGCAGTATAAAGAGTTGAAAAGAACCGATAAAGGCGTTTTGGAGGACTGTGTGACTTCTTGTCAGCGTTACAAAGCCACTGCACTGCAGAGATACTGCAAAAGAAATCAAGACCCGCAGGACACTGAACCATCAATTCCTCAGCAGCGCCTCCCACCTACCTTTGAGCATTCTTTTAGTACTGAGCGTGTGCTTGGCTTCAGAGAAAATTATTCATTTTTCTCCATATAGCCTTACCTTACTTTGTGGTAAAGCCACTATAGAGACTCACTATGTCATGCTACGAGCAACCTGGTGCAGCAGTTACTCAAGCAACAGAAATACCATACCTCTCCTTTAGGAGAGTGTTCAGGTGCTTGGTTGTGGCCCTAACAAAGTCCATAAGTAGCCACACAGGTTTTGCCAGAGTGACCCCAAAGAGAGCACGACGTTTGGTGACAGAGAGCCCCTGCTCGCTGTACCAGTACCTTTAAGAAGCATTCTCTAACAAAAGTGTTTATTTCCTCCAGGCCTTCGCCCCCAAACCAACCATCAAACCTCTTCTCAGCTGTGAGGCCAGTCCCTCGATCCGAAATGCTTTGGTGCACATCTCAACTCACCTGAAAGTACATCACCTGTAATTTACTTAGTCCAAATATCCTGCTGATTCACTGCCACAAAAACAGTCAGACAGCCCACAGCGCTGCACGTGCCAGCAGAGCGAGGAGAGTCGCAGTGCTCTCTCACACAAGACGAGCACACTGTGCACACTGCAGAGGGCTCGTTCAGGTGCTCAGACTCACCTGATACAGCCATCAAACGTGCCAGGCCTGAAGGGAATGCCATCGCCCATATCCGCGAGGAGCAGATCTCCTTCGACCTCCCTCTCCACAGCCACATCTGTGCAGGGAGCGCAGCGCTCAGCGCACGCCCGCGGCACTCCCTGCAAAGGGGTGCGGAGGGACGCTCACCCAGCATGGCGCGGCTGATGTCCACCCCGATCCAGAAGTGCCCCTCCTCGGAGATGTGCTCCCCGCTCAGTCCGGAGCCGCAGCTGCAGACGGGAAGGGGACAACGGCGGCTCACGGCGCCCTCCCGGGACGGCCCCGCCCCGCCCCCCCGCTGCGCGCCGCTCACCCCACGTCCAGGAGGAGGCACGGCCGTCCCTCGGGCAGCGCCAGCAGCTCCACGGCCCGCGCCGCCATCTGCGCCTGGATCTCGGCCACGCGGGAGCTGCGGGGCGAAAGACGGCGGGTGGGCGGAGGCACTGCGGCACACGCGGACTCCCCGCCCAAGCCCCCGGTCCCACCGCCCGCCGTACTTCTGAGTGTACTTCCGTGCCTCCGTCTCATCGTAGAACTGCAACAGCAGAATGGAAAGGGGGGGGAGTGGGATGTGAGCCCGGGCCCGGCCCGGTTTGCCCGCACGGCCCGGCCCACCCCGCCCGCACCAGTTCGGGAGGCCCGCGGTGCTCCGGCCGCCGCCCGCCGCTCGCCATGCTGCTTGATGATGTCACCGCACGGCGCCGCGCGTCTCTGCGTCGCGCCAGAGTGACGTCGCGCCAGAGTGACGTCGCGCCAGAGTGACGTCGCGCCAGAGTGACGTCGCGCCAGAGTGACGTCGCGCCAGAGTGACGTCGCGCCAGAGTGACGTCGCGCCAGAGTGACGTCGCGCCTCGGGCAAGATGGCGGCGCGCGGGCGCTGAGCGATGGGTCCGTTGCCGCTGGGCCTGCGGCGCCTCCTGCTCCCGGGACCGGGGCTGGGGCTGGGCGCGGCCCCGCGCTGCGGCGGGAGCTCGGGGAGCGGCAAGGCGCCGCGCCGCACGCTGTATGAGGTGCTGGACGTCCCGCCCACCGCCACGCCGGCTCAGATCAAGGCGGCGTACTACCGGCAGTCCTTCCGCTTCCATCCGGACCGCAACGCGGGCAGCGCGGCCGCCGCCGAGCGCTTTGCCGCCGTCAGCGAGGCCTACCGCGTGCTGGGCAGCGCCGCGCTGCGCCGCAAGTACGACCTCGGCGCCCTCAGCCGCGACGACGTGCGCGGCGCCCCCCGGCCCTCGAGCCGCGCTCCCGCCGCTCCGTCCCCCGCCCGCGCCGCCGCCGCCCGCCGCGGCCCCGTGCCGCCGCCCTTCGACTTCGACGCCTTCTACCGCGCGCACTACGGCGAGCAGCTGGAGCGGGAGCGGGCGCTGCGGGCGCGGCGGGAGCGGCTGCGCCTCTGCCGGGAAGAGGCCGCGGCCCAGGGCCGCCTACGGTTCCTGACGGACCTCACGGTTGGGCTGGTCTTCGTGCTGGGCTTCGCGATGCTCTACGGCCTCAAGTAGCTGCGGGCCGGCGCGGTGCTGGCAGCCCTCTGGCTGTGTGGGACCTGTGTGGGGGCTCGGCATTGCTTCTATAGCTGTACGGCCCCACACTGCCACCACATGCCTCGTTTGCCAGCAGACCCCACGCGAGGCGCCCGGCGGGGACACGGACCTTTGTGGCCCCTGACATCTACTCCACTGGCACTGTGCTGTGACCCCGGTGGGAACCACATCTCTGTTCTGCTGAGCCACGGTAGAGATTAAATAATTGCCAGCGGTGTCTGTGTGCTGCATGCATTCCTGGAGATGCTGTCACTGATGTCAAGTAACTTCTCTCTGTGGGTTCCATAATCCCAAGTCGCTGCCTTTGTGCTGTCACACTTGGTACATTTATTGAGCGCTGGTCTCCAGCCTGCACTGTGACCCTGTGTTTCTCTGCTTGGGGCCTGCCTCACTGTGCTGAGCGCAGAGCTCTCGGTTTCGGCAGCCTGAAGGAATGGAACGTGGGCCTCTGGTTGCCTGTGTCCCGGTCAGCGTGTGCCATCACCCGGAGGTGCTGCCCCAAACACCTGGCTGTGCATGGCAGCCCGCCTTGGTGAGGGCTTGCTAGGAGCTTTGCTGTCCGTACGGCCGTTGGGCTGGGAGCAGTACGCTTTTGTCAGTGGCATTATTTGTGTTTGACATGTCTGTGAGCACTTTTTGCACATAGGAGTATTTCCTAGTTAAGTACTGAAGTGATTCAGGAACTGAAGATTGTCTCTAAGAGTGCCTGTCTTTCCTTGGGTGAAGGTTTTACCTACATGGTACTGCTGGCAGAGAGCGAAGCTTGCTGGAACACTGTGTTGCAACACCCGGAGTGCCAAGGACGACGTCTGCAGTACTTTGCGCTGTTTGCTGGGCTGGACTGTGCCAAAGCCGTGCTGTCCCCTCACTGCTGTGACGCAGGGTTGTGATTTCTCCCATTACAAACAAAAGCAAACACCTCGTGTTTTTCAGCGATGGAGTTCTGTGATTAGAGTTGTGATACTGTTGATACTGTGCTGATACTCTGTGATACTGAGCTGAGCCCGAGGCAGCGGCAGGGCAGAGTGCAGTGTACTGGTAGGTGGTACGTGCTGCTACAGGAGAGTCTCCTGTCTCTTCTGGAAAGAACTGTACCACTCTTAACTGCAGAGGCTGCTGTGTGTTTGGTCAAATTCAGCGCAGGAAAAGAGAGCTTTCCAGGATCCTCTGTTGTTGTGATTATAGTCCTGAAACATTAGCATGTGGAGAGCAGGGGGAGCCTGGCATTCAAGGGCACTGGTTGTAGAGTGGAAGCGTCTAAAGCTGTTGCTCTGTGCCAGCACAGCCATGCACTTCTGTGCAGTGAGCCTCATCCCCTACTGCCCCCAGAGGCGACTTCGCAGGAAGAGCTTGGCCAGCAGCAATTCTCTCACAGGCTGGAAGAGCTCTGCACAGCCATGGAAGCAGCGGGTGCTACAAGGAGCATCTCTTTGGTTCCTGGTGTAGTGATTTGCCAGTTTTTAAGGCTGTCCTGCCAAACGCACATTGTCTTTGGGTTGGTCCCTTCGTGTATGGTGCTCGGGCTTCCAGGCAGGGAGTGGGTTGGGTGTAGTGCAGCATGGAGCAGGAGGAGCTGAGCGCTGTGCTGCTGGCACTGCTCTGGTCCCTGGCACTGGACAGGGAAGCACTCCTGTGAGACGTCTGGCTCTCCTGATCTGTGCTTGTGTCTGAAATCAAGGCACTAAAGCTGGGCTCATCAATGTGCCTTACCGTGGTGGTGAGGGCAGTTCATATTGCTGGTTCTTCCTGTTCCTCTTCAGGTCTCCGTGACACATCCTGAACATTAAAATTATCCATCCATAAACTAATGATGAACTGACGTGTCTTTCTTTTGACAGGCTTGAGAAGTAAATATTCTTTGTACTTGCTGGAAAGTGGGAGGTGGGAGGGTGTTCACTCAGTGACCACAGTAGCCTGAAAATGATGCTTGTGAGGAGGTGCCTTTTTTACCCTGAGACCTGTTGGAGGGGCAGCTTGCAGTCACTGGGAGTGGGTGGGATGGCTTCTGCAGGCAGACTTCACTCCTGCTGCTACAAACAGTGCTGCCTCTGATGTGCTTGGGCTGAGCTGTGACGTATCTGCTGGGTTCACTGCTTTGGAAGAGGTGAGTAAATGCTCAGCTTTGCTGCTGGGTTTGTTTGGAGGAGGGGAAGCCTGGTATGCAGAGTATGGGGGGATTTTCTTCCCATTAGCTGCCATAGTGCTATTTTTGCACTTTGTATACAGTATGCACGCCCATTACAACCAGACACTGTAACACCCCAAAAGTAACATCCCTGTGTCTGGGATGTTACCAGCACCATACCTGCTAATAGGAAGAAAAGCATCACAGAATGGCCTGGCTTGGAAAGGCCCACAGCGCTCATCCAGCTCCAACCCCCTGCTGTGTGCAGGTCGCCAGCCAGCAGCCCAGGCTGCCCAGAGCCACGTCCAGCCTGGCCTGAATGCCTGCAGGGATGGGGCATCCACAGCCTCCTTGGGCAGCCTGTTCCAGTGAAGTAGCTCTATTCCAGCCAAAAGCTGGACATTGGTTTCTCCAGTTTGTCACCTCTGTTTCTTGGGCAGAATGGCCAGCTGCTGCAAGACAGAAGTCAGGAAATCAGGTGCCTAGAGGTTGGAGGTCATCCGGATTCACAGACCAGCAGCCATTTTCCAGCACCTGAGGTTTCTAGCCTCCCATTGCATTGTGTCCATGCTGTCATCATGTTCAATATTTATTCTCATTCCCCAGTTGTTTTCCCTGATGGAGAGCTGCCAGGAGCACACGGCTTTCCTTTAGCCAGGTGAGCACACTCTTTGTGAGCTACCTGTGCCACGAGTGCCAGAGAACATCTGGCAGGATTGAGCTGTGACAGCTGCAGTGTCACAGCAGGGACCGTGTAAGTTGTAAAAGCCCACGGGGATCAGCAGCTCATGGAGAAAAAAGGGAAAGAGGACAAAAGCAAAGCTTAGCTGTTGCGATGCTGAATCAAATGAAAGCTCCCTGCAAAGTGAAACGGGTCTGCACAGAGCCTGCCAGCCCTTGGAAGTCAGGCACAGTCCACAGGTTGGTGCTGCAGCAGCAGTGCTGTGATTGCTGCCTTCCTGCTGCTACTTGGGAGCTGCAGGCGCTGCCCCCATACCTGCAGCCATGGCTGCCCTGCAGCCTGAGGGGGCACAGGAGCTCATGAGCTGCCTGCAAAGGCCACATGCTTGTTGCTGCGCTGGCTGCCCTCCCCCAGGCCAGTCATGGGCTGCTCTCCCTGGCTGTGAGTGGAGTGGTGTGTGGGCATAGGGGTTCCGTGCCTCAGGGCCTCTTCAGCCATCTGGAGAAGCCAGGAAGGACCTGGTGCGTGGCAGGCCTGTGGGCAGGACCAAGGGAGCTGCAGACTGGGCAAGCAGGGGTCCTGAGCAGCAGCAAGGGGACTGTGGGATCCTGGGACAGCCCCAGACCTGCTTTGCCCTGGGGTCCGTGGGCAGAGCAGTGCCCCCAGCCCTGCTGCAGTGGGTCCTGGTGCAAAGTCCCAAGGCAGAGCTGCACGATTGGCAGCAACTGCTCCCCTCCCATTCAAGCATGCCCTGCAGTGCACCTCTGTTAATAGAGTTCCCCATTAACAGCCTTGCTGCTAGCTCTGCACTGCCACACAGGGAGACCCAGGGGGAATACTGTACCACGTCACCACTGCTGTTGGCAGCCCCACCCCAGGGATTTTATCCCCTGCAGAGCAGCCTTGTGGCGTGCAGGGTGTCCAGGCACCTGCCTGCACTGGGGCACTCCTGCCTGCCCACGGCTACTGCTGGCCCACCAAGCCCAAATGCGCCAGGCTGGGGCAGCCAGCTCCACCCAGTGTGGTTGTGCAGTCCCACCACTCATGAGCCAGGCAGGGACCCAGAGGGGCTGCAGGACCCACAGAGAAAAATCAGTTAAGGCTGCTGCAGTGTGGCACAGGATCGCGCCTCGCTGTGGGTTTGTGTTTCTGACTGCCTTCATGGGCTTGGGAGAGGCTGTTGCTCGCCTAAAGGAACTCATGCTTCTCGGGTCAGAGGGGTCCTGGAGCTGATGCTGAGCCCGGGAGCACTTGGCCCTGGCAGCCCAGTGGGAGGCGCCAGGCACACCGGCAGCTGTGCTGTGTTCTGGATGCTGTGACTCCTCCGAGACAGCCACACGTACTCCAGTGCCAGTCCCAGTCCCAGTGCTGCTTCAGGTCTTGTCTTGCAGGGAACTGGCACATCTCCACACCACTGCCAGCGTTCAGCCCATGCAAGTGCTCCGCCTGAGCCATGTGCTGTGTTGGCCTTTCTCTCCCAAACGTGAGTAGCCAGATCCCCAAGGAAAAGCCTTGTGCTCACCCCCAGACCCCACACACTGAGCCCTCGTGGCTCAGCACATGGCACTCTGTGTGTGCAGCAGCACTCATCACACTGCTCTCTCAACTCTGCCTTGAGCCTCAGGGCTCTGGGGCATCACAGCAAAGCCCACCAGCACAGCCCTGAGATGGGTGACATAGAGCTTCTCCAGGGAGAGGACCTGTACAGCATGATCCCTGTGGCTGGCCCTTTATCCTCGTCTTAAAGCCATGTTTTAACAAACCAAAGGGCAGAATCAGCAGCATGGGAGTGGGGAGGAGTGCCACAGGGCAGTGGCTGAAAGATGCAGAGCTTCCCCACTGCCTCCCGCCTGCATCTCCTGAGACTCCATCCCCCCTGAGACTGAGGACCACAGCAGAGCAGTGTGGGACAACACGGGGTATGTCCAGAGCTCAGCTCAGCGCTCTGTGGCCTTTTCCAGGGTCAGGAGGGCAATGGGCACTGAGAGCACTGCAGGGTGCACCCAGGCTGTGCTTACCTCCCGTGAGTGTTGGGAGCAAAGGGGAGCTGCTTGGCACAAGGCCCCCACACGGCCCCAAACCGTTGCCATGTGTGGGGCTGAGCTGGGGGGCCACACTTGGCGCCTGGCCGGGGGGGAACTGCACTCCTCGTGCTCACGGGCTCTGTGTCCACCCTGGAGCAGCCATTGCCACCCCCGGGCGCAGCCCAGCCCAGGGGTCTCTCCAAGCCAGGGAACCGCCTCTCCCTGCCCCATCCCCCCGCTCACAGCCGGACCCACGCGGTGCGGAACAAGCCTTTATTTGGGGAGCGCATAGCGGGCCGTGCTGCCGGACCTCCTTCCCCACTGCCTCCAACCTCCCGGGCCCACCGACGCACGCTCTGCCCCCCTCCCGCAGCGGATGCAGCCGTTTCTTCCCCGCACGCAGCGGCTTCCGGAGTTCCGCGCCCGCCGTTCTCCGGTCCCGCACCTCTACGGCTGCAGCGGCTCCGGCTCCCGGCGGCGGAAGGGCCGGGGGCTGAGCGGGGTCGCGTGCGGAGCAGGGTGCGGGGCGACCGGCGGCTGTCCCAAGGCCGGGAGACGGTGCTTGGGCGGCACGGCGAAGGGTACAACGGCCGCCGCGGGGACAAGGACGGCGGGCACGAAGCCGCAGCGCAGCTCCAGGGCTTTAGGGGAGGCCGCGCCGCGGTCCGGTGCAGGGTTGAGCCCCGGGGTCTCCCCCGCAGGGTCCCGGCCCATCTGCAGCAGCTCCTGTAGCTTCTCCAGCTGCGTCCGAGAGACGTGGGAGCTCGCGCGGCTCCGGCAGAAGGACTCCAGGAAGGCATCGAGGGGCACCTCGTGCGCCAGGAACCTCTGCATCTGCGCCTGCGGGACGGGCGGAGCGTTGTACAGGCGAGGTCCCCCCAAAACCCCGAGCCCCGCGCCGTCCCTCGGTGCCCGCATACGGCAGGGCACAACGCGGGGCTCTCACCCGCCTCCGCTTCACACCCGCTCACCTCCGCCTCCGCTTCGGACGAGTCCAGCGCGGCTCGGAGCCGATCCAGGGCGCGCTGCGGGCCGCACTCCTCCAGGTACGCCTCTGTGCGGGGACAGCGCGGCGCTGCCGGGAACCTCCCCTCCCGGGGTCCCCCCTTCCGGCACGACGGGCGCTCCCCCCGCCGGGAAGCCCCGCACCCATCGCTCCGCACTCACCCAGGCGCCGCAACTTGGCCCGGCACGCCTCGCGCACCTCGCGCAACTCCTGGTATTTGATGGCCAGGGCCGCCTTCCCGTCCTCCAGCCGCGGCCGCAGCGCCAGGTTGTCCCGGGCCAGCGCGCTGTTGGCCGCCAGCCGCTCCTCCCGCTCCCGCTGCAGCGCCTGGAACTGCGGCGGGCGGTGAGCGGCGCGGAGCGCGAAGCGCGCACCGCACCGCATCGCACCGCACCGCACCGCATCGCACCGCACCGCATCGCACCGCACCGCACCGCACCGCACCGCACCGCACCGCACCGCATCGCACCGCACCGCATCGCACCGCACCGCATCGCATCGCATCGCACCGCATCGCACCGCATCGCATCGCATCGCACCGCATCGCACCGCATCGCACCTCACCGCATCCCGGCCCGGCCCTACCTTCCTGCTGAGGCGGACGGCGCGCTGCAGCCGGGGCTCGTCCTGCAGCAGCGCCCGCAGCTGCCCCGTGCTCAGCGCCCCGAAGCAGCGCGGGGCCCCGGGAGGCGCCGGGGGCCGGGCCATGGGCCGGGCACGGCCGGAGCCCCCCCGCCGCCGCCGCCAGCACCGGGAGCCGCAACCCCACGCCCGGCCCCGCCGCGCCGCCCCGCCCCGCAGCCTTAAAGGGGCCGCCGGCGTGCGCGGGGCCGTCCTCGGCTGTGCTCGTTCTGCACCGCACCCTCTGCGTGCATCCTGCATCGAGCCTACACTGCGTCCTGCACTGCACCTGCTGTGTGCGTCTGCACCTGCTGTGTGCAACCTGCGCTGCTCCCACTGTGTGCAGGCTGCAGCTCCGTGTATGTATGCAGCACTGCCTCAGATGGGGTGGCTCTCGCAGCGCAGTGAGCAGCTCCTACACCGCTCTGTGTGCCCCATGCAGCACTATGCTGTGCACATCCTGCTTCGCAGTGTGTAGGCCTGCATTGCACTTGTGCATTCTGTGCACATGCTAGCACTGAGGCCACTCTTGAATGCTTTGCTGCCCGCTGCTGCCCTCAGCGTGCTCAGGGCTCAAGACTCTGCTCCCCTGCTGAAACTTCAGGGAGCATCCCTGCACCCCAAAGTGCCACCAGCACCTTGGTAGGAAACAGGCACTGAGTGCTGCACCCTCAAGGTCCTCCTGCCTGGCTGGTGCTGAAGGAGAAAACCGTGCAAGGGGCTGTGGGGTCCAGTATTTCATTTAGGATTTAGGAATTTAGGAGTTCCTCTAATAAATGACTACAGCAGTTTCTAGGGTGGTCATCCTGACCTTTGCTGTATCTAAAGACACACCTGCAGAGACTTGTACAAAGGCTGGTTCTTAACTGACCAACAGCTGGTTTCACCCTGATGGGCAGCTGCACGGAGTCGCAGAACTACAGGGATGGGGAGGGACCTCTGGAGCTCCCCCAGTCCCATTTCCCCCAGCAGTTCTGTGCAGCAGGTTGCACAGGAAGGCATCCAGACGGGTTGTGAATGTCACCTCCCTCAGCAGCTCTTCCAGGGCTCTGGCACCCTCACAGCAAAGTTTTTCCCTGTGTTGATGTGAACTGTCTGGGTTTGTGCCTGTTGCCCCCTGACCTATCACTGCACAACAATGGCCCAAGTGGAAGTCTTCCTTTCCCCAGGCTCTCTCTTACCACCGTGGTCTTTACCATGTGGTTCTCACTCCTCTCTGCAGAAGGACAGGGGGAGAAAATAGGATGGAAAAGGGCAAATGTGTTGAGATAAGGAAGGGAAGATCACTCACCAATTACTGTTAGATCCAATACAGACCTGGCACAGGGAGATTAGTATGATTTACTGCCTGTTGCTAATGGACCAGAGCAGTGAGAACTAATGGCAAACTTAAAACCACTTTCCCCAAACCAGCGTCCCTTCCCTCCCCTGAGCAGAACAGCAGACCATTTGGTCTCCTGATCACGGAATCACAGAATCGTAGGGGTTGGAAGGGACCTCTTGGTCATCCTGGCCTATGTTGCTGCTCTGCTCCTGGGGAGCTTGAGCAGAAAGCAGCAGCACCTCTTGGTCTGGCAGTGCAATCGCAGCTCCATTTTGCCTGCCGTTAGAAACAGCAGAGGCACAGGGGGAGCAGCACCATTATTTCATAGCCTGCTCAGTGACAGTCCATGGCATGGGACCTTCTGGCTTTGGAAGCCAAAGCCACTCTGAGGACAGTGGGAGTGTGTGTGCATGGGGGGAGCACCTTCCTGCCACCCACCCTCCCATTGCTGCCACCTCTTCCAGCCGCTGCCACTGTCACGGAGCTGCCCTGGGCGCTCCCTCCCTATGCTGTGCCCATTGCAATGGAAAACATGGCCTTTTCCTGGGACGGATGTTCCCTTCTGGGTTAGGGGATGACTGACTGTTGGCAGATGCACGTTTATGTTTTCTAGTCCATCTTTTGTATAGCAGAATTGACCCCAAACCAGATCTGCTCTCTCATTTAACTTTGGGTGCTTCCAGTTCTGGAGATGCTCCCATCTCCACAGAGGGCCCTGTGATGTTGCAGTCCCTGTAGGGACTCTCTCCTCGAAGCCATGTCTGTGTGGATCCCAGCGGGATTCCCAGCCAACACACCTCCCAGCAGGCACAGACCCTGGGCAGGAACAGATCCACGGCACGGGGGCAGCACCACGGCACGGAGTGCAGGGCTGTGAGCACAGCAGTGGTGTGGGATCGTTCTCTCACGTGCCTCATCCCTTCTGGCCCCCCAGCACAGAGTTACAGGTCTGTTCTCTCAGCGTAATTGATTTAATTAACTAACATCCATCCCAATAAGAATCACGTGGGACCTTCCCCTCACTGAGCCCCATTGCTCCAACCAAGCACCCACTGCGGGATCTCACTGGCTGCAGCAGGATGTACAGAACAGACCAGTGATGTACAGTGAGCTGAAGGAAGCGCGTTTATTAGCTGCTCTAACAGACACCACAGAGAGGCGCTGATACGCGGACATTTGTGGCACGTGGCCCTCCTGCTGCTGTGAGTTCTGGAGACAACTAACAACCTCTGGTGAAATGTTACTCCAGGGCTCTGTGTTTTCCTCCCCCATGGAAGGTACACACAGAATTCACACATTTTGCAAGTATTTTTTTTTCCCTTTTATTCTTGATTATGAAGAAGATAAAAATTAATCATTGGCAAGCACAAGGAGAAATGGGCAAAGAAGGGGAAGAGAGGGGAAGAGCAGATGGTATTTCACCAACCCCCAGCACCCTTAGGCTCCCTCTCTGCCCCAGAAAGGCCCCAGCCTTGCAGAGCATCAGAAGCAGACAGGAGGGAGAAGAGGCGCTAGCAGTACGGAGCTGGTTTGATGAGGATGAGGGAGGATTTGCAGTCCCCTTTGCACAGGCTGCCCCACGTCAGGCCGCCCTTGAAATTCAGCCGCACGGAATAACAGGACGAGAACCACCACCCGCCCTCATAGCTGTAGGCACAGTTCTTACTGTAGTTGTCCTGATCCCGATCTTTGGTGGAGAACTTCATGTTGTCATGCATAGTGCTGGGATTGTCTGAAGTCATGGCATCCCCCGCTGTGCCCGCATAGGAGCCCAGCCGCAGCCGGTACCCGTGGGCCTCGTCCTCCACGCTGAAGAGGTTGTAGTCTGCAAACTTGACGTTGTTTGCGTTGTCTGAGATGACGAACCTGACCTGGTAGACCTTCTGCTTGGCGATCTGGTGGATGTACTCGGTGCCCAGCCAGTAGTCGCCGCGCACGCTCCCAAAGCCGTACTTGTAGGTGCTCCAGGACTCGGCCCAGGTGACGGCTGTGTCCTTCTGGTTCCTCTGGATGACCGTCCAGCCCCCGCCTGTGGCGTTCATCTCGCAGTACACCACGAGCTGGTGGAGGCCCTTTGGCTGGATGATGTAGACGCCGCTGTGGCTGCCAGGCGGGATCTCACTGCAGTCCTTGGGCCAACCTGGAGCAGAAATGTGATTGTTACATCTCACCTGACACAAGGAGACATCGAACAAGTGGGATTACTTCTACACCTGTCCTATTGCACACGTTCCTGGGATGTATTCCTGCCATGTGACTACAGGAGTAAATTAAAGTATTGAAATGATCAAATAAAGAGTTGGATTTCATGTGTTTCCAAGACAGAAATCAACCTTACGTGGATGCACAGGTCCCACTGCCTTTAAACAGGATGCAATGCAAGCTTGTCCAGGTTGGATCACTGCAGTGAATCCCATGTTGCCTATTGGTGATGTATCACCACACAGGGAAATGCCAGTCTGGACTCTGAAGCCACTTGTATGGAAGATTTAGGGATTCAGTCATTTTAGAAACCCTGGAGAGGGCGTGCTCAAGAGATGCATATTGCTCATAATGATGTCAGGAAACACTTCTTTACAGAAAGGGTGTGAAGCACTGCAATGGGCTCCCAGGGAGGAGGCTGAGTCACCATCCCTGGATGTGTCTAAAATCCGTTTGGATGTGGTGCTCAGGGACACGATTTGGCGGAGGGCTGTTAGTTGGGGTAGCATGGTTA
This sequence comes from Tympanuchus pallidicinctus, assembly GCF_026119805.1. Lineage (NCBI taxonomy): Eukaryota > Metazoa > Chordata > Aves > Galliformes > Phasianidae > Tympanuchus > Tympanuchus pallidicinctus. Next base: position 9,836,682 of record NW_026294741.1, read on the forward strand.
GGTTGTGGTTGGACTCAATGATCTTTAAGATCTTTTCCAAACTGAGCAGTTCTGTGATTCTATGATTAGGACAAACCCATTGTGCTGACCTAAGTGGCAATTTAGGGGTTTCCTGACTTGTTTCATTTGACCACAGACTTTCTGTTCTCCAGAATGGAAACTCCTTATGCAGTGAATAGAAATGCACTTCTGGGTGAGGACTGGCTCTGTGGCCAGAGCTGTGCTACCCATTGTTTGCACCCAAAGAAGCCGTGCCGTGTGGCCATGGCTGGTGCTGACTCAGCCAGTTCAGTTATGCAGTTACTCTCTGTCTTAACCAGCATTGTCATCAACTGCACAGCCAAAATCAGGTAATAATCAGCCACCACAACTTGAAGGCAGATAATGAATCATCAATTTCCAGTTTGGGTGTTCAAGTAGAAAATTCTCTCAGCACATTTTAAGTGCAGAACACGGCTGGTGCTACGGCCTATCCAGGATGGTGAGTCGTGGTACCTCTGTTGCTCCTACAAGTGCGTACAAAGGGCCTGGAGCTCTCCAAGCCTCTGGGCTGTTAGTGAAGGTGAAATCTTGTGAGCAGATGTACTTCTTGCACAGACTTACCATGAGCTGCTGGTGGGTGCGGGGCAACATCTCTGACCTGTCGAACGTGGTGGTCCCCCTCAGCTGAATAGACAAGAGCAGAGGAGACGGGAGTGAGTTTGAGATCAGACACTGCTAGGAGAGCATGACCCTCCAGATCACGATCCTGTTGTTGTGGCTACTTCTCACTCCAGAGGACATTCCCTGCAGGTACCAGGGCCACCGGCAGCATGGGGGAATTTCCGTGGGTCAGATGCTTCCTTGTTGAGAAGGGTTTGAGCACCCTGCACATGAAAGGACCCCAGTAGGTGATAGCAATACCAGGAATGCGGTTGCTAAATTACAGTAGGAGTCAGGAAGGGACAGAGGTAGAAGACGGATGAGGAGAAATAAATGTTAGCGTGGCCACAGGAGAACAGGCTCTGGTGTCTGGGACAGACAGGGGCTCAGAGGGGAGTTTGAAGGACTGCTGGAAGAAAGGATGGCTCAGAGTAAATGAATGCAGTTCTCTCACAAGGACATCTTGTGTACGTCCACAGATGAACCTGTCCCACCTGTGAGCCCAGGGGCTCTGGGGTTCAGACCAGTGGGCTCACAGAGGGGTTGAAGAACTTGATGCCATGTAGCGGATGAGGCGGGCTGCGATCAGGGGACTCTGGGATAAGACAGCACACATTGTGCTGGCACTGTCCACACACAGAGCAACGTTGAGTCCATCCTCCATGACACAGGGCTGGAGTTGGGCTGGGTTGGGGCACAGAGCTGCATAGCATCAGACCAAACATGACCTTGTTTGCCTCTCCATATTACACAGGAATACTTACTGGGCTGGACGGGCTCAGGGTGAATATTCATAATCTCATCCATTGTTCCATTTAAGAGATGCAAATTTTTTATGTCAAAGACAAGAGGCATTGCCAGGGCCAGCAGGGAGGTGAGAATCAGGAGACAAAGGCACTGGGTAGCTGAAATGAGAAGAAATTGGGGGCGGGGAGGCAAAGAAAAAAAAGCACATAACTCTTCAATTAATCCTATTTGATACTTGCAGAGTAAAATAGGAAAATAAAATTCTTTCTTTGTGAAGCTCCCTCTAGAGCTGAAAGTCCTGTTTCACCTATCTAGAGGAGCTACCAGAAGTTCACTGACAAACACCAAATACTTGTGGAGTCATCAGCAGGAGCAGCTGGTACCAGTGATTTTTCTTTTTGAGACAGAAAAAGTGTGAAAACCTCATTCAAACCCAAAAGTCATCAGAAATGTCTAAGAAATCCCTGTGAAATCCAAGTCTTGGGGCTGGAGGGTGAGCAGGGAGGGGGGATCCTCTTTCCTTCCAGCTCCTGTCACCCCTGGCAGATGACAAATGTGGCCCCTTCCTTTAGCCACTGACCCCTTGTTCTGCCCTGGGCTGCTGAGTTCAGCAGAGTTCCTTGAGGTGGTGAGAAGGAAGATGTTCGAGGCAGGGCTGCCTGGAGTGGGGGGCTCTCTCCTGTGAATCCCTTCCTGTGAATGCTGGAGCTGTCCCAGCTCTGTGCTGCGCCCTGCAGCAGAGCTCTTCTAAACCACCCAAACAATTCACTTCTCAACTGCTGCATAGCGTTTGGTGATTCGTGTCTAGGGACGTGTTTGAAGACTTCTGACCTTAGGGCCACTGGAGAAGCAACACTCCTCCTGCTGCTGGCCCTCACCCCAGGCAGGGCCATGGAATTCCAGCAGGATGGAGATGCAGGAGAGGAAATAGCCACTGCTGGGTGTGCTGTGACAGCTGTGTGCCTTCAAACAGCTAAACTCCACATCGTGATTCCTCTTCTAGCGCTCCTTACACAAGAATATCTAAAAAACCAAAAATCCATGTCCTGTGCTAAAGTATGTCATATTTTCTCTGCAGAACAGACCATTATGAGGAATATTCAGCCCGGTGGTTTGTGCAACGGCTGCCTAGCGCTCCACCTGCACACAGCGCCTGCTGCAGCTCCCACCCAGGGCAGCAGGGGCACAGCAGCATCGTGCTGGGACAGCTGGGGCAGCAGGGAGCCCTGCACAGACCTACGACCCCATGACCCCCCACCCAGCCCGAACTCACCCATACTGTCTCCGAAGGGACCCTGCAGGGCAGAAGCTGGGCGGATTTGGCCTGTGGGAGGGGTGTGCGGCCCAAAAGTTATAGGGCTCTGCGGGTAAGGGGGTGGGAGCACGAGACCCAAACCGCAGCACTTGTCCCGTGGTCTGTGACAGCACTTTGTGCCTTGTTTGCTCTTCATCGTGAAGTGACGTGTCCTTGGGCACAGAAGGCTGTGTCTCACGGAGGTGAAGAGCTTTCTTCAGAAGCAAAGCAAATAGCAAGTTGCCCATGAGGCAGTGCCTCGGAGCAGCTCCGATGTAGGCAGCCCCCGTCCCCCACCTCCCCCCACTGCTCACAGGGTTTCCCCAGGGAACTGTGTCCTCTGAGCACCTGCCAGCGTTTCAGCACATAAGTAAACACCCTGATGGCGTTCCTCTCCCAGATGGAAATCAAATCTCAGGGCATCAATTGCTCTCTCCAGAACAGGCGTTGAGCCCAGCAGCCATGGGGAGCCCACCTTGGCCCTCAGGAAAGAGGCACTGGAGTGCTCCTGGCAAGCAGTGCTTTTTTCATCTAAGCACCACATTTCAAAAAGTCCCACTCCAGCAGCACAGCGCTACTGTTGTGCAATCTGTGCTGTGCTCTGCCGGACTCACTGCCCCTGCAGCTTTGGGAACCGGGGTGAAATGAACATGGAATAATCTCAGTCCAAGCCTCTCTCTGTAAATAGGACCACTTACAACATGGATTTCTTCAAGAAAATTCTAGTCAGACCTTTTTCTGTGGATTGGTACTGTAGAGAGAAAAGCAGACTTCGTGGTCTGCACAGCCTGGTGGGTGCAGAGTGTGGAGCCCAGCTGTTTTCAGGGGTGCTGGGATAAGAAGCAATGGATCTAAGTTAGAACATGGGTAATTCAAATTGGGGACTATCTACAGCCTGAAGTTGGTCACATACTAGAACAGGTATGCAGAGAGGCTGTGAGTTTTTCCTCCTTGAAGGTTTTCAAGTGTTGACTGGATGAGGACATCACATTGTAGATCTGCATTGAGCAGAGGGGTCAGACTGTCACTTCCAACCTAAATGAATACATGAATGCTGTGATTCTGCAGTTCTGGAGGTCCACAGGGCAGGATGAGAGGCAACAGACACAAGGGAAGGAAGGGAAATTACAATTAGATTAAGAAAATATCATCCTGAGGCTCTTCAAACACTAAAAATGAACGGAACAAAACAGAAAAACAGGTGTGGAATCTCCATTCCTTGACATGTTCACAACCAACCTTGACATGACCCCAAGCAGCACATTCTAAATCATTGAACTATAAAAAATCATCTGGGTTGGAAGGGACCCCTAAAGGCCATCAGGTCCCACTCCCTGCAGTGCACAGGGACCCCCACAGCTCCATCAGTGCTCAGAGCCCCTGCAGCCTGACCTTGGCTGTCTGCAGGGATGGGGCACCATCGCCTCTCTGGGCAACCTGTGCAGTGCCTCACCACCCTTAGTGTACAAATCTTCATCCAATCTAAATCTAGTTTGAAACCATTTTCCCTTGTCCTGTCACAACAACCCCTGCTAAAGACTCTGTCCCCTTTCTTACAGCCCCTTTAGATACTGAAGGCCGCCCTCAGCTCTCCCCACAGCCTTCTGTCCATGCTGCACAGCCCCAGCTCTCAGCCTGTCCTTGCAGGGACATGTTCCATCCCTAGGATCATTTTTCTGGCTCTCCTCTGGATGCACTCCAACAGCTTCACGTCTCTCCTGTGCTGAGCACTCCCCATCTGGACGCGGTGCTCCAGGTGAGGTCACAGCACAGAGCAGAGGGGCAGATCCCCTCCCTGCCCTCCTGGCCACACTGCTCTGGGTACAGCCAGGGGATGGTTGGCTTTCTGGGCTGTGAGGGCACACTGCTCGTGCCCAGCTGCCACCCACCGGTACCCCCAGATCTTTTTGGCAGAGCTGTGCTCCATCCTTACACCCCATAGTGGGGGTTGCCACAACATAGCTGCAGTTGCACTGGATTTATTGAACCTCATGTGGTTCTCCTGGACACACGGCTCAGCCTGTCCAGGTCTCTCTGGACAGAATCCTATCCCTCAGGCATGTCGAGGTGTCATCCAAAACTGCTGAGCGTGCACTCAAAGCACTGTCAGTGTCATTGATAGAGATATTTAAGAGCACCGGTGGCAGTATTGACCTCTGAAGGACCCCACTCAACACGGATCTCCATAAAGCATCCCTGCCCTTTTGTGGGAGTCAGACCAGCAACATTCGAAACTCATCCTACTCTTGGTTACCCCTTACCTCTCCAGTTCCCTGAAGAGCACTGCTTCCTCTGCCCTGCATGTACAGCCATGGCACCAGGCCGTGTGTAAGATACAGAGCTGGCTGCATCAGAACATGCTCTGTGGTCACTTTATGGGCATGAAGAGCTACGGCAAAAGCTAGGGGACACAGTCTGATGGCATGTGAAGCACGGCAGACCTGCACAGCCAGGTGCAACTTGCTTCTTTTGGGATTAACTGCTGGTGTTATAGTCCCGAGTATATCAGTGTGCTCTGATGGCCAACCAGCCCCACCTGCGGCCTTCTCTTGGACCAAGCCATAGAATCACGGAATCATAGACTTCTTACTGTTCAAAAAGACTTCCATAATTGCCAAGCCCAACCTCAACCCACCCCTACCACGCTCACTGACCACCAGTGCCACATCTCCACGGCTTTGGAACACCCCCTGGGACGGTGACCACACCACCTCCTTGGGCAGCTGTGCCACTGCACCACCACTCAGAAAAGAAATTGTTCCTAGTATCCAACCCAGCGCCATCCGACATGGCACTGCCCATCAGTACCACTGTGGCCTCTGCCCAGCTGCCTTACCTCTACTTTTCCTTCATTGTGGCAAAATGGGAAGGATCATCTTTTTCTCTGAAGTATCTGGCTTGTAGATGAAGTAAAGCCCAACTGTTGTTCAAAGGAAGGAAGACTCGTACTGTCTTCCAGGAGCAGTGGGTCCCTATGGCCCATTTCAGCTCAGTCCTACACCTCCAGCCCTGGGCTCTGGTCCCATCCTCTGCCTTTGCTTTCCAGATAGGTCTTAGACCTGCACTGTGCTTTTCTGCTGGATGGACCACTCAGTTCCATGTTGTCGCATGTCTCCAGTCCTCATGTCATTCTGCCCAGGATCCTGGCTTTGGTTAGTCAGCCAGGCTTCCTTGCCTGGGGCTGTTGCCACACTCAGCTGCCTGCTGTGCTCACCTCTTTGGTAAGGACACTGCTTTCACGCTTCAGCTCCTGGCTAGCCTCAGCTCCAGGCTGTGCTGCTCCCCAGGAGATAGCTCCAGCCTTCCTTCTCCTGCCTCAATTCCTGCATTGTACCACAGGCTTTACACAGTGCACTACTTGGCAAGAGTTCCTGCAGGACAGAGTTTGGTGGGAGCCTTACGTTGGTGCTGGTTGATGGTGCACATCAGGTTTAAAGCTATGCATCAAAGAAGATATGCCAGTTCAATACAATGCTGAAGCCAATACTTGGCATCCAGGACAAGAAAGAAGAAGTGCTACTTCTTCACCTGGTTAAATTAGCATGACAAAGCCTATGCTTTCTGGCCCCAAAGCAGCCCCCGTGGACTCCCACCCTTGGAGCATTTTGCCACACTCCTGGCTGGCATTTCTGGCACTGCAGGGCCTTGCCAGGCCAAAGACCAGGCTTGGGAAGAATGGGAAATGGACCCACAGGCACCAGCTTGTCACCTGCAGCCCCTGCCCGCTGCTCAGATCATGCAGGCTGTGGTGCCAGAAGAAGTTGCACATGCAGTGACTTCTGGCTGCTGGATGGCGACTCCAGCTCAATGACTTCACCAATCGATCCTGAAGCCTGTGAGTGGAGAGCTAGCAGGATGGCCTCTTGAGGATCTGCACTCATCCTTCTGACGTCACCTTTGAAAGTAGGCAAATAGGAAACCTAACCTCAACTCCCTCGCCAGTTTGTTTATGTCCTTAGAAAAAGCCAGGTCTCTTCGCTGCAGTTTGATCATGGGCTCTCCAGAAATTACTCCAAGTGGGCAATTCACATGTAGTGTTTGTGTAATGGTAAGAGTCAATAAGTGAAATCTCTCCACGTGGAAGGGAGTATTTTGTAATTCTCTGGCTAGAACGGCATGACTCCCTTCCCCCATGGGCCTTATTGTGCTGTAAAAGGATCTGAAAGCTTCTTGAGTCTGCAAGCATCTCCTAATGCCTCTACAAACAACACGTGTGAACACAAGTGGGAGTGTGCAGTGCCTATAAAGTCACCACGTAGAGCCTGGCATGGGGAGGTGCACCACTGGGTTCCTGCTCTCTGCTCAGCTGTGCTGTTGTGATGGGTGAGTAATCTTCCCAGAGTTAAGCTGCATTCAGGTGTGCTGCTGGGCTCAAACCAGACCTGCGCGGGGTGACTTTACAAAGGCAAGGAGACCAAAGCCTGGCCTGGTGACACACGGCCTGGCACTGTGATCTTAAAAGGGATGCAGACAAAGGAGGAGGTGACATACATCCATGGTGGCACCTTATGCTTTTGCAGGTTACCTAATCCTGTCCCATTAGTAAGGAGCCCTGCATTTCAGCTGGTCCTTTCCCCTCCTGATCTCCTCCTAATCAGCACATGTAGCACTTGTGGTTGCACTGGGGCCCTTCCCCACATGGGACTGGCATCTCCCCCAGCACCGAGCTGATGTAGAACGTGGGTTTGTACTGGTGGCCACCGACAGTCCAGTGGTTTGGGCTGATGTCACCATGCGCACACAAGAGACTTTCTCCTATCTACCTGGTATCTGGCATCTGTAGCATAGGACTCATCCTCTGGATCTTGGTCCTGCAGCTCTGCATTCCCTGGCCAGAGCTCCCCAGGGCCGCCGAGGGGCGGCAGGCTGCCCAGGGGTCCTGATGATGCTGCCACCCTTCCCTCCCCAGGGCTGCAGGCTGGGACACGCCAATTCCATGGGAACCTCGTCCTCCTGCCCGTGGTGGCGGTGATGCTTCTCCACTGTGTGAGTGCAGGCCCAGGAATGCCCACTGCCAGCTCGCGGAGTGGTGAGTATGGACCCGGCTGGGGGAAGTGGCACCAAGGGCAAGAGAGCTTCAGCCTGGCTCAGCACCGACCCTTGGGTCTGCCAGGTGCTAGACAGGCTGTCATGCAGGCAGACTGGCTGAGGCAGAAGACAAGAACATCTCGACATACAGACTGCTGAACTCTTTGAAAGCTAAGCAGCCTGACCCGTGTCAAGCCATCCTTTGGTGGCTCCAGGCTGAAACCAAGGGGCTTCTGCCTAAACAGTTCCATCAGAGCATCAGAGGTCATCCCAGCACTTTATTATTTATTTATGCACTTATCTGTAGCTCTTGTTGAGTCTTTACCCCCTCCATGCAGGCAGGGTAATGTTCCATGCAAGATGTGTTCCACAGATAAGCAGAATTCATGGGCTGAATTTGAAGAACCCACAGTAAATTGTCCAACATCAGAAGCAAAACAAGAAAAACAACAAAATAGGTGGCAGATTAGTTTAGCAAGTAAATGATGAGAGATAAGTCTTGTTAATAGATTACCTGAAGCAAACTGGGGGTGGAGATGCCTATCAGAACAAGGTAGAGCCTGCCTTTCTTTTGCAGTGCCACGACCCCAAGGGTAAACGTAAATTTTCATTACATATCCTCACCCAGTGAAGCATTTTGCACACTTCTGATTTTGCAGGACAGCATCTCATAATGTCAAGGGCTCAGTAGCAGGCCAGCCTTGCCTGCAGCACACACTGGCATCTGGGAGATCTTTTTCCCCCTCCATCTTGGCCAGATGCATCAGCAGCTCCAAATGCAAGCGCAAGTCACGAGCAGGATGCTTAGCAAGGCCAGTCTTTGGGCCCTTTGTTCTCCCTACAAGAGCCACTGCCAGTGCAGAAAAGACCACAGATAAAAGCATCCCTTTTTGTGCCGAGTCCTCACTCTCTTCTAGGAGCTCCTCGTTGCCCACACAGACTCATACAGCCCTTCTCTCTTCCACCCCGCTCTCTGTTTGCTGCAGTTCCTGTTGCAGGGTTCCCCGCAGACTGCAGCCACCTTCGCAAGACCAGCCCCAGCGGGGTGTACGTCATCCAGCCGGCGCGGTCCCCCCCCCGCGTGGTGTGGTGCGACATGGACACCGAGGGCAAGGGCTGGACTGTTGTCCAGAGGAACTCTCATGACACTGAGATCATGTGGAAGCAGTCCTGGACCACCTACAAGTACGGCTTCGGGAACGTGCAGGGCGACCACTGGCTGGGCACCGAGTACCTGCACCTGCTGACACAGCAGGGCACCTACAAGGTCCGCTTCGTCGTGCGGGACAAAGCCAACGTCACCCACTATGCTGAGTACGACATCTTCAGAGTGGAGAGCGAGGGCAGCGGCTACCCGCTGAGGCTGGGCCGGTTCTCCGGTGAAGGGGACGACTATCTGACCGGCTACTACCCCAAGAAGGGCGGCATCCACGACAACATGAAGTTCAGCACGGTGGACAAAGACCAGGACCAGTACAGTGGGAACTGCGCCAGCAGCTACGGGGGGTGGTGGTACGACAGGTGCCAGAACGTCGTGCTCAATGCCCAGAAGTACATCCTCTGGCCGGGATTCTGTGATAAAGGCGACTGCACATCATCCCTCATCCTGGTCAAACCCACCGACGTGTGCTGACTGTGCCAGACGTTGGGGAAGTGCCACTGTCCGCAGCCCGGTGCCCCATCCCTGTGCCTGCCAGCTCTGTGCCAGCCCTGCTGGGCGCCCTGTGCCACCTGCAGCTCCCTCATGGCCACCAGCTCCAACACTGCAGCTCTGGGGCTCGGGAGTGATCTCCTGGAGCCCCGGGCACATGGGCAGCTTCGCCCAATGCTGCTGTGTTGGCCGGCACCGGGATGCAGGCACTGCTTTGGGATGGGAGAAGAGGAGAAGTGCGAGTTCCCTTCTCTGTGCATCAGCATCTCCCCGCTTTGCTCCTTGGTCCCATAATTGCTACCCACATTGTGAGAAATCAGCTACAATAAACCCCAGAGCCAGACTTTGCTGCCTCCTGTCTCCTTGCTGTGCCGGTAATGTGAATAAACGGAGGAAGAACCACTCTGTCCAGACCCCAGGGTGGTGGACTCAGGAAGGGTGGGTGCATTATGTAGTGTGCTCTCACAGATCTCCTCCTGGACAAGAAGATGCACACACTCAAGTGGCCCCAGACCTCCCTGGAGCACACACAGCACATCTTTCCCATGGCTAGTGTGCAGGCTGCTCATTCTGAGATGGTTTTGTCATCCTCAGATGGGTTTGCTGGGCCACATCAGCGGTGGAGCTGATGATCCTACTGCACTGAGCTGGTGCAGAGCAAATGTGCCATGCAGGGGTTTTCTGCTGATGTTTATTGTTTTGCTTTTATTCTGAAGTGCTTAAAGACTCCTCAGCAGAAAGCCTGAAGCTCATCCCCTCTACTGCTGGCTGTCCTGAACATGTCCCTCTGGTTCCCTGATAAAGAGTCCATTCTCAGCTGTCCTGTAAGCCCCAATAGGTGCAGGAAGGCCGCAGTGAGCTCTCCTCTCTTCTGCAGGCAGAACACCCCCAGCTCCTCGGCTCGGCTCCACAGCAGAGGTGCCCCAGCCCTCTGAGCACCTCGTGCCCTCCTCTGGACCCGCTCCAACAGCCCCACGTCTTTCTCGTGCTGGGGGCCCCGGGCCTGGACGCAGGACTCCAGGTGGGGCCTCACGAGGGCAGAGCAGAGGGGGACAGTCCCCTCCCTGCCCGCTGCCACCCCTCTGCCGATGCAGCCCAGGCTGCTGGCGGCTCTCCGGGCTGCACGCTGCTGGCTCAGGTCAGCTTTCCCTGCTCAGAATCCCAAGTCCTTTCTGCAGGGCTGCTCTCAAGGAGTTCTTCCCCCTTCTGAACACATACCTGCCATTGCCCCTGCCCCAGGGCAGCACTGTGCACTTTTCCTTGTTGAGCCTCAGGTGCTTCCCATGGCCTGCTGTCCATGTCCATCTGGATGCCTCCCTTCCTTCTGCTGCATCCGCTGCACCGCTCGGCTCGGTGTCTGAGGGTGCACTGAATCCCATCATCCACGTCCCTGATAACGCTGTTGAAGAGTACGGGTCCCACAGAGCAGCCTGTGGGACAGCACTCATCCCTGCCTCCACCTGGCGCAGTCATTGACCACAGCCCTCCAGCTGTGACCTTCCAGCCAATTCCTTACCCACCAAACATCCCGCCCCTCAGACCCGGATCTCTCCAACTTGGAGATAAGGATGTGGTGGGGCACCACAGAATCACAGAATGGCCAGGGTTGGAAGGGACCTCAAGGATCATGAATCTCCAACCCCCCTGCCACATGCAGGGCCACCAACCTCCACGTTTAGTGCTAAGCCAGGCTGCCCAGGGCCCCATCAACCTGGCCTTGAACACCTCCAAGGACACCACGTCAAAGGCTTTGCACAAGTCCAGGTAGGTGACATCGGCCGCCCTCCCTTTGCCCACCAAGGTCATCGCTCCATCACTGAAGGCCACCAGGAGGGCCAGCCGTGCTCTGCCCTTGCTGAGGCTGTGCCAGCTGCCTGCGGTCACCTCCTCATCTCCCCTGTTCCACGATCTTCCCAAGACAGTGGCACCCAAACCCCGAGTGTGACCCCCTCCATACAGGCAGCCATTCACTGCCAGCAGAAGGATTGCCAGGAAAGGCCCCAGGCGTCCTGGTGAGCAGCACTTTGCCAGGAGTCAGCAGGATGCCCTTGCAGAGATCCAGGGCTGCATTAGCAATAGCACAGCCAGCCAGGGTGGCTGAAGTGGCCATTTGGCTCTGCTCAGCACGAGAATGCCATTCCCAGTAGCACTGATAGCAGCCTAGCCTGGGGGCCCTGTTTTGGTCTCCAGATCAATGGATATGGCTAAATCGAGCTGGTGCTTCCTTCCTACTCTCTGTCACAGATGGAGTCTACACCCTTCGCTCGTAAGAAAGAAGCAGCAATATATTTATTGATGTAACATAGCAATTTAACAAACTTTGTAGAGATTTAGCAAAGGATTTGAGATGTCAAGGTGCACTCAATCATTTACTGCATAGAGGATAGGCTTGAATGTGCGCTCTACCAGGAGACTTTCCTGTTCGGTCACGAGGTTCAGAGCAGACCCTCTTGCTTTCTCAATTCCTTGTTAGAGGAATCTAGATGTGGCTGGTTCCAAACCCAGTCCCAGATTGGGTTTATGTCTGTGACCTTTCCATTGGGCTATGGTGCTCAGAGCAGAGCAGACCCGCTGGTTCCTGCATCCCTTGAACCATGGAGGCAAGGAACCCTGCGTTAGTCAGTGGTTTCTGTCTGAAGGATGATATACTCACAATCAATCTAAGACATAACCTTAGCAAAGATAACACAGCTCAACCAACTGTTATTCACTTACTAAGCATTTGTTTTGGCAGAGCCTCTTAACACCAAGGCACAAGAAATTGCTGCAGCAAGTGTAAGGAGATGCTGCAAAGACTGCTATCTGCTGCTGCTCTTTTCTGTGGGCACAAACAACAGTGAAAGACAGAACATGGGCAGAATCAAAGACTATAAAGCCCTGTGAGCACAATTGGAAAATGTTAGAGCCCACGTTATCTTCTCAGTTTTGTCAGCTGAAAGAAAGAGAGAAGCCTGAAATAGATGTGTAATGCACATCATCTGGCTGCGCGGCTGGTGTTGGTGTGAGGGTTTTGGTTTTTGCAACAATGGGACTTTTTGTGAAGATTACAACCCGTCTGGGAGGGGTGGGATCCACCTGTCCAGAAGGGGCCGGGCAATCCACGGCAGCAGGCTGGCCAACCCAGCGTGGCAGGCTTTAAACTGGAGGACCTGGGGGACAGGGTCCATAAAGGCAACGCCATTATGAACTGAGGCAGTGGAGTTGCTCTATCTGTGAGAGAACAACAGGAATGCATTGAGCAACGTACTGCAGGGAATTGCTTCCAGGGATTTGGACCGGGGGAGCCCCAGAGGTCCCTCCCAGCCCCTGTGATTCTGGGATTGCGTGACAAAGAATTCCTGCAGCAGGTGTGACCTTGAGAGTCTCCCCTTCTCAAGGGGAGATGCAGCCATACGTTCTGTTTTGGTACAGGGGAGCGGGAGGACTCTGGTCTGTTTACTGATTGTAGGGTACGATGACTGGCTGCAGCCATATCGGATAGTAATTTAGTTCTGAGCTCGGTGTTAGGCGTCCCGGAATCTCGCTTAAATCAGACAGCGTTCGGCACCGCCGTCAGTCCGCTGCTGGCACAGCTGCTGCTGAGCGCAGCGCCATCAGCTGGGCTGGAAACAGCCGGGATTGCGGTCACCCCTGCCGGAAAAAGGCTGACGGTGCAACGGTCAGGCAGGAAGGAGGGGGGGAGCGGGGGAAACGCACCGTCGTTTTCAGCTCGCTTTAAGCTGCATGGTTCTGCGTTCCCTTTTGGAAAGATCCACACTTTGAAACCCAACCCCCTTCTTTAAGTGCAAGTTTTCTCATTAATTCCCCATTTGCTTCGTCAAAAATATTCCCCTCTGATTTCTGAAACAGGAGCCTCAGGTCTGCTCCTGGCTAATAGCAGGCAGCAGATGAAGGACATTTCCACACGTCTGTGCTGGTTCTGAAAGCAGTTTTATTCTGCAGGATGAGCACCAGCTGCAGCATCTGTGCGTTCTGCCCGGGTGTGGAGCAGCTTAGGTTGGGTTAGCTGGCAATGAATGAGATTCTCTGCTGAAGTCTGTGGCCTTCAGCTGTAACCGCAGAGCAGAAAGAGAATGAGCCCTTGCTGGGACAGGAATACCAAAACGTTTGCAACGTCTTGTTCTAATGATGGTCCTAAAAACCCACCACAGGTGATGGGCCACAGACATTCATCAGCTAATATCCAGGAAAAGAGGAAAGGAAAACAGCTCTTGGTATAAAGGAACACCCCACTCACGCCCAGAATCCCAGCCAGCAACGAGCGGTGCGGCAGAGCCCTGGCCTGGCTGCGTCTGCTGGGGAAGGGACGCTATGTGTACGGAGCTGGTTTGATGAGGATGAGGGAGGATTTGCAGTCCCCTTTGCACAGGCTGCCCCACGTCAGGCCGCCCTTGAAATTCAGCCGCACGGAATAACAAGCCGAGTACCACCACCCGCCCCCAGAGCGGGACGCACAGTTCTTCCTTGAAGTGTCCTGATCCCGATCTTTGGTGGAGAATTTCATGTTGTTGTGCATGTTACTGGGATTGTCCGAGTCCATGGCATCCCCCGCTGTGCCCGCGTAGGAGCCCAGCCGCAGCCGGTAGCCCTGGGCCTCATCGTCCAGACTGAAGAGGTTGTAGTCTGCGAACCTGACGTTGTTGGAGGCATCATGGATGACGAACCTGACCTGGTAGACCTTCTGCTTGGCGATCTGGTGGATGTACTCGGTGCCCAGCCAGTAGTCGCCGCGCACGTTCCCAAAGCCGTACTTGTAGGTGCTCCAGGACTCGGCCCAGGTGATGTCTGTGTTGTGGCTGTTCCTCTGGATGACCGTCCAGCCCCCGTCCGTCACGTTCATCTCGCAGTACACCATGATGGGGTGGAGCCCTGAGGGCTGGATGATGTAGACGCCGCTGGGGCTGCCAGGAGGGATCTCACTGCAGTCTTCGGGCCAACCTGGGGCAGGAAACAGGTGGTTTTACATCTTACCTGGCACAAGGAGAAGCTGAGAGCACTCCTTGGTTGGCTCAGACCAAGGAATGGCAACGGGGTTGGTGAGAGCACTGCAGTACCCATGGAATGCTCCTTACTGTTTTTCTTCAGAGCGTTTGCCAAAGTGTTGGAGGTTTTCTTGAAAGTGTTTAGGATTTCTGCAGGCACGGAGAGGCCTGGGACAGCCAAGACCAGCACAAAAGCAAGGAGTAGAAGGCACTGGGCTACTAGAAAAGGGAAAAGATGTGAAAACATTGAGACATGAGGTGGGAAAGCCCCTGGCTCCAGCACTCACGTGAGACACAGGAACACACAACGTTCGCTGTGCTCTGTGCCCGACGGGGAGTGAAGGCCTCTGCTGCTCTGCCCAAGGGGTGAGCAGCTTGCCCTTTCCCTGTCCCCAAAGCCACGCACAAGGCAGGGTCAGGTGGAGCACAGCACCAACAGCTGACCGAGACGAGCTTTCATAGGAAAACGTTCCTGGCCCCAAAGCAGAACCCAACTCCAGGTCACCAGCAGGGTGGGCATGAAGGGGTGCAGGGGAGCGCAGCCCTCTGCGTGTGCTGATGACCCTGATCCCCATCAGGGCAGTCTCTCCCAGTGCCCCGCAAGGAGCCTCCCCAGCCCTGCACTCACCCATGGCTGCGGCACGGGGCTCCCTCTGACATGCAGAGCTGTGGGGCTGCAGTAGGAGGCACTTGTAGGGCCCTCTGCAGTGGGTGGGGTAAGCACGTCTGACCCACGCAGCCTCCTTTCTCCTGGGGGTGGGAATCAGAGCGAGTTCCCTTCTGGTCCTCATAAAACAGGACCTGAGAAGAAAGTGACCATGGTGCCTGGCACACAGCTGCAAAGAAAACAACACCTGTGCCGGCAAGAGTGCTTGGAATGCTCTCTGCTGTGAGTGCTCAGCTCCTTGGATGAAATTCCTGCTGGGAACGGCGGAGCTGAGAGCTCCAAAGAGCTGCTTTTGAACAAACACTTGGATGCCAGTCCTCATCCAGCAGGGAGAGCAAACAGTGGGGACTGGAGAGACTTTGAGTGGTCACGGTGAGAATGGAGGGCATCCAAGGTGCTGGGGACTGGATGAATCCAGGGGTGGATGGGGTGGGACACAGATCTGAGAGCACTTAGAAGGCAACAGAGAAGACTGGAGGGTACATAGAGGGGGTATGATCTGCATGTAAGTTATGGCAGGGGCTGAGGTGTGCTGTAGTTGCCCTTCTCCTTTTCCCCTTCTGTCTGCTTTCCTCCAGTTTTTGGATACTTCTCGCAGGTGCCACAGTCAGTCAAAGCTGATGGGGAGTGGCAACGCATGACACCCGCCAGCCCCCCAGCAGCTGCGGGTGCATTCCTCAGCGCCCAGGAACTCGTCCACATCCAGCTTGCTCAAGTGTTCCTGACCTGATCCTTTCCACCAAGGATGAATCTCCCTTGCTCAGGTCTTTCCCAGCAAGCCCATGTTTTCCCTGCTCTTTGTACTGCAGGAATTCTCGCCGTGGATTTCCTATTGATCTGAGCTCCTTGTGAAGCAGCACTGCTCCAGAGTGCCCATCCAGGAGAGTGCATGGGGCAGCTCTGAGGTGAGGACAGTTTATCATGAAGACAAGGAGCCCACGCACATATCAAATCAGTTTAGGATTCCAGCTCCTGCACTTCAAGGATGTCTACATGCCTTTGCACAGGTGCTTCTCAGCGCAGAGAGATCTCAGTGCGGAGGACAAGATGCAACTTACTTGCTCCATTTGGGAACAGCTGCAGTGCATTAAGCATGGCAGCAGCAGCAGCAGTGGCGGTGCAGCCCTGTCCTGGGCCACTCTGTGTTCTCAGAGCATGTCACCATTGTGCTGCTGCCTTTGTACCTGAGCAGCGAGCTGGGACTACAGGTGCTCCCTAGCTGTGCAGTGTTGGACCCTCTGACACACAGCTGTCCTGGGGCTGCACACAGCAGCTCCTGCCTCTGTGGGGTTGAGTCATCTCCTCCTATCCCATACCTTCTCTCTCCCAGAAATAAGCGAGACAGTACGATTATAATTTGTAACAAAAGCAAAGGCAAATTCTCCCCCACTCCATACAGGCAAAGAGTCAGGGAAAGGACCCAGGACTCCGCTACACCCCACAGACAATGCATGATGAGCAGCTGCTGATGTTTCGGCCCTCGAGGAAAGATCCTGGTGTAAGTCCACATGAATTCATGCTCCCATTGGGGCCCTGGTGTCCAGGTCCATGGGGTGCCTGGAAGTCACTGGGGTCTAGGAGGCTCCGGAGATTTTCGGCAACATCGCCAGACAGACCTAGGAGGAGGTAAGAAGGATGGAGAGAGAGCAGGAGGGGAAAGAGACCTCATATTCCCATCTGTTGGAGGCGAGGGAAGAGGGCTGTGGGGCAGCTGTTGGTCCCGGGAGCAACCAAAGGATCTAAGGGTGAAAGAAAGTATGGGGCCTTGAGGTCGTGGGGACAACTGAGTCACCTGCATGTAAGCAGGGCCCTAGAGGAACTACAGAGATTCTGGGGAAAATGAGGAAAAGTGACAGGGGCAGTTAAGGAGTCTGGGGGAAGCAGGGTGCTGTGGAGAGGTCCTGGGTGTGAGTGAGGAGCCTCAGTATGGGTCAGAGTGTGAAGGGAGTCCCAGGGGAAAATAAGAGCTCTGTCAGGCAGGGAGTTACAGCAGTCTGTGCTGTGGGGGACATCCGGTCCCCTCACATCTGTAGGGATTCCTGAGGTGCTGGGACTTCAGAAGGGACTTGGGAACCTGATACAGATCTGTGAGGGACCCCAACAGTGGGAACGGCGAGTGCAGCAGGTCGAGCACTCACAGCAGCAGCAGCAGCAGCACGAGGCTGACGAAGCCAAGGACCAGTCCCAGCTGCAGGGATGTGGTGAGGTGCAGGGGGGCTCTGCCCTGGGGCCAGCGCAGCACAGCTCTGAATCGGGCCTGGAGCCCCTGCTCGGCCTCCACGCTTCCCCCTGACACTGCAGGACCCAGCCAAGCATGTGGGAACTCCTGCCACGAGCTACGGCACCCCTGCAGCCCCCTGAGCTCCTGCCGCCCCTTCGGCCCCTGCAACCCCCGCTCAGGCACAGTCTCGGTGGCCCCCGGAGCCCCACACACCCCACTGCCCCACGGGGAGCTGGGATCAGGGAACACCTGCTTCGCTCTCTCCTCTCACCGGGGCCCCGGCTGTGCAGAGACTCTGCTCTCGCGTAGCCCAGCTCCTCGCACACCGTGCACCCGGGGATCCCGGTGTCCCTCTGCACCCCACGCCGCCCTGCAGGCTTCCGATCCATGCGCACCGTTGAGGTAGAAGTACTTGCGGGCCAGGGTCTCAGAGGCGGCCCCCAGGCGACAGGCGACGGTTCCCAGAGTGGGGTCCTGCACGGTCAGGCTGGGCGGTTCCCCAACGCCCCTCTGCAGCTCCTCAAACAGCGCCAGGTCCTGCGTGCGTATCTGGGGCGTGGGGAACCCGGCCCATGGAGGCGTGCACGCAAAGGCACCCGTGTCACACGCGTGCTCCTCGTGTCCCCACGTGCTCCTCGTGTCCCCACGTGCTCCTCGTGTCCCCACGTGCTCCTCGTGTCCCACACTCCTGCGCGCGCATCGCACCTCACGTCCCACGCGCGCTGCTCGCGTGCCAACACGCGCACGGGTCGCTTCTTCACAGAA
This sequence comes from Tympanuchus pallidicinctus, assembly GCF_026119805.1. Lineage (NCBI taxonomy): Eukaryota > Metazoa > Chordata > Aves > Galliformes > Phasianidae > Tympanuchus > Tympanuchus pallidicinctus. The sequence continues at coordinate 9,854,679 of NW_026294741.1, forward strand.
GCGCACCAGAAGCCGCACGCGCGGTGAGCAGCTCGTGCTCGCGCTCACCCTTCGTGCGGGTGCTCAGCTGGTCCGGCCCCGCGCATTCATCTCATCACAAGCAGCGCCCCCCCGCAGCCGGCAGCGCCGTGCCCCCCGCCCGGGCCCCTCCTGGCGCCTGCGCGCACTGCCCGCGCCTGCTGCTTACGTCCTTGGCAAACATCCACGTAACCTGCAGCTCCGGCGGGACGGCGAAGGGCACGTCGCAGTGCAGCGTGATGGCTTCGTCCTCGTGGACCCACAAGTCCTGAACTGGGAGCACTGCCAGCTGAGCTCACCTGCGCTCATGCACCTGCAGGAGCCGCCGCGCCGCTGCGCGACCGCCGGTGCTCGCGGCGGGCGTGGGCAGACACGCCGCCTGGGTAGCGACGTCCCGGTCCCCTGCCCCCTACCTGGGCAGTCCACAGGGAACTGGCAGTCCACGAGGCGGCAGGTTGAGCACTGGAAGATGCGCGCGGCCGGCTGGTGCCCTGGGAAGGAGGTGGTGGGAGCGTCAGGGGGTAGGGGGAGAATCTGGGGACGGGGGGATGGCAAAACACGAGAGAACTCACCGCAGGGGGGGATGCAGGCAGGAGCTGGTTGGGGGAAGGAAGCATCGTTAAACTGGGGATCGCGAGGGGTCCTCATCCCTGTGACGAGCTGTAAGGGCTCAGCCCCTGTCCAGCCCTGGAATGGAGTCCCTGGGGGTGCCTCCAGGGAAGGGATGCCCAGGGTGGAGACCTAGAGGGGTGTCTGTGTGCCCCATGTGGGGAAGCTGGGGGGTGGAGTCCCACGGTTCGCATGGGGGGGGGAGTCCTGGATGGGGGTCCCTGCTGGCCCCATACCTTGCTCCAACTGGCTCAGCTTCACCCAAATCATTTGGATGGCTTCCCGCAGAGACACCTCAAAAGGCTCTGGAGGCTCACAGATGTCCATGTCAGACAGTGCTCCCACCCCCAAATCTTCCAGTGTCAAGACTCGTGTCCCCACTCATCCCACACATTCCCCGTGCAACTCTCCTGGATCCCAGACTTTCATATGCCCCTGAATATCCCCCAAAGCACCAGATTCTCCATACCCTGAAACCCGTCTACCCTCAGGATTCCCCAAATATGCCTTTACACCACGCCTGAAATCCATACATCCTATATTCCATGGATCCCCATCCAAGTCCTCTGAGCCCCGTCCCCTGTGCCCCAAATCTCCCATACATCTCATCCCTGCTCACTCTTGTCCTTCTGCTTCTCCAGTAAATGCAAGGCATCCATGACGATCTTCCGCAGTGCTTCGCTCTGCGCTGCTCCTGGGACCACAACAAGGGCACTGGGACCATCACACGGTCAGGACTGGAGGGCTCAGGGCTGGAGGGTTCCAGTAAGAACTGGAGGAGGGCTCAGGGCTGATTCCCAGAGTCCAGGTCAGGGCAAAGGGGTTCTGGGAATGGCCAGGCATCCCTGAAGACCCCCCAAGATCTTGGGAAGCTCTGGGAGTTGCTGGAAGTCCACACTGTACCCCTGCCCAGGGCTGGGATCCATCCAGTGTTCCATGCAAGTCTGGCGTTCCCAGAGATCCCCGGGATCCATATCAGAGTTGGGAGAGTGCCAGATGGGTCTGAGGGGTGCCTGGGGGAGTCCACCTCAAGACTGGGGAGACCGTGGCATGCTTGAGGGCCCCCAGAATGCTCGTCTGAGTGTCCCGTTGAGATGGTGGCCCCTAGGGTGCCAGTCAGGACGGGGGCAGAGGGTCCCATTGGGGTGGGCATCCCTGGGGTCCCACCACCCACCCACAGTGACGGGGGCAAGTGGCACAGCAGCCTCTGCGAGGGCCTCCAGGCAGTGCTGGTGCTGGGAGTCCTGAGAGCTCCTGGCCATCTCACGGCAGAGCCGGGCCCACTGAACGGGGGGCCCAAAGCAGAGCAGGCAGGGGCGCAGCCCCGGAAGCCAGGGCACCAGGAGCAGCAGGAGGGGCAGCCACCGCCGCTCCATGGTCTCAGAGCACAGCACGGCCTGCCTGGGTGCCCAGGCAACGGGGGTTCCGAGGTGGGGCCCAGGTGCCCGGGTCACCTCCCGTGGGGATGGAGACACTCTGACATGTGGCTTTTGGAAATGGAGGAGCTCTCGCTTCCTCATTTTCATCTCCTCACGTTCTTTGCCTTCAGTCCCCACCGATATCACTGATATCTCCAAACACCCTCTTTCTTGACACTTAATTACTGCCACCCACCTCCCCCCATTCCCTACAAGCTTATTCCTTGCGCACCCTCAGCCCAGGCTCTTGGATCTCCACATCCCAGCTGGTGAAATCCACACAAGATTCACTTTTGGTTTGGTGCCCAACTGTATGCAAGGTACCTACATAACTTCTGAAGTGCTCGGTCTCTGGAATGGTAGGAATTGCTTTGTGTTTGGAGGCAGCGCTCATTGCGCAGCGTTGGAACACTCCTGGAACTGAGCTGCTCACGTTCCACATTTTGTGCTGAAGCACAAATCCCAGAGACTGCAACACAGAGGAATGTTCCATCCCGAGGGACAGAACAGCAACCCCGGTTTTCATAGGAATGCGTAACACTGAAACCTGAAAACAACCTACAAACAGGTGGGCATGGAAACCCACTAATGGAAAACAGTAATGGAGAGAGAGGGAACACAGACAAGCCCCGGAAACAGTGGGAAAATGTGGAGCAGCCACTTCCCAACACTGTTGTTGAGATGCTTTAACATGGCAGGTGCAATCCGCGGGCCCTGGCAGGGGTCACTGGCGCAACCCTGTGTTTGTGGTTGTGTCTTTAAACATGGGCTCACGTTAGCAGTCTCTTCACCAGATCAGCATCAGATTCCTCAGCCACGTGTTTGCTCTCAACTGACCGGCAGCGTCACCCTGCGCACACGCGCTCAGTCCTTCTGGCTGCTGGCCACGCATGTGGGACTTGGACAGAGCCGGATTCTCATGTTCTGACTGGAGTCTGGCGTGCTCTTCCTACCAGCAGGTCACAGCCGTTCCTGTGGTTCACACGTTACCATCTGCTGGAAAATATTCCGTACTTGTCTGCTTACTGCTGGCCCAGTTTGACCTGCTCCAGAACTCAGGATTCAGTCAAATATTTGAACGAAGCGCGAAATAAAGTGATAAATAAGTTGCTTTACCTCTTCATAAGCATGCAGACTTTCTGCTGTTAACAGAAATCGGTCTTCAACCCTTCCCACTCATCGCAGAAGCTCTTGATGCCCCCACGACACAGGGAGGCTCTGGGGTGCGTTCTGCCCCCGTCCTCACCCACAAAGCATTAAGAGGGACCTTGGAGGCGGGGGGAGCTTTGACAGACCTTTCTCAGATTTCAACCAGAAACTATCCCGGAGGGGCATTTTGGGGATCTTTATTTTGTAAATGATCATTTCTGCATCTTTTTCTAACCCTTACACGAAGTGCTGTGGGGGCTGCCTTGTTGTGGGGGGAGGGCGGCCCTGGGGTTCCTGACTTCCGCTGCAGGTCCCTGGGTGCACCAGTTGTCGGAGGCTGCGTCTCAGCATCACCGCAACCCGGGGGGATGGCGCCATCAGCGGCCCCCTCCCACCCCTCCCTGCCATGGCGCTGAACCCTGTGGCCGCCCCAGACCCTCTGCGCACCCCCCCTTGTTCCTGTTCCTCCCTGACCCCCCTCGGCCGCGGTGTTTTATCGCAGTTAGGAGGGACCAGGACTGCCGCGTGTTCCCTCTCGCCCACTGAAACATTTTGCACCCGAGATTAAATTAACCTGCACAGCTCTGTTTCAGGCTGAAAACGGAGTGTTTGGAGGAGGAAGGGGCATCTGCGTCCTGCTTTGCAGGGGACTGGAATGACGGCATCACGTGCTGACACGTGATCACCACGGGAGCTCTACTGGGGCTGCAGGGACCGCAGTCCCGGCGGTCATTTTGCATGGCAGGCGTCCATCACCCGTTGGGGCACATGAGAGGTTCACAACACTCAGGGCTCCGTCCCACGGTGGGGCCGTCAGGAGCACAGGGCGGCGGCGGCGTCGCGCTCCACCTCGATGGACACGATGTGGTGCCCAGGCACCATGGCCAGGCCCAGCACACGCGGCTCGCTGCCCGGGAACGCATCTGCAGGGGACAGCAGCACCGTGTCAGCCTCACCGCCACGTCCCCATCCCCACGATTCCCCGTGGTCCCGCTCCCATCACCCCCGGTACCCCAACCGCCCTCCCCATCGCTGCCTCCACTTCATCGCTCCCCTCACCCCCATCCGACCCCGAGTCCCCACTGCCCCTGCGGCCCCATTTCCCGCCGTGGCCCCGTACCCGCAGCCTTGAGGAACTCCTGCGCGGAGCCGAGGATGATGTTGGCGTCGCGGTCCGTGCAGAGGAAGGCTCCCACCAGCGTGCGCCCGTCCGACATGCGCACCCGCAGGCTGCGGTTCAGCAGCGCCGCCAGGCGCCGGGCGCGGGGCTGCGGCCCTCCGGGAGGCTGCACGGGGGAAGCCGGGTCGGACACGGTCCTCCTATAGAACCTCTGCAGCACCCATAACCCCCCAGGCATCCCATGAGCACCCGCACAACCCCACCGCGCCCCTGCGGCTCCCAGGACCGCCTGCTGAACCCCGCGCCCTCTCCGTGCCTCGCCGGTCCCCTGCAGCACTGCCACAGCCACGCCCGCGGCTCCCAGCAGCGCCCGCACCGCTGCCGCAGCACCCCTCCATCTCTGCACCTCGCACGCAGGGCCCCTGTTCCCACTCCGTCGCTCCCAGGACCTCAAAGCACACCTACGCTTCCCAGCACCCCACAGCGCAACCCAGACGCTCACCCGGAGGATCGCTTACCGCAGCTCCCAGAGCGCCCGCCGAGCAGCCCGCAGCTCTCGGCACTGCCTGCTGGACCCGCACAGCTTACGGGATCGCCTACGGGACCCCGCAGCCCCCATACAGCTCCCAGGACCCCAGCAGCTCCCATACCGCTTCCGCCTCTACAGCTCCGCTACCCCTCGGACCGCCCCGTGCCCGCCCGCACCCGCCTGCGGCCCCCTCGCAGCTCCTACAGCCCTCCTGCGGCCACTTCCTAGAGCCCCGCGGAACTTACAGACCTACAGCCTCCAGCGCCCCCATCCCGCCCCACAACACCCCGAACGGCCGCCCCGCTCACCGCCGGCTCCGCCATAGAACCGCACCGCTCCCCGGCAGCCCCCGCGCGGCGGCGGAAGGACCGCGCTTCCCGGCATGCCCCGCGGCGCCGCCGGGGGAAGGAGGGGGGGCGGTTCTCGGGTCAGCCAATCAGGAAGGGCGCTGCCAGCCGCGTTGCCATGGAGACGGCATCGCTTTCCGGCGGCGTTGTCGTTAACGGCGCTGCTTTCCGGCAGTGTTGCCGTGGCAGCGGGTGGCAGAGAGGCGGTTCTTTTCTTTCCCCCCTCTCTTTGGCCGCGTCTTTTTGCCGGGGTTCACCGAGCATCAGGGAGTCTCCGTATGGATCGGGGGTTCTCGGTCCTTCTTTTGGATGTCCCGGTGCGTTGCTTTTGTTTTTAGGGACCTCCGGGGCTCGCGGCCGTTGTGGAACACCTCCATCGCTCGGTGGGGCTGGGAACGCCATGCTTGGTGGCGCTCCTGTTTGAGGTCCCTTCGTTTAGCCTGGCCGTTTTGGGGCTCTTAGCGCAGCTCCTGCCGTGGTCTCACTGCTTTTTGGGTTTCCTGCAGGCGGCGCCGTTAGGAACTCTGCAGGGCTTCAGGTACCCCCAGATCTGAGCCCCCCCGCTGACGGGCTCGTTGTAAGGAGCTGTACTTGACTCCGTCCTCTCCATCTGAAAAGTTATGACCAAATGTTTATTAAGAAAGCAATTGTTAGAAGTCAATTAACCAATTAAGACACTTGTGTTTGGATGGCAAAGATTTGTGTCTACTTGGTGTTTGTATGATTGGTGAAGTGTTGCGAAAGAGTGTGAACCTGCAGTGCTCAGCCAGTGAGGAACCAGGGGAGAAAGAGATCAGCAGCGGACAATAGGGCATAAAAAATGGAACACTGTTTTCTCGGGGCTCTCCTGCTTGCAGGAGGCCGCCATTGCAACTGCAAATAAAATCTGCTTTATCAGAGAAACCGTCCTAGAAAATTATTTGGATTTTTCCAACACTGCTGTGCCCCCACCTCACCCTACAGCAGAACACGGCCCCAGTGACGCTGCCAGGCTGCACCTGTCCCCTCCCGCTTCGTCATGACTGCATTACGGCCTCTGGTGATGCTGGGGAAAGTAGGGACCTCAGGACCTCCCTCAAGATCCCACCAATGCCTCTGGGCAGCCTCAAAACCAAAAGGAGTCCTCAACCCCCCCGTGGGGGGCAAGGCAAAGGGGATTCATTTATAGAGCTTTGAACTAGATATGAAGAGGTGTGGAGGTGAAACTGGAGTCACTGGAAATGAGCCTGTATGTAACATGCCTGCTCTTGTGGGAAAGGGATGTGCTGGTAAGATCCCACAGTCTTGTGTGGTGGTGAAGGAGGAGGGTCACACACCTTTTTGCATGATCAACACAAGAGTTGGTGTGAGGTTGGTTACTACGGAAACACCTGAGTATGGTCAAGAGGTGTTAGGCCTTCTGCCACTCAAAAGGGCAGAGTCCCCAGCTAAGGGACATTTACACTAATGCATGCAGCATAGGTAACTAACAGGAGGAGCGGGAAGCCATTGTGCTGTCAGTTATTGTTTGTGGCCATCACAGAAACGTGCTGGGATGACTTGTGCAGCTGAAGTGCTGGGATGGACGGTTACCAACTTTTGAAAAAAGATAGGCAAATAAGGAGATGCCGTGGTGTGGCCCTATATGTTAAGAAAAAAAATGTGAACGTCTGGAAATTAATGATGGTGATGATAGGGTTGAGAGCTTAAGGATGGGAGCCTAAGGGAAGGCTGAGATACTATCAGAGCTAACCCACTGCAGAGAATCTGAGCTGCAAACTGGATTGCATGTGATGGAGAGTCCCCCAGAATAATGAAAAGCCAGACGTGACCCTACTAAAATTGTTCCCATCTGTGGAGTTGTCTGACAGCGGTGGGCAACCTTCTAAAAACCTGGTACCTCCCAGGCATTAACACCTTTCTGTGGGATGTGTGTGTCTGTTGGGGATATGCTAATTCTGGTCACTGGAACAAAGGTAACTGATGTGATGGCTCTTCTGTATGTTCTAAAATGGCACTGCAAAGGCTCTCCTTTCTGCCCCCCCGTTAAGTCTTCCCTGTGTCAGCATTCCCTCAACTCTGCACTGCTTTCTTTGCCCCCCAGTTCTTCTGCCCTTCTGCTGCATTTGGTGGTCCCATCCCCTCCCTTTGTATCCACTAGTAACATGTCTTGGGAAAAGTGGCGTGCTGTGGGAAAACGATACGTTCTGGGGAATAGATAAATATTTCAGTGAGAAAAACACTTCTCTGGGGGGAAAAGATATGTGTTTTGGGGGAAAAAAAAGGGTGCTTTTTGCAGGGGAATAATGTGTTATCATGGAAATAAAAGGTTTTGGGGGAAATAACGATTCTGGGGGCAAGTAACAGGTTTGGGGGGAAGTACTCATTTGTGGCCTGCGATACTTCCAGGGATGGGGCACTCAGTACCCTGGGCAGCAGTGCCAGTGCCTCACTGCCTCTGGGAGAATTTCCTCCTTACATCTCATCTCAACCTCCCCTCTTTTAGTTTGAAACTGTTGGAAATATCAAAGTAATTTATCAGGGCGGTATCTCTGATAAAAGCAGATTTTATTCACAATTGCAATGGTGGGCATTCTGCAAGCAGGAGCACACAACTGAAAGCACGCTGCAGTCTTACCCCTATCCCCTGTTGGCAGGAATCCCTGCCCTGTGCCCTCACTGACGGGGCACTCCGTGTCACAGTTGGCCCTCTGCTGGCTGTCCCCTGGGAGCTGGCAGCATCCACCTCTGTTTCTCCAGGGAAGCAGCATCCATAAAGCAGTTGTCAGGCCATGATCTACCTGCCACGTGTCTGCCAGGTTGGTTTGTTTCCTCTCACACAGCTCTGGGTACAGGTGTATGTCTTACAGCCTTTCCCTTTGGATGCCCACCATCCTCCAGCAGCTGTGCAGCTGATGGAGAGCCTCTGCGTGAGGCCCTGTGGCAGTGTAAGGCTGAAGTGTGGGGAGAGGACAGCAGTGGTGACAGGCAAGGGGGATCTCTCCACTAAAAGAGGGAAGACGTAGGCTAGATGTGAGGGGGAAATTCTTCACTCGGAGTGGTGAGGCCCATTCCCCCCTTCCCCACCACCTGCTTTCAGGCAGCTGCAGGCAGCAGTGATGCCTCCCCTGAGCTCTGCCCCACTCTGACCCACCCCAGCTCCCCCAGCCGCTCCCATCAGACGCGTGCTCCACAGCCCTCACAGCTCCGTTCCTTCTCTGAACGCACTCCAGGGCCTCCACGTCTTTCTTGCAGTGAGAGCCCAGCACTGAACGCAGCACTGAACGCAGCCTCACCAGGGCCGGCACAGAGGGACGGGCAGCTCCTGCTCTGCCGGCTGCAGCACTGCTGACACAAGCCAGGATGCCGCTGGCCTTCTTGGCCCCCTGGGCACGCTGCTGGCTCATGGTCAGTGGGTATCAGCTCACACCCCCACATGCTTTTCCTGCATGCATCTTTCCAGCCATTCTGCCCCAGGCCCATAGCACTGCATGGGGCAGTTGTGACCCCAGTGCAGGACCCGGCACTTGGTCCTGTTGCAGCTCATCTCGTTGGCCTCAGCCCACTGATCAGCCTGTCCACATCCCTCTGTGGGGCCTTCCTACCCTCAGGCAGATAATGCTTCCTTCCAACTTGATGTCATCTGCAAACTTACTGCAAGTGCACTTAATCTCCTTGTGCTGATCTTCAAGATATTAAACAAGTTTGATTGTCCTGCACATGCTGTGTGATTGCACTCAATCTGCTCTATGACCTTCCCTATACCGTGGTCAGGCTGATGGGCCTATAGTTCCCCAGATTGTCCTTCTGACCCTTCTTGTAGATGGGCATCACATTAGCAGTCTCCAGTTGCCTGGGACATGCCCAACTCACCAGGACTGTTGGTAAATAGTGGAGAGTATCTTGGCCGTCACCTCTGCCTGTTCCCATCCATCCCCACAGATGGGTGGAGCAGCAGGTCGCTCATTCTTTCCACTCAAGTCATAGGGAGTTACTCTGCTCCCACCCCTGTGTGCCAGCTCAGAAGCTGAGTACCCCAAGGATAACCAGTCTGTTAAAGACAGAAGTAAAGAGGGCTTTAAGAATGACCATGCCATGGACAAGAACTCCTGTGCAGTGGCAGTGCCAAGGTGCAGATCCATGACCACGTCAGCCTGGGCCCAATGCCCAGCCATGTCCTGCAGTGCAGGGCTGTAGTGTGTGGGGGGTGAGGTGCAGGGGCAATAGGCTGGTGGGTGGAACACCTTCATCCCTGGAGCTGTGGCCCCTGCCCACAGGGAGCAGCAGCCCTGCATGCTGGGAGCTGTGCTGCACCCCGTGCTGCAGGAAATGGAGCAGCACTGTGCAGTGCTGCCAGAAACAGCCCTGGGATGGCCAAACAGAGATCTGTGTTCTGTCAACGCCAAACAGACTGCTCCTGGGAGCTGACAGGCTAGTTTCCTGCAACCTTTTGGCACAGGCATAAAGAAATGTAATCATAAGAGGTGTCAGAATTTGTTTTTGGAAGCGCTTGTGTGTTGGGGAAAGCTGAACGGCGAAGTGAGGCAATGTCTGAGAGCAGGCGGTGCTCAGCAGTTTGGCGGCTGACTCAAATGCAGTGCTCCCACTGTCTATTCGTTTTCCTTTGTATTCATCTGTTGTCAGCTGAACGGGAAGAAGAAATGCAAAGTCTCTATCTGTACTTTACATTTGTGCACTGCATTTGTTTCACAGAGAGTACTGGATAATTGCAGAAGAGTATTACACTTGTACAATTGAGAACTAATTGGTATGAATGCTTCTTTGCTTTGCTGTTTAATTGGAGCCAAAGGCAGTTTGGGGAAGTGGCCATGGTCTTGGGAAGGGATCTGATGTTTTTCTTGTTTAAATGTGATCTGGAAAACTGTGGTGTGGAAACCTGATGGCAGGGCTGCCTTGCTTTGGCATCTGCCGTTTGCCTCCTGGTGCCAGCAATGCTGTTGCACTGCAGGAATTCCCATCTGGGCTCTTGGAAGAGGCAGCAACAGCTGCACTAAGCACCCAGGAGGGAAGCCTTCAGTCCTCTGGCCTTCCTCTGGCCTCCCTTGTCTCCAAGCCCTCCCGCAGGTGTCTAGGTCTGCACACCTCTGCACCTTCCTTGGTGCCTGGATGCCCCTTGCCCTCCCTCCAGCTCTCTTGGCCCCTTGTCTCAAGACCTCTGGTCCAGCCTGTAGGCCTTCAGGCTTCCTGGCTGCAGGTGTCCAGACCTCAGGGCTGCAGGGCGCTCAGCCCCCAGGTCCCCTTGGCCTCTGATCTCCTAGACTCCCTCCTTCTTGGCTCCATGCCTCAGTTTGGCCTCAGGGCTGCTTGGCCTCCCTCCAGGCTGTTTCTCCTTAAGGCCTCTAACCCTCCTGGGCAGCTCTAGGCCTTCAGGACAGCCTGCAGGCATCTGTGCTCCATTACACCTCTAAGCCTTCCCTTGTACCTTAAATGCCCATAGACTCGAGATCTCTTTTTTGGCCCCTTTCTGTGCATCAGGGCCTCAAATCAGTGCTTCCAGCCCAGCCCATAGGCACCTCGGCCCTAGGCCTCCCCTTAAGCCTCAAGGACTTCAGACTCTACACAACCATTAAGGTCTCTGAGCCTCCTTGGCCCCCAAAACTTCAGGCCTCAGTACCTCCTGGGCCTTCTGTACTCTGCATCTCTAGGCCTCTCGGCCAGTCTCTTCAGAAATCTATCCCTAAAATCTTCTCTCTTAGCTGCTAAGCCCCTAAGCCCTAACGCCTGAATTCTGGCCCTGATGCCTCTGGTGCTCTTGGCTGTGATTCTGGCCTCTTGCAGGGTCCCTTGAGCTATGGCAGTGGAGGTTGAACCTTCCCACCAGTGCCCCGCTTTGTGCTGTTGCTGTGTGACATCTGGCAGCAGAGGGGCAGTCTGACAGAACTCACAAAAGTGCAGATGGAGCAAAGGGGCATAATTGAATTCCTGTGAGGAAAGAATCGCACGCACTGACAGTCACCGATGCTTGCTGAATGTTGATGGAGACCAGCAAATGGCTGTGAACACAGTGAAGGGTGGGTGGTGCATTTCAGCAGCGGGACGGTGATGTGACAGACATGCCATGTTCCAGAGAGCCGTGCAGAGCTGTCACACCACAAAATGAAGAGCGTCTGGATGAGCCAATCTGTGCAAATTGGCTAATGATGGTGACGATGTTGCTTTATTAAATAGTGTTATTGTGCTCTTTGTATCTGGTGTCGTTTCCATGAAAATACCCAGGAAGCATTACTTTTGGAGAAACCTACATGAAATTGTGTCACATAGATGCCACACTCTGCCCTATGTTTCCCAGTTCTCCCGACAGCACCCATTGTGTCCAATAGAGCCACCTCTGCCCTATAAGCTCTGTCCCATAACCCCCACAGCTTTGCCCTGTAAGCTATGCCCCGTAAGCTTCTGCTTTGCCTCTAAGCAATGGGTTCTGTGGATCCCTATGGGGCTCTACAGTACACACCATAGCCACCACTTCCCGCTGCAGACAGGAGGAGAAGGATGGGGCTATTTCTGACCTCCTTATCACCTGGCCCCACCTCTGCCTCTTTGTCTCTTCTTTGTCCTTGGCAAGTGACAAATTCCTGGGGTGGGGCCACGGGGGTGGTCCGTTCCCACAGTCTGTCAGAGGCAGAACCCACAGCACCCATAGAGAACCACAAGAACATCACACAGAGTCATAGAACCCAATAGAGCCATATAAGAACCACAGGGAGCCAAAGGGAACAAATAGAGACCCATATGGGAGCGATAATGACACACTGTCACACAGGGACCTGCAGGGACCCATAGAAGTGCATAGGGGAACATACTGTGCTGTAGCAACCCATAGTTCCCCACAGCCAGTTGCGTTGAGGTTCACTCACCATGAGACAAAATGCATGGCATTGTGGGATAGCCTGAGTGGCCATCTCACACTCATGGCCACTCTCCATCTCCATGGCTCCCACACCAACCCATTGCGCTACCCACACTAAGCCCTATCCCACACCAAGCCCTGCCCCACACATGCAGCTGCTGCTGCTCAACAATTTTTATTGGCTGAAAGCAGGAGAGCTGGGAGATCCAAAGGGAATTGGTCAGAGGTTGGGGCCGGAAGGCAGAGCATCTGGGGCTTTCATTCCTCATTGAGTCCTTTCTATTGGGAGAGAAGATGGAGGGAGGTGATGAGGCACATGACAGATATTGGGTGAAGCTGGGGCAGGGACATGGGGCAGCAACCCACCTTGGCGCCAATGTCACGGCTCCGTGCCCGCAGCTTGTTAACCTGGGACTCAGCCATGTCGGCACGTTCCTCTGCCTCATCCAGCTCGTGCTGCACCTTGCGGAACTTGGCCAGGTTGGAGTTGGCCTGCTCTTCCTGTGGGGTGAGGCAGTGGCCATCTTGGCAGCTGTCGTATCACCTATCCATCCACTGGCCCAAAAATCCATCCAGCCGCCCATCCATCCACCCAGGCTTTTCCTATCTACCCAGCAATCCTTCATCTACTCTTTCCCACCCATCCATCTTCTTTCTCCCTCAGTCCCATCATCCTTGCAGCCATCTCAGCATCATTCTGTCCATTCACGCTTCCCCATTCTGTGTCCCAACCCAGCCATCCATCTCTACTCTTCCATTTATCCGTCTTCTCAACCACCCCTTTCTCCAATTTTTCCACCTATATCTTCATCCGATATCTCCATCCATCCATCAATCATTTTCTCCATTTCTACATTTCTTCATCTTCTCCAATTTCTTCAGGCATTCTCCTCCAATTTCTCCATCCATCAATCAGTTTCTCAAATTTCTCTGATTTCTACAATTTCTCCACCTAGTTCTCCACCCAATACATCTGTCCATTCATCCATTTCTCTAACCTTTTCTCCAGCCATTCATAAATCGTTTTTTCTAGTTTCTCCAATTTCTCCATCTATTTCTCCATTTTTCCTAATTTCTCCCTCCTGTTTTCCTCTTCCTCCCCACTGAACTCACCGCCTCCTCTGCCTGCCTCTTATAGGCCTTCACCTTCAGCTGCAGCTTGTCCACCAGGTCCTGCAGCCTCACCATGTTCTTCCGGTCCTCCTCTGTCTGGGGGAAGGGGGAACACCAAGGTGGGAGACCGTCGGTCCAGGTCCCACAGCCTCTCATAGATCTCCATGTTTTAGGTGGCAATGTTTTAGGTTTACCATGGTGGCAATTAAAACTGGAGATTATTTAGAGGTGTTCTTGTGAGGGGTGTGTCCTCCCTACAAGCTTGTATGTGATTGGACACAGAGGCAGCAGATGGCCGTGGTCATCAGTGTCCACTGGCCATGATGTTCTAGGTCACCCATGTCCCTGTGACCACCAGGTCTGTGCTTTAAATCATCCCTGCCCCTACAGCTAACAGGTCAACCATGTCCTAGGTCACTCATCCCCATTGCTACCAGGTCAACCACGCTGTAGGGCATGCGTTTCCCTAAAGCCAACAGGTCAACGGCATTCCAGGTCATGCAGCATCTATGTGAACATAGAGTGGGTGATGTTCCAGGTCATTCATGCCTTTTTGGCCACTAGCTCTACTGTGATGTCCCACCTGGTAGCTGAGCTCCTTGACACGCCTCTCTGACTTGCGGAGTCCCTTGATGCTCTCAGCGTTGCGCTTCTGCTCGGCCTCCAGCTCATTCTCCAGCTCCCGCACCCGAACCTCCAACTTCTGCAGCTGCTTCTTGCCTCCCTTGAGGGCCAGCTGCTCAGCCTCGTCCAGCCTCAGCTGGAGGTCCTTGACAGTCTGCTCCATGTTCTTCTTCATCCTCTCCAAGTGGGCACTTGTGTCCTGCTCCTTCTTCAGCTCCTCTGCCATCATGGCCGCCTAGGCAAGGGAGATGAGACACCAAGGAGGGCATGGAGAGATGGAGGAATGTGGGGAGTCCCATTGGTTCACTGATCCCATTGGTAGGAGAATGACTGAGGGTGTCCTTGGTCCCTCAACCAAGCCCACCATGACACTCACATCAGTGATGGCCTTCTTGGCTTTTTCCTCGGCATTCCGGCACTCCTGGATGGCTTCTTCCACCTCTGTCTGCAGCTGGGAGATGTCGACCTCCATCTTCTTCTTCTGGTTGATGAGGCTGGTGTTCTGGAAGAGAGGAGCACGGAAATCACCTGCTGTTCTCCAATGGGAGTTCCTAGGTCTTTCTGCCCTCCAGTGGAATGTTCTGTCTTAATGCTCTATCTCTTGCCTCTCTCCAATGGGATTTTAGGAGATGCAAGGCTGTCTTCATCAGTGTCCTCACCTGGGAGTGGAGAAGCTGGACCCGCTCACTGGCCTCAATCAGTTCCTGCTCAGCCAATTTGCGAGCCCTCTCGCTCTGCTCCACCATAGCCCGCAGCTCCTCCAGCTCTGACTGGAGGAGGTTGTTCCTCCGCTCCACAATGGCAATATTCTCTTTCAGGTCCTCATTAGCTCGTACAGCATCATCCAGCTGTAATTGGGTGTCCTGCAAGGCAACGTGGTGGGAGGAGCATGAGTAGAGAGGTGGGAATTGGGTGAACACACACCCAACAGCCATCTTGTGCCACCCAATGGCCATGTAAGGATCACCCAATGGCTACCCAATTGCCATGCAGTGATCACCCACTGTCCACACAATAGATGCCTAGTCAGCACTCAGTGGCCACCAAACAAGCATACAATGGCCTCCCATGGCTACCCAAGGGTCACCGGATAGCCACCCAATGGCCACTCAACAGCTACCCAATAGGCAATCAATGGCTACCCAACAGGCACTCAACAGGCATCCAACAGCTACACTGGGCTTTCCAATGAGTACCCAGCAGGCAAGCCAAATTCCAACCAATGGCTGTCCCTCAGCTAGCAAATGCCCACTCATTAGCAACCACTCAAAGGCCACTTAGTGGTTACCCAATGGCATCTTAGTTTCCACCCAGTGGACAGACAACAGCTACCTAATGGCCATCCATCAGCCAGTAAATGAATATCTAACAGGCACTCAATGGCCACTCAATAGGCACTCAATGGTCACACAGCAGCTTCCCTATGGCACTCACTGGCCACCCATCAGCCAGCTGATGGTCACCCAATGGCAACCTAAAACCAATCATACTAGCACCCAATAGCAAACTTGTGCCACCTATTGTCCAAATGGAGATCTTGGCCCATTAATTCCTGATGGGTCAGCAGTCCTATGCGTACCTTGAGATAGCCCTGCAGTGCCTTGACTTGCTTCTGGGCCTCAGCTGCCGTACGGTTGGCATGACTCAGCTGGATCTCCATCTCATTGAGGTCACCCTCCATCTTCTTCTTCAGCCTCAGGGCTTCATTTCGGCTTCGTGTCTCTGCATCCAGTGAGGTCTGCAGTGAGTCCACCACCCGTAGGTGGTTGCGTTTGGCTTGCTCCATCTCCTCATCCTTCTCAGCAAGCTTGCGTTCATAGTCAGCCTTCACTTGATTAAACTCTAGCTGGGCCCTCAGGATTTTCCCCTCCTCATGCTCGAGAGATGCCTGCGGAGAACAGGAAAACACTGGTGGCCAAAGAGGACACCAGGAGGACACATGGAGATATATGGGGCAGGTGGTTATAGAGCTTGGCTCACCTCTGCCTCCTCCAGTGCTGCTTGCAGCTCCAGCTTCTCGGCATCCAGTTGCTTCCGGACTTTCTCCAGCTCATGGATGGATTTTTGGCTGGCTCCCAGCTGCTCTGTGAGGTCCGAGATCTCCTCTGCATGGATAAGAATCCATCAGACCATGTAGAAATAGATGGATAACATTGGAGTGGCCAGGTGGATGCCATGGTCTCACCTTGGAGGTTCTTATTCTCCCTCTTGAAGGTCTCCAGGTGCTCCAGTGATTCCTCGTAGGCATTCCTCAGCTTGAAGAGCTCAGTGCTGAGGGACCTAGCCTCCTTCTGTGATGCCTCCAGCTCTGTTTGCGACTCCTCAAACTTCTGCTTCCATTCTGACAAGATCTATGAGGACACCAGCAGGACATTGCTTATAACCTCTTCCTCCATGGAGAACCTTCTCCTCCTCTGAACCCTTACCATATTCTGGTGCCCTGACCTTGTCAAAGTTCCTCTGCTTCTTGTCCAGAGCAGCAGCTGCTGCATTTGACCTCTCTACATCCGCCATCAAGTCCTCAATCTCATTTTGCAGCCGGTGCTTGGTCTTTTCCAAGGAGGAGCACTTGGCATTGACCGCCTCCACAGCCTCCTCAGCTTCCTGAAGTCGTTGTGCCAGCTTCTTCCTACCAGATGGATGGACATAAACCACGCATGGCCTTTCTGACTCCTTGAAGAGCCTCTATGTCCATGGAAGATGACTCACTTGGCCTCCTCCAGCTCCTCAGTGCGTTGGATGGCGTCAGTCTCGTACTTGGTCCTCCATTGGGCCACCTCAGAGTTGGCCTTGGAGAGAGCACGCTGGAGCTCCGCCTTGGCCTCCATCTCCTCCTCGTACTGCTCTCGCAGCAGGTCACAGTCATGCTGGGCTGATTGGAGGGCGTGGGCCAACGCGTTCTTGGCCTAGGGTAAGGAGAAGATGAGCTGTGTTAACTGGGGACATCTTGAGATGCTCCAACTCATTAAGTGGTGTTGTTCATCAGCTTAAAGCAGTCAGGTATTCCTTAGACTAACTGAACCCAAAGAAACTCAACCCATCCTAACTCAACCTCTTTGACTCCAGCCAACTCAACTGAGCTCCTCAATCTCATTCCTCACTCTTAACATCGTGGTGTTTCGCACCCTAAACCTCCAGCCCTACCAACCTCTCCAACAAGGACATACCTTGGCCTCCTCCTCCAGCTGCCTCTTGAGGTCCTCCAGCTGCTGAGTGTAGGTGAGTTTCCCTCGCGTCAGCTGGTTGATGAAAGCTTCCTTCTCCTCCAGCTGCCTTGAGAGCTCGCCTAAGGAGTACAAAGAGGGGTTATCATTGCTGAAGAGACTCCCAGAGCCACCTCACAGACCCTAAGGCCAGCAGTTGGGTGAGAGGTGATTGAGGCACTCACTATTCTCTGTCTGGAGCTTGGCTCGCTGGGTGCTGAGGTCAGTGACAGTGCGCTGAGCCTCCTCCAACTTGCTGCGGTGCTCATTCATCTGGTCCTCCATGGTGCGGCACATCTTCTCCAGGGTGGCCTAGGGGAAGGAAGGGGAGATGCAAGTGAAGAGTGGAAGAAGAGCTATCCCATCTAGCCTCATGTTGATCTTTGCAGTTGAGGCCCCAGTCTCCTACCTTGGCCTTGATGAGCTGCTCCGTGTTGGAGCTGACGTCATCCAGCTCCAGCCTGAGCTCACTCTTCTCCTTCTCCAGTTTCTGCTTGACACGCTGCAGGTTGTCGAGCTGCTCACTCAGCTCAGCCACACTGTCGGCGTGCTTCTTGCGCAGTGCGGCAGCCGTGGCCTCGTGCTGCAATGTGGCCTCCTCCAGGTCCCTCCGTAGCTTCTGGAATTCAGCTTCCCGCTTCTTGTTAAGCTCAAGCTGCACCGAAGTGGCACCGCCTGCCTCCTCCAGCCGCTCACTGGTCTCCTCCAGTTCCTGCAGCAGCTCTGAGCGCAGCTTCTCCACCTTAGCCCGGCCCGTCCGCTCCGCCTCTAGTTCCTCCTCCAGCTCCTCAATCCGTGCCTGTAGCCCATGGACAGGTAGAACATCGCAGGGCTTCCCTTGGCCCAACACTTCCACTCAGCCAGTTGGAGACTCTTCAACCCAACTCAACCCGTTGCATATTCTTCAAATCCAATCTGATGGAGAGTCTTGAACCCAACCCTACTCAATGGAGATTCTTCAGCCCAATCCACCCAACTGGAGACACCTCTACCCAAACCAATTCAACCCAACCCAACAGAGCTCAACAGAACAACAACAACTCTTCAACTCCACCTCAGCCTGACCTGAAGCTCTTTCAGCTTCTTCTGGAGCTGAGCAGCAATCGCTTGCTCATCCTCAATTCGAGTGTTGAGTGTGTTGAGTTCAAAGTCTTTCCTGGAAGAGAAGAAACACCAATCATAGCCCCAGGTTCTCACAGAAGAGCAGTCTCCAGTGAGGTTCTCACAGAAGAGCAGGATTATGGGTAAGAGACAAAGGGACGGAAGAGGTGGTGGGCAGTTCCCTACTTTTTCAGCCTCTCCTCCAGCTGCTGCTTGTCATTCTCCAGGTCCATAACACTCTCCTGAGCTAGCTTCAAGTCACCTTCCAGCTTCCTCTTGGCTCGCTCCAGGTCCATCCGTATCTTCTTCTCCTGTTCCAGTGAGCTCTCCAGCTGCAGACAGTGCAGAAACCTCCATCAGCTGACAAAAAAACCCACTCTAGAAGGATGTTTTCTGACAGGAGAAACAGGACTCACATCATCCACTTGCTGTTCCAGCTTCACTTTGGCCTTCGCCAAAGTGTTGACCTTGTCTTCCTCAGCCTGCAGGTCATCCAGGGTTTGCTGGTGAGACTCCTGAAGGGTCTTCTTCTCTTTGGTCAGCTTGGTGATGTTCTCATCCAGCCCGGCCATCTCCTCTGTAAGGTTCTTGACCTGCATGGTGAGAAACATCAGGCCTCCATCATGATGCCAAAGGTAGATCAGAGACAGGAAGAGGTTGTCCTTACTCATGGTCAAGCTGAATCTAAAGTGATACAGGAGAACCCAGCCAATCACCCTTGGCTCTTCTCAACCCAAACCTACCAACTTACATCTCATCTCAATGCAACTAAACCATCTTTGGGTCAAATCCAACCCAGCCACCCTTGGGTCTTCTTAATCCAATCGAAACCGTCTTGGAGTTTCTCAACCCAACTCAACAACTTTTGGGTCTTCTCAATCCAACCCAGCCACCCTTCGGTTTTCTCAAGCCAATCAAACTACCGTTAGGTCTGCTCAGTGCAACTCAACAACCTCTAGGTTTTCTCAATTCAACACTACTCTCCTTACGTATTCTCAACCCAACCCAACTAATTTTGGGTCATCTCAATCCAACCTAACTGAAATACCCTGGGACTTACCAACCCAACCCAACCATCCTTGGGTCTTCTCACCCCAACCACTTCACCTTGTTCTCTGTGGCATGTTTCTCCTTCTCCACCTTGGCCAAAGACAGCTCCAGGTCATCAATGTCCTTCTTAAGCTCTGAACACTCATCCTCAAGCTTCCTCTTCTTGGCTGTCAGCTCGGCATTCATCTCTTCTTCTTCCTCTAGCCTCTCTGTCATCTCCTTCACTTTGGCCTCCAGCTGGATCTTGTTCTTGATCAGCTGATCACAGCGCTCCTCAGCATCAGCGAGATTGTCTTGTTCCTATGAAGGGGACACATTGGTGGGAGCAGGAGGGAAGGAAGAAGGGAGTCTGTGGGGCTGGGACATCTCCATCACGCACGGCCTGCACTTGCAACTGGAGGTCATTCTTCTCCTGCAGCATGGAAACCATCTTCTCCTCCAGTTCCTTCCGACGTGCCTCTGACTTCTCCAAGGCTTCCTTCAGATGCCCAAATTCCTCCTTCATTGTCTGCATCAGGGCACAGGAGACCAGTAGCAATAGCAAATGGTTCCACCACTCATTAGCCCCACCCTAACCATGTCCTTGGTGGCCCACACCATGATGGTTTTGTGATGTCCTCTCACCTGCATCTCCTTCTCAGTCTCAGCGCTCTTCAGCAGGGGCTTGATCTTGAAGTAGAGCTTCATCCATGGCCAGTTCTTCACCCCCATGAAGGCCCGGATGTTCCACTGGATTACCAAGAGTGCATCCCTATGATGGGGACACTCAGATGATGCCACCACCCAAGCCCTACATAATGGAGCTGGGTCACATGAGAGCTCCATCCTTGCTAGGAGGAGCTATCCCCATCTCACCGGCGCTCCAGAATCTTCTTGAACTCAATGCGCATGAGCTGGCCCCGGGCTTGAGCCTGGATGCGGGTGATGATGAGGGAGAGGCGCTCATCCCGCATCTCCTCCAACAGCCCCAGCAGCCCAGCCTTGAAGAAGACCTTGGAAGAGGAAGGAGGAGGTTGAGAAGAGGATGGAGCAGGAGATAGGTGGAATGGGTGGGATTGGGTTGGATGGAAGGGCTGGAGATTGAATTGGATGGAAGATCTGCCTGGAAGTGTTGGTGGACGGGCTGCATGGAAAGAATGTCAGATGAGTTGGATGGAAGTATCAATGGTTGTGTTGCGTTAGATGTGGAAGAGTTGGAGAATGGATTGAAGGGCTGGACATTGGACTGAATGGAAGGGCTGGACATTGGATAGGGTGGAAGGGTTGGATGGAAGAGTTGGATATTGGGTTGGACTGGATGGATAGAAGTGTTGGTTGCCAGGACAGACTGATGATTTGATGTATGGATGGACCTCACCTTGGTGTGCCCAAATTTGTACTGGTTATGGTCAATGTCAAGGGATCCCAGGAGCTTCTCTGCGCCCTTGCGGCTGTCAATGAATTGCCCCTCAGGGATGGCTGTGGGGTTCAGGATACGGTACCTAGGTATGGCAGGAAAAGAGAACCCAAAATGAGCTCAAAGCCCATCCCCATATCCCCAATACCCCTGTCATGCTGTCTCCACCGTTGGCGGAAGTCCCCATAGAGGATGCGGTTGGGGAAACCCTTGCGGCAGATGCGGATGCCCTCTAGCACCCCATTGCAGCGGAGCTGATGCATCACCAGTGGGTTGTCCATCACACCTGTCAGGTAGGGGGTAAAAATGGGTGGGGTGAGCCTTTAGCCATACCCACTGCCACAACCTCTTTAGTCTCCACCCCCTCACCTGGCTCCTTCCTCTCATTAGGGATGAGGCAGCGGACAAAGTGGGGATGGGTTGTCTTGAGGTTGGCCATCAGCTTGTTGAGGTTCTCCTGGAGGAGGTGAGAAGAGGCTGAAACCAATGGGCTAAAGGGGAGGACCAAGAAGACCCTGTGGTGAGGTAGTCTCGCCTCTGCCCCATAGCCTGTCCTCTCCATGGGGCACTCACCCGGTGCAGGGCTGAGACAGTCTGGAAGGAGGAACCTTTCTTCTTGGCTCCTTTCCCCTTTCCACTGTCACCACCTGGGGAAAGGAGAAGGGTAAGGTAAGCAAGGAGAGAACTGCCAGGAGTAGATCTTCCCCATCCGTCATCCAACCATGCCCATCCATCCACTCACCAGCATCTGCCCCAGCATAGTTGGAGAAGAGACTGGCCAGCAGCTTGAGGGATGACTTCTGGTAGAGCCCCACCACTGTCTCATTGAGGGGATCCTTGTTCTTTTCCAACCAACCGATAATATTGTAGTCCACTGTGCCCGCGTAGTGGATGAGTGAGAAGTGGGCTTCTGCCTTCCCTTTGACATTCCTGGGTTTCCCAAAATTGGCTGATTTGCCCAAGTGGTTGTCAAAGAGTTTGGCCTTGAAGGTCATGTCTGAAGCTTTGGGGAACATGCACTCCTCCTCCAGGATGGACATGATCCCCATGGGCTGCCAAGGAGAGGACTTCGTTGGCCATGGAGTACACCAAGCACCATCCAAGTGATCACTTTTCAGGTCCCTGGCAAGCTTCCAATGGAAAAGCACCCCAAAATGCCCTGGGAGAGGAAGTACCTTCTCAATTAGATCAATGCAGGCCTGGAGGTCCATGCCAAAATCAATGAACTCCCATTCGATGCCCTCCTTCTTGTACTCTTCCTGCTCCAGCACAAACATGTGGTGGTTGAAGAACTGCTGCAGCTTCTCATTGGTGAAGTTAATACAGAGCTGCTCAAAGCTGTTGAACTGGGGAGAGAAAAGACAGTTAATGTGGTCAATGTAACACCCAATGTGTGACCCAATGGGTCAACACAAGGCTGAATGGAGTCAATAGGGTCAACTGAAGATACAGTGGGGTCATCAGAAAACCCAAGGGGGTCAATGAAATGCTCAGTAGGACCAGAGGAGTTAACTACAGACCCGTTATGGTTAACATAACACCCCACAGGAGCAATAGAATGGATTGGAGATCCAGCAAAGTCAACAGGAAACCCAACAGTGTCCGTGTAATGCCCAGTGGGGAGGTCGTCACCACTCAGCGGGGGGGAAACACAGCACCCAGCAGCACCACGTTCCCACCGAAGTTCAATGCGACTCTTAAGGATGTCAATCCTATGCCCAGCTGCATCAGCCCACCACCCAAAAGCAGCCATGGTGCTCTCCCACAGCCTCACATCGAAGATCTCGAAGCCAGCAATATCCAGGACACCAATGAAGTATTGACGAGGCTGTTTGGTCTCCAGTGAGTTGTTGATCCTGACCACCATCCAGTTGAACATTTTCTCATAGACGGCCTTGGCCAGAGCCCCAATAGAGTAGTAGACTTGCTGGACGCTCTGTCCCTTGGTGACATACTCATTGCCCACCTTCACCCGGGGATGGCACAGCCCCTTGAGGAGGTCGGCTGAGTTTAGCCCCATCAGGTAAGCCGACTTGTCGGCATCTTCCCATCAAGGAGAAGAGAACATGAGTCAGGCCCCGCCTCCTCCACGTCTTGGAGGGAGCTGGGGGACCCCAAACTATGTGATCCCACGAACCTTCGGTGCCGTCTGGCTCCGCCTGCTCCTCCCGTTGCTTCTGCTTGAACTTCATATTGCCGAAGTGCATGATGGCGCCCGTCAGCTTGTAAACACCAGCCTTCTCCTCAGCAGTGAAGCCCAGGACATCGAAAGCACTCTGTAGGGTGAACAGAGGGAGTCAGAGAGGGCCTGATATCCCCCCAGCACTGTGCTGAGGGCACAGACATCATGTGGCTGTGTGTCTGTCTGTCCCAGTCTTCTTATTTGTTAGACAGTCTCATCTACCCATGACCTATTTAACCGTCTAAAATGTCATTCATCCATCTGAAGACTCATCCATCCACGCACTCATCCATTTAAAGATCCAACCATCCATCTAAAGAATCATTCATCCATTTCAGGCCCCAACAACACATAGTTTCCTTAATCTCATGATCCAGTCATTCATCCATTGATTCATCCACCCACGATCTTCTCTGTCTGAGGACTCCTCCATCTGCTTACATCGGTTGCCAACAGCTCTTCCGAGTCATCAATGGAGGCCACAGTCACCTCTCCTTGGGAGACGTAACTGTAGTCATAAGGGTTGTTGGTGATAAGTAGCATCTCTGCTCAGTGGTGGGGCAGGAAAGAGGGAAAAAGACACAAAATAACCCATGCGGTCCTCAATTGCCTCAAAAAATGAGTAGAAAAAGAGAGGATGAAAGAAGACCCAACTCACCCAGAAGCTCAGGCTTCTTGTTGGAGAGGATCTGGTAGAAGATGTGGTAGTTCCGCTCAGCCTTCAGCTGGAAGATGACTCGGGACTTCTCCAGGAGGTCTGGGGAGGACGGGGAGAAGGTTTTGAGGTGGATGGGATGAGAAGACGGATAAGACTGATGGAGGGTTGGCATGACGGCTCAAAGATGCATCCCCAAAGCCACTCACAAGTCTCGATATCGGCTGATGCCAACTTCCCAGTAGCCCCAAAGTGGATTCGGATGAACTTCCCCTATAAGAACAGCAGCATGAGATTTCTCCGCCCCATAGATTCCCAACTCTGTGCCATAGATCCCACCCAACATCCTCCTCACTCACAAATCGAGAAGAGTTGTCATTGCGGACAGTCTTGGCGTTGCCGAAGGCCTCCAAGGCAGGGTTGGCCTGGATGATTTGATCCTCCAGGGTCCCCTGGTGGTGAGTGGAGATCAGTGGAAGGGAACAAGCAGCTCCACAAGTGTGGCATGCTAAGACAGTATGGCCAGAGGACCCACCTTGCTGCTATTTGCTACCTCCTTTTTGCGGTCACCAATGGCAGCAATGCTGGCAAAGTACTGGATGACCCTCTTTGTGTTAACAGTCTTCCCCGCACCGGATTCTCCACTGAAGCCATGGGGCAGTGGTGAGATGTGTGGGGCACTATAGGGCAGCGCTGCCCTCCCACCCCTCCAGCACCATGGAGCTGGGACTTACGTGATGAGGATGGACTGGTTCTCACGATCTGCAGGGAGAAGACATAAGAGACGGTAGACCCACTAACATGAAGAAAGACCAGGCTTTAGCTATGGGCCCATTTTTTGGTGATGAAATTTGCTAGTTTGAGGTCCCTACCTGTCAGCATGTTCTGGTATGCATTATCTGAGATGGAGAAGATATGGGGTGGGACCTCAGTCCGCTTCTTGCCCCGGTAGGCAGCCACCACCTCAGCATTGTAGACCGGAAGCCACTTGTATGGGTTGACGGTGACACAAAAGAGCCCCGAGTAGGTCTGGAGAAGGGGACATGGGACAGGATCATGAAATGTCATCACACTAGAAGGGGTTCTTGGTGACTCTATGGGTCTGGAGAGGGGATGTCACAGTTCTAGGTAGCCCACACAGTCTGTAAAATAGGTTGTCCCAGTTTTAGGTGGCCCAAGGGATCTTGAGATTTTGCTTCTAGATGTACCAAAGGGTCTCAAGATGGAACACTTCACTTCTAGGATGCCCAAGTGATTTTGAGATGGGAAGTCCCACTTCTGTGTGGCCCAAAAGGTCTGGTAATCTCAGTTCTAGATGTTCCAAGGGGAGAAAGGATGTGACATTCCAGTTCTGGTCAACAGAACAGGCCTGTAAACTTTGTTTGTGGGTGTCTCAAAGGGTCTAGACACACAACATCCCAATTCCAGATGGCCTTGTGTTCTTGACATCTTAGTTCTAGCTAATCCGAGGACTCTGCAAATGGGATGTCCCAATTCTAGATGACACAAAGGGTCTTGAAATTTCCACTTAGTTGTTAGAAGGGGAATAAAGACGGGATATATCTGTTCTAAGTGGCTTAATGGGATCCGGAAATCACAGTTCTATGTATCTAAAGAGGTCTTCAAATGGGACATTCAAGGGACTGGAGCACCTCCTCTACAAAGACAGGCTGAGGGAGCTGGGCTTGTTCAACCTGGAGAAAAGAAGGCTGCGGGGTGGCCTCATTGCAGCCTTTTCAGTACCTAAAGGGAGCCTACAAACAGGAGGGGAGTCAACTCTTTGAAAGGGTAGATAACAGCAGGACAAGGGGAAATGGTCTGAAATTGAGGGAGGGAAGATTGAGGTTGGATGTCAGGAGGAAGTTCTTTACGGAGTGAGTTAAGAGGTGCTGGAACAGCTGCCCAGAGAGGCTGTGATGCCCCATCCATCCCTGGAGGTGTTCAAGGCCAGGTTGGATGGGACCCTGGGCAGCCTGGGCTGGTATTAAATGAGGAGATTGGTGACCCTGCATGTGACAGGGGGTTGGAGATTCGTGATCCTTGAGGTCCCTTCCAGCCCTGGCCATTCTGTGATTCTGTGACATCCCAATTCTACAGTGGTCTTAAGATGTTGGTTCTAGGTATCCCATGTAGTCTGTAAATGGGTTGTCCCAGTACTAGGTGGCTCAATGGGATCTGGAAATCACAGTTTGAGGTGACCCAATGGGACTGGTTCTAGGTGGTCCAAAGTGTTTGAGATGGGATGTGCCTATTCTAGGTGGCCCAATGGGACTGGAGATGGGACATCCCAGTTCTAGGTGACCAAAGAACTCTGGAGGAAAACCACGACATATTGGTGCCTCAAGTCCCATGGGCACAAGGTGACCACCCAGATCTTCATGAAGAAACCACAATGCTCCTGCATCTTTTAGGCTGTGGGGCCACCTTACAGATTTGAGGCTGCTCTATAGGCTATGGGGTCACCCCCTTAGCTGTGGGCCCACCACAGGGGCTGCTGGAAAGGCTCACATATATCATCCAGGAAGCATAGCGCTCCTTGAGATTGTAGAGAACGGCGGGCTCATGAAGGAACGTCAGCATGGCCATGTCCTCAATGCGGTCAAATTTTGGGGGGTTTTGGGGGTGCACGTCGGCCTCAGGCACTGTCAGGGTCTGCAGAGAGATCCCAAGAATCCCCCAAATGCAACTTCTTCAAGTCAAAATCCCAAGTTTAACTTTTCCACCCCAGATCTCACCAAACTCCCCCTTTTCAGCACCAAATCCCCTCAAATTCAGCTTTGTCACACTAAGGTATCCCCCCAAAGCACATTTTTTTATTCACTCCACTACATCATATTTGCCATTTTAAGTGTCCCCTAAGATAGCTTTTTTCACCCCAAGCCCCACCAAATCCTTTCTTTTTTTTTTTTTTCCCCAAATCTCAACATTATCTCTTTAAACCTCAAATCTCCCAAATCAATCCTTTCCACCCCAAATCCACCAATAAGGCTTTCTTTTCCAAATTGTCCAAGCTGAACTTTTACTCAAATCTCTCCTTTTCATCCCAAACGCCCACAGTAACCCTTTCTCTCCCACCACTCTCTATCGACCCCACGCCTCCGGCCCCGCTGCATTCACCCCATTTACTACCATTGATCGACCCCACCCCACTGACTCACCGAATCCCACTGACCCTCACTGGCTCGCCTCCATTGACGCCCCCCCTCTGACTTCCACTGACCACACTGAATCAACCCGCGCTGCTCCCATCGACCGGCTCCGCCAATCCCCACGACCGCACCTCACGAACCCCCGCCCCCACCATTCCCGCTCTCACCTCCCCCATCTCCGTGGTGACGGTGACCCCATTCCCTGCCCGGGCGGTGATGCGGCCACGGACGAACTCAAGCTGGGGGTGGGGCACGAAGCAGAGCCCTCGAGTGTCAGCTGGTGGGGTTGGACGGGACCCCTCGGGGGCACGCAGGAAGGGGGCAGCCACACCCAGCGCTGCCTCCATCTGTGGGCATGGTGACAGTGATGTCATCACAGCGACAGCATCCCGGTGACATTGTCACGGGGTACAGTGACCCACAGGGATACATGGGCTCCATAGAAATGCATGGGCGCCACAGAGATAAGGGGTGCCTCACAGACATGCATGAGCCCCCCACACGCAGACTGTTGCATAGATATCTGAGACCCATAGAAATGAGCTGTGACCCATAGACATGTGTGAGCCCAACAGAAATGCAGGGACCCCACAGCAATCCACAGTGCCCCATAGCAATGTATGAGCCCCATAGACATGCATAGTGCCCCACAGAAACGTAGGGGCCCCGTAGACATCCATGAGACCCATAGCAATGGGCAGGGCCTCGTTGACACACAGGGCCACATTGAAAGAGCAGCACCCCATAGCAATGTATGAGCTCCATAGCAATGCACAGTGCCCCATAGCAAAGTGATGCTCCCCCCTCCCCCCAGCCTCTCCCCTCTGCCCCATAGCATTCATGCCACCCCATAGAGCCTTGTCCTGCCCCAAAGCGCTCCCCTGCCTCATACCATTCCCATGCCCCATAGTGGCCCCTTGCCCTACTGTGTCCCCCAGCCCCACATCAGCCCTGTACCTTCAGTCTCTGGCTCTGACACAGGAAACAGGAACAGATCTGTAGTGCTGGAGGAGAAAGACTGTTACCCACAGCTCCTCCCTGCACCCCATAGATCCCCACATTCCCCTGCCCCATAGATTTCCACATCCTGCCACATCCCCCTGCCCCATAGGTCCCCATATCCCCTTGTCCGGTGGATTCCCACATCCTCCCATATTCCACTACTCATAGATCTCCACACACCTCATAGCCCATAACCGCATATCCCTCACATCCATGGCTCATAGAGCTCCACATCCTCCACATCCCTATGGGGCACCTCATAGCCCCCTTGTGACCCACAGCTCCCCATATCCCCACATCTCACATATCTCCCTGCTGCCCCGTAGATCACAAAGTGCTCCCCATCTCTCCCCATCTCCCCACCTCTGCCTGCCCCACGCCAAGCCTGCTGCTGCCCCACGGCTTTTATGAGCTTTCCCCCGCCCCACCCCGCCTACTTCTGTCTCCCCTAAAAAATTCCTGGAAGAGGGTGAGGGGAGGGAGGAGGGGGGAAGGAGGAGGAGGGGGAGGGGGGATGTGGGAGGGAGGGGGGGATAGATGGGGAGGGTGGGGAGGGGACAGTTAGGGGTGATGGGGGAGGGGGGGATGGGAGGGAGGAGGGTAGGGGGAGATGGGGAGATGGGGGGGGGAACCTGCCCCATTGCGCCCGACAGAGCCCATAAGGAATCCAGGCACCATGCTCCGTCCCAAAGAACACACTCTGCCCAATAGTTCCCATTCTATCCCACAGAACTCCCTCTGCCCCACAACTCTCCTTCTCTCACATAGAACTGCCTCTGCCCCACAGATCCCATCCTTCCCTACAGAACCCCCTCTGCTCCACAGCTCCCACTGTGCCTCGTCAATCCCATCCTGCCCTATATTCCCATGCTGTGCCCCACAGCTGTACTTTATAAGCCCTGCCCCATAAGCTTCTGCTCTACCTATAAGCTCTGCTCCACAGAACCTTATCTGCCCCATAGGCTCTGCCCCACTATGCTCCCCCTGTGCCCAAAACCTAGACCCACAGGCCCTGCCCCATAGAACCTACTGCAAGCCCTACAAGTGACACAGGGAGCAAGCTCTGCCCAACAGGCTCTGCCTCTTAGCTCTCACTCCGGGTGTGTATGGGACGCATGGGGCTCTATGGGGAGCAGTGGAGTTCTAAGGGTCCCTGTGGACCTCTGGAACACACCATGTCTGCCACCTTGCATTGCTGACAGGGGGGCAGGGATGGGGCTATTTCTGGCCTCCTTATCGCCCAGCCCCACCTCCGCCTCTTTGTCTCCTCTTTGTCCTTGGCAAGTGCCAAATTCCTGGGGGTGGGGCCACGTTGGTGGCCAGTGGGGGGTGGGGACCCACAAGACCCATAGAGAACCAAAGAGACCCCAGAGAGACACATAGGGAGCAACAGGGGACCAACAGGGACACAGAGAAGCCTATAGGGATGCATAATGCCCTGTAGCACCCTGTAGCGCTGCACAGCCAGCTGAGGTTCACATGAGGCCACCCAAATGGCACGGCAGGACAGCCCGGAGGTCAACGACTGCTCCTGACCACATTCCATCTCCTGCAGCTCCCACCACAACCCCACTGTGCCGTGGGGCAGCATCACACCAAGCCTTGCCCCATACCAAGCCCTTCCCCACACCATGCAAACAGCTGCTGCTGCTTGAAGGTATTTACTGATTGAAAGCGGGGGACTTTGGGGGTACAAAAGGTACTGGACGGAGGTCAGGGCTCGGGCCACTTCGGCACGTTCCTCTGCCTCATCCAGCTGGTGCTGCGCCTTGCGGAACTTGGCCATCCACCACTATCCATCCACCGGCCCAAAAATCCATCCAGCCGCCCATCCATCCACCCAGGCTTTTCCTATCTACCCAGCAATCCTTCATCTACTCTTTCCCACCCATCCATCTTCTTTCTCCCTCAGTCCCATCATCCTTGCAGCCATCTCAGCATCATTCTGTCCATTCACGCTTCCCCATTCTGTGTCCCAACCCAGCCATCCATCTCTACTCTTCCATTTATCCATCTTCTCAACCATCCCTTTCTCTAATTTTCCCACCTGAATCTTCATCCAATTTCTCCATCCATCCATCAATTTCTTAAATTTCTCTGATTTCTACAATTCTCCACCCAATTCTCCACCCTTCCATCATTTTTTTCTAGTTTTTCCAATTTCTCCCCCCTTTTCTCCATTTTCTCCATTCTCTTCAGTTTATTCCTTCACATCACTTCCTATCACCTCCTCACCCCAAAGTTTGGCCTTGAAGATCATGTCTGAAGCCTGGGGAACATGCACTCCTCCTCCAGGATGGACATGATCCCCACGGGCTGCTGAGAGGAAAACCTTGCTGCCCACAGAGGACACCAAGCACCACCCAAGTGACCGCTTTTAAGGTTCCTGGCAAGCTCCAAGTAGAAAAGCACCCCAAAATGCCCTGGGAGAGGCAGTACCTTCTCGGTGAGACTAATGCAGGCCTGCAGGGCCATGCCAAAATCAATGAACTCCCACTCAATGCCCTCCTTCTTGTACTCTTCCTGCTCCAGCACAAACATGTGGTGGTTGAAGAACTGCTGCAGCTTCTCATTGGTGGAGATGATGCAGAGCTGCTCAAAGCTGTTGAACTGGGGAGAGAAGGGCCAGACAGTGAAGTTGACTTGATGCCCAGTGGGGTCACTGGGGTCAACTGACATCCATTAATATCAGTAGGGTCGTCTGAACACCCAAGGGGATCACCAGAACACCCAGTGGGATCAATGGCATCAACTCAATCCTCAGAGCGCTCTGCACAGTGCTTAGTGGAATCCATAGTTAACATGAGACCCAAAGAACATAATACAACGCCCAGTGGGGCTAATGGAGTCTACTGGAGATACAGTAGGTTCAATGTGATATCCAAAGGGAGCAGTGAGGTCAACCTGAGACCCAATGGGGCCGAGTGCTCAGTGGGATCAACAAAGTCAGCTGAATACCCTGTGCTGCCAACATAACATCCAACAGGTTCAACCTAGTCGACTCAACGCCTACTGTGGGGTCACAGAATCACAGAATGGCCTGGGTTGGAAGGGACCTCAAGGATCATGAATCTCCAGGCACCTCCGCCACAGGCAGAGCCACCAGCCTCTTCATTTAATACCAGACCAAGCTGCCCAGGGCCCCAGCCAACCTGGCCTTGAACACTCCAGGGACGGGGTTTCCAAAACCAATCTGGGCAGCTCACCACTCTCATAGTGAAGAACTCATGGTCAACTCATGGTCCCCAGTCTCTCCCAAATTGCTCAGCCCCATAGCAGCTTCCCAGGGCCTCACACTGAAGATCTCAAGGGAGAAAAGTCCAGGACACCAGTGAAGTACTGATGAGGCTGTTTGGTCTCCAGTGAGCTGGTGATCCTAACCACCATCCAGTTGAACATCTTTTCATAGACGGCCTTGGCCAGAGCCCCACTGGAGTAGATCACCTGGAGGAGGGACCATGGTGACACAGGACTCATGATGTCCTCAAAAAGAGGGTGGATAGAAGGACATTGTCTTTACCTGCTGGACCCTCTGCTCCTTGGAGACATACTTGTTGCCCACTCTCACTCAGGGGTGGCATGGTTGGCTGAGTTCAGAGCCATTAGGTAGGTTGATTTGTCCACCTCTGAGAACACAGGGGACAGGAGATGAAGATAGGAAGCCATGGGGCTCACTCTATTTCCTTCACCACCTGACTGACCTCACCTTCAGTGCCACCTGGCTCTGTTTGTTCCTCCCACTGTTTCTCCTTGAATTTCACGTTGCTGAAGAGCAGCATGGTGCCCATCAGCTTGCAGATGGAGTTTTCCTCTGGGGTAAAGTCTGACACACTGAAAGCACTCTATAGAGAGAAATGGGGAAAATCTGGGATGGGATCTTCTGCTGGCAGCTCCCCACACTGTCTGTAGTCCTCCAACTCATGTCTGTGGCAAACAGCTCTTTGCCATCATCAATGGATGCCACCATGGTCTCTCCTTGGGATACAAAGACAGTCACAGGGTTGTTGGTCACCAGCATCGTGTCTGCAAGGAGACAAGGGAGTTGAGAAAGCCAAAATCATTTTGGGGATGCTTGTCCACCAGTAGGATGAGAGAGAATCTCACCCAAAAGCTCAGGCTTCTTGTTGGAGAGGATCTGGTAGAAGATGTGGTGGATCCTTTCAGCCTTCAAATGAACTCAGCACTGGTGAGGCCTCACCTCAAGTTCTGTGTTCAGCTTTGGGCACCTCAGTACAGAAAAGACATGGAGGTGCTGCAGCAGGCCCAAAGAAGGGCAGCAAGGCTTATAAAGGGCTTGGAGAATATGGCCTACGAGGAGCAACTGAGGGAAGTGGGGCTGTTTGGTCTGAGGAAAAGGAGGCTGAGGGGAGACCTGACTGCTCTCTTCCAGTATCTGAAAGGTGCTTACAGCAGAGTGGGGTTGGTCTCTTCTCACTGATGACAGGATGAGGGGAAATGGCCTCAAGTTGCACCAGGGTAAATTTAGGTTGGATGTCAGGAAACACTTCTTTACAGAAAGGGCTGGACGGATAGCCAGGTGGAGGCCAGAACCTGAGATGTCCCCTTGGTGTTCTCACCTTGCCATGTCTTTGTGTCCCTCGTTCCACGGTTGCTGACGGCAGTGACGATGGCAAGATACCCTCTTGATGTTGACCATCTTCCCCACCTGGACAGGGATGGTGTCATGGACTGAGGGTGGGGTTAAACCTACAAGCATGAGGTTGGACTCACACGGTAAGGATGGATGGGTTCTCCTGATCTGGTGAGACAAGAAGGCCCCAAAGCTCTGCCACAAACCAAGCCCCAAAGAAGGGATGGGGACAAAGTTATGGGGCTGGGGATGTCCCAGAGGAAGTCCCTACCCATTAGTGTATTCTGGTAGGTGCTGTACAAGATGGAGAAGATGTGAGAAGGAGCTTTGCTCTGCTTCTTGCCCCATTAGGCAGCCACCACCTCAGCACTGTAGAGAAGAAGCCACTTGTATGGCTTGATGGTAATGCAGAATGGCCCCAAGTAGGTCTGGAGAAGGGGATGTGGGTCAGGGACATCAGGTAGTACCCTTGATTCTAGGCAGCCCAAAGGGTTTTCAGATGGGATGTGCCTATTCGAGGTGGCCCAGTGGGACCTCCCAGTTCTAGGTGACCAAAGAACTCTGGAGGAAAACCACCACATTCTATGTGCCTCAAACCCTACGGGCACAAGGTGACCACCCAGATCTTCATGGAGAAGTCACCAAATTCCTTCTACCCTACAGGTTGTGAGGTCACTGTACAGATGTTGGAGCAGCCCTGTAGGCTGTGGGGTCACCCCAGAGGCTACTTGGAAGACGCATGCAAATCATCCAGGAGTCAAAGCACTCCTTGGGGTTGTAGAGGACAACAGCCTCATGGAGGAATGTCACCACGGCCATGTCCTCGATGAAGTCGGATTTCAGGGGGTTCTGCTGCATGATTTGGTCCTCCCTGACTGTCACCATCTGCTTAGGGAGGAAGCCATAATGTGCATATAGGGCCACTACAGGGCCAGAAAATGTCCTGGGGATTTCAGAGAAGGTATTTGGGGTTCTAGGTGCCCCAAAGGTGATGGAAGTTGTATGATGAAGAGGTATTATAGGTGTCCTACAGGATTTTGGAGAGTATGGTTTGGATTCTAGTTGGCTCTTGGGTGATGGAGAAGATATTTTGGGTTCCAGATGTCCCATGGGTGATGGAAGAGGTATTTGGGTTCTCAGTGTCAGCTGGTGGTATAGAAGGTGTTTTGGGATCTGGGTGTCCTATAGAGCCAGGGTGTCCTTTGTGATTTCAGATAAGATATTTTGGGTTCTAGGTGTCCAATTGGATTTTGGAGAAGAAGGTTTGGGGGCCAGATGTCCTATGGGTGATGGAGGAGGTGTCTGGGGTCTTGGAGTCCCATGGGTGATGAAGGAGACATTTTGGGCTGCCTTTGGGCCTTTAGGGGTACCGTAGGCATTTGAGGGTGATTTGTGCAGCCATTTTTTGATGAGTGGACACCATTTTGGGATGATTCCACCCACTGTTTGGGGCCTATCTGCATCATTTTGGGGGTGATTTGGACCATCTTGGGGGTAATTCAGCCTGCCATTTTGAGGATGATCTGGGCCATTTTGATATGAGTCTAGCTGCCATTTTTCTGTGGCAATGCAGGCCATTTGGGGAGTAATTTGGGCAATTCTGAGGGCAATACAGACCACCTTTTTGGGGTGACTCCGGACACCATCTTGGGATGATTCCAGATGCCATTTTGGGGGTAATCTGGACCACTTCAGGACTAATTTTCACTATTTTTGGCAGCCCACCTTGCCCATGCTCGGTCTGCATGGTGACATTGGTGCCACTACAGGACACGACAGTGGCCCTGATGAGCTCCTCATGCTTGTCAGGGATGGAGATGTCGCACTCGAGGTTGAAGGGCCGTGTCTGTGCTGCCAAGTGCTCCTGCTCTGACACCACAGGCATTGTGTGGCCTCCAAGAACTTGGCCAGCTCGGAGGGTAGGGCTGGTATGGTGGCCTGTACACCTGTACGCCAGCCTGCACACCAGTAAGGCATCAGTCACACCAGTAAGTCACAAATAAGAAACCAGTCCAACTAACACCAGTGAGGCACCATCAGGACACCATTAAGTCAGTACTAAACCAGCAAGGCACCAGTAACACAAACACTACTAAGGCTCCAGTAGGACACCATTAAGCCCAACAGAACACCACTAAGACTAGAAGGACACCACTGTGACACCACTGAGATCAGCAGAACACCAGTAAGGCACCACTAAGACACTATTAAAACTGTAAGGCATCAGCGACTCCTGTAAGGCATCAGTGGGACACCATTCACACCAGTGGGACACCATTAAGGTACCAGAAGGACAACAGTAAGATACCAGTACTACTACTGCCAGTAAGATTAGCAACACTAACATCAGCAAGGCACCTGTAAGACATGTAAGGAACCAGTAAGGCACCGCAATGTTATCAAGACCAGTAAGACACGAGCTGGACACTAGTTGGACACCAATGCTTCCAGTCCCTCCCTCACCTTTTTGTCCTCATTCAGTGAATCCAGGTCCAGAAAAACAGCATGAGCTCATCAATGCATCCCAGTATATTCCAGTCCCAACCCAGTTCACCTACGGACCCTCCCAATCCCTTCCCAGTTTCCCCCCCATACCCACTCCTAGTTCCCTCCCATCCCCCTCCCGATTCCTCCATATCCCCCCATATCTCCTCCCACTATCCCCCTACAGAACCCCCAGTGCTCCCAGTTCCATCCCAGTCCTTGCCAGTTTCCTCACATCCCCTCCCAGTCCCAACCAGTCCCTCCCATTCTCCCTATCGACCCTCCCAGTCCCTCTCAGTTTCCCCATATCCCCTCCCAGTTTCTCCCATTCCTTTCCAGTTCCCCTACAGACAAACTCAGTCCCCTTCCAGTGCTCCTCATTCCCAACTCCCACCTGCCCAGGCTCAGTTGCTTCTGATTATGGGGACTTCTTTTATCTCCCCCCCTTCCCCAAAAAGTTATAAATCATCTAGGAGGTGTGGCCAGACAGCATCTGACATCCACCTCCTCCCTCAGACCCCTGCCCCATAGGCATCCATAGGGAGACCCCCAGCCCTATAGGACCACATAGGGATCTCCCTGCCTCCTAGGGACCCTCTGCCCTACAGAAATTCCATAGAACTCCCTCGACCTCATATGAGCCCCGCATCCCAATACAATCCCTCAGTTCCCCCGACCACATAGCTCCCCATAGGATCCTACCGGATCCTATAAGACCTCCCCAGCACCACCACAGCCCCATACCCAGCCCCACAGAGCCCTGTAGGACCTTATAGCACCCACGGGATCCCTTAGGGGCTCCTCAAGCTCCATAGCACCCCAGAGGAGCCATGGGTTCCTACAGAATCCCACACCACCCCCCCCCCTTTCCCCTCCCGCCCCATAGGACCCTGTAAGACCCTTGGAATGCCACAGAACTCTGTGGGATCTACAGACAAGGACAAAGTCCACACGCGGCCCCCCGCCCACTCCCTCCGGCTATTATGGGATGGATGACGGCAGGCGAAAGGATCGCGGACGGACAAAGGGCAGGTGGAGGTGGGGCGGGCTGCCTTCGTCCCTGTCCTTGTCCCTATTTTTAGGACTCCTCCCCCAAGCCGAGCAGCTGCTGCCCTTATACGGCCACATGGGACACCCTGGCGCCCCTCCGGCTGCTGCTTTTCTCCCCAAGTTTCTGCACCTTCCCCCGCGTTTCCCCAGGTTTTCCTTCGTTTCCCACTAACTTTCTGCATTTGTCCTCATTTCCCTGGTTCTTCCCCAAATTTCCTTCCAGTTTCACTCGTTTTTCCGCTTTTCCCGCTAATTTCCTTGTTTTCCCTCTTTCTCCTTAATTTCCCCGATATTTTTCTTTTATTTTTGACCAATTTACCCACTCTTCCCTTATCTCCCCCAAGGTTCTCCTAATATTACCATTATTTCCCCCGCTTTTCCCAATTCCACCTGGCTTTGCTCTTAGTTGCTCTTATTTCCCCTTGAATTTCACCCACTTCCCCTCCAAATTTCCTTTTTTTACTTCATTTTCCATTTTCCCCCAATATTCTCCTAATTTACAAAGAAAAAAAACTATATTCTCCCAAACTTCCCCTCATTACCTTATTTCCCCCATTTTTCCCAAATTTTACTCATTTTACATCAAATTTCAATATTTTTCCCTTATTTTCTCCCATTTTTCCCAAATTTCTCACTTTTCCCAGGTTATTATTCTAACTACCACCTCATTTTACCCCAATTTTCCCAAACATGCCAAATTTTTCATATTTTTCCTCCAAGTTTCTTCTACTTGTTCCTTATTTTCCCTAACTTCCCCCTAAGTTTCCATATCTTTCTCCTGAATTTCCCCAATTTTCATCTAGTCTTTCCCTTCAATCCCACTGCTTTTCAGTCCTGGGCTTATTTTGGGGGAAAAATATGTTAAATTACTACATTTTATTTATTTTGAGCAAATTATGACCCCGCAAACCCGCACTTGAGAAGAAAACTGGGAGAAAACCAAACAAATTATATAATTATGTATCATTATTTTTATCATTATCGTGATAAGAAATGGCATAAGATGAGGAAAATCCAGAAGAAGTTTGTAAATTATTTTTTATGGAAAATGACAGAATTGGTGAAACCCCAAAATGGCTACAAAATAAAGCCACAGTTTATCTCTGGTAGAGATAAAAGAATCAAGTAAAAAGGAAAGGGGATGACTGCAAACACAAAGCCAGCTGCAGAGCCCACCTGACCAAGCCTGGTCTAACACACAAGGAAGATACAATCAGCAAATCTTAAAGCCTCTCTGTGCCTGGCAGGACCGCGGAGGAGACCTTAAGGCAGAGGGGAGACGAGGTGACCGCAGGCAGCTGGCACAGCCTCAGCAAGGGCAGAGCACGGCTGGCCCTCCTGGTGGCCTTCAGTGATGGAGCGATGACCTTGGTGGGCAAAGGGAGGGCGGCCGATGTCACCTACCTGGACTTGTGCAAAGCCTTTGACGTGGTGTCCTTGGAGGTGTTCAAGGCCAGGTTGATGGGGCCCTGGGCAGCCTGGCTTAGCACTAAACGTGGAGGTTGGTGGCCCTGCATGTGGCAGGGGGTTGGAGATTCATGATCCTTGAGGTCCCTTCCAACCCTGGCCATTCTGTGATTCTGTGGTGCCCCACCACATCCTTATCTCCAAGTTGGAGAGATCCGGGTCTGAGGGGCGGGACGTTTGGTGGGTAAGGAATTGGCTGGAAGGTCACAGCTGGAGGGCTGTGGTCAATGACTGCGCCAGGTGGAGGCAGGGATGAGTGCTGTCCCACAGGCTGCTCTGTGGGACCCGTACTCTTCAACAGCGTTATCAGGGACGTGGATGATGGGATTCAGTGCACCCTCAGACACCGAGCCGAGCGGTGCAGCGGATGCAGCAGAAGGAAGGGAGGCATCCAGATGGACATGGACAGCAGGCCATGGGAAGCACCTGAGGCTCAACAATTTTCAACAATCAATCAGACGTGAGGGGAAATTCTTCACTCAGAGGGCAGTGAGGCGCTGCGCTGCTGCCCAGAGCTGTGGGTGCCCCATCCCTGGAGGTGCCCCAGGCCATGATGGGCCCAGGGCAGCCCGAGCTGGGGAGGAAACCAGCACGCAGCAGGAGTGGGGCTGTGACATTATTTCCAACCTGAGCCATTCTGTGATTTTATGACATACAGGACATGGGGCACACGGGTATCAGGGATACAGAGGACAATGGGGACATGGGCACACCCGGGGCAAGGGGGAGGCAGGGACTATGAAGGGGCCGGAGAAGTGGGATCTGGAGTTAAGGGGGTGGAGGGGCTACAGGGAGGAATAGGAAGAGGAACTGATTGGGTCACGGGGTGTGATGAGGTGCAATGGGGGTCACAGGACTTCTTAGGTGTCATGGGGTGGGGTGGTCATGGGGTCAAAGAGGGGGATGTAGGGTGGTTATGGGGTGGAGGGGGTCACAAGGACAAAAAGAGGGATCCATATGGGGAGTTGTACAGCAGTGCTACATGGGAGCATTCCCCCATTTTAAGACCATGCCATTCCCACCTTCTTTTGCTCCCCAATTCAGTCCCCAACATCCTGCTCTCCTTCTGTAGACCCTTCCTCCACTTTACCCAATTAGGCTCTCCTTTAACCTCTCCATTTTTACCCCTACCCCTACCTGCCTCTCATTTTGGCCTTCCGCTAACTCTTTCCCCTCCCACTTAAGCCATATCCCCGCACCTTTTTGTCCGCTCCCGTTACAGAACTGTAGGGGTTGGAAAAGACCTCTAGAGATCACTGCGTCAAATTTAAATTCCACTTTAGGCTGCCCGCTGCCACGGCAACACTGCCGGAAAGCAGCGCCGTTAACGACAACGCCGCCGGAAAGCGATGCCGTCTCCATGGCAACGCGGCTGGCAGCGCCCTTCCTGATTGGCTGACCCGAGAACCGCCCTCCCTCCTTCCCCCGGCGGCGCCGCGGGGCATGCCGGGAAGCGCGGTCCTTCCGCCGCCGCGCGGGGGCTGCCGGGGAGCGGTGCGGTTCTATGGCGGAGCCGGCGGTGAGCGGGGCGGCCGTTCGGGGTGTTGTGGGGCGGGATGGGGGCGCTGGAGGCTGTAGGTCTGTAAGTTCCGCGGGGCTCTAGGAAGTGGCCGCAGGAGGGCTGTAGGAGCTGCGAGGGGGCCGCAGGCGGGTGCGGGCGGGCACGGGGCGGTCCGAGGGGTAGCGGAGCTGTAGAGGCGGAAGCGGTATGGGAGCTGCTGGGGTCCTGGGAGCTGTATGGGGGCTGCGGGGTCCCGTAGGCGATCCCGTAAGCTGTGCGGGTCCAGCAGGCAGTGCCGAGAGCTGCGGGCTGCTCGGCGGGCGCTCTGGGAGCTGCGGTAAGCGATCCTCCGGGTGAGCGTCTGGGTTGCGCTGTGGGGTGCTGGGAAGCGTAGGTGTGCTTTGAGGTCCTGGGAGCGACGGAGTGGGAACAGGGGCCCTGCGTGCGAGGTGCAGAGATGGAGGGGTGCTGCGGCAGCGGTGCGGGCGCTGCTGGGAGCCGCGGGCGTGGCTGTGGCAGTGCTGCAGGGGACCGGCGAGGCACGGAGAGGGCGCGGGGTTCAGCAGGCGGTCCTGGGAGCCGCAGGGGCGCGGTGGGGTTGTGCGGGTGCTCATGGGATGCCTGGGGGGTTATGGGTGCTGCAGAGGTTCTATAGGAGGACCGTGTCCGACCCGGCTTCCCCCGTGCAGCCTCCCGGAGGGCCGCAGCCCCGCGCCCGGCGCCTGGCGGCGCTGCTGAACCGCAGCCTGCGGGTGCGCATGTCGGACGGGCGCACGCTGGTGGGAGCCTTCCTCTGCACGGACCGCGACGCCAACATCATCCTCGGCTCCGCGCAGGAGTTCCTCAAGGCTGCGGGTACGGGGCCACGGCGGGAAATGGGGCCGCAGGGGCAGTGGGGACTCGGGGTCGGATGGGGGTGAGGGGAGCGATGAAGTGGAGGCAGCGATGGGGAGGGCGGTTGGGGTACCGGGGGTGATGGGAGCGGGACCACGGGGAATCGTGGGGATGGGGACGTGGCGGTGAGGCTGAC
Organism: Tympanuchus pallidicinctus; assembly: GCF_026119805.1. NCBI lineage: Eukaryota > Metazoa > Chordata > Aves > Galliformes > Phasianidae > Tympanuchus > Tympanuchus pallidicinctus. The sequence goes on from NW_026294741.1 coordinate 9,894,314, forward strand.
ACGGTGCTGCTGTCCCCTGCAGATGCGTTCCCGGGCAGCGAGCCGCGTGTGCTGGGCCTGGCCATGGTGCCTGGGCACCACATCGTGTCCATCGAGGTGGAGCGCGACGCCGCCGCCGCCCTGTGCTCCTGACGGCCCCACCGTGGGACGGAGCCCTGAGTGTTGTGAACCTCTCATGTGCCCCAACGGGTGATGGACGCCTGCCATGCAAAATGACCGCCGGGACTGCGGTCCCTGCAGCCCCAGTAGAGCTCCCGTGGTGATCACGTGTCAGCACGTGATGCCGTCATTCCAGTCCCCTGCAAAGCAGGACGCAGATGCCCCTTCCTCCTCCAAACACTCCGTTTTCAGCCTGAAACAGAGCTGTGCAGGTTAATTTAATCTCGGGTGCAAAATGTTTCAGTGGGCGAGAGGGAACACGCGGCAGTCCTGGTCCCTCCTAACTGCGATAAAACACCGCGGCCGAGGGGGGTCAGGGAGGAACAGGAACAAGGGGGGGTGCGCAGAGGGTCTGGGGCGGCCACAGGGTTCAGCGCCATGGCAGGGAGGGGTGGGAGGGGGCCGCTGATGGCGCCATCCCCCCGGGTTGCGGTGATGCTGAGACGCAGCCTCCGACAACTGGTGCACCCAGGGACCTGCAGCGGAAGTCAGGAACCCCAGGGCCGCCCTCCCCCCACAACAAGGCAGCCCCCACAGCACTTCGTGTAAGGGTTAGAAAAAGATGCAGAAATGATCATTTACAAAATAAAGATCCCCAAAATGCCCCTCCGGGATAGTTTCTGGTTGAAATCTGAGAAAGGTCTGTCAAAGCTCCCCCCGCCTCCAAGGTCCCTCTTAATGCTTTGTGGGTGAGGACGGGGGCAGAACGCACCCCAGAGCCTCCCTGTGTCGTGGGGGCATCAAGAGCTTCTGCGATGAGTGGGAAGGGTTGAAGACCGATTTCTGTTAACAGCAGAAAGTCTGCATGCTTATGAAGAGGTAAAGCAACTTATTTATCACTTTATTTCGCGCTTCGTTCAAATATTTGACTGAATCCTGAGTTCTGGAGCAGGTCAAACTGGGCCAGCAGTAAGCAGACAAGTACGGAATATTTTCCAGCAGATGGTAACGTGTGAACCACAGGAACGGCTGTGACCTGCTGGTAGGAAGAGCACGCCAGACTCCAGTCAGAACATGAGAATCCGGCTCTGTCCAAGTCCCACATGCGTGGCCAGCAGCCAGAAGGACTGAGCGCGTGTGCGCAGGGTGACGCTGCTGGTCAGTTGAGAGCAAACACGTGGCTGAGGAATCTGATGCTGATCTGGTGAAGAGACTGCTAACGTGAGCCCATGTTTAAAGACACAACCACAAACACAGGGTTGCGCCAGTGACCCCTGCCAGGGCCCGCGGATTGCACCTGCCATGTTAAAGCATCTCAACAACAGTGTTGGGAAGTGGCTGCTCCACATTTTCCCACTGTTTCCGGGGCTTGTCTGTGTTCCCTCTCTCTCCATTACTGTTTTCCATTAGTGGGTTTCCATGCCCACCTGTTTGTAGGTTGTTTTCAGGTTTCAGTGTTACGCATTCCTATGAAAACCGGGGTTGCTGTTCTGTCCCTCGGGATGGAACATTCCTCTGTGTTGCAGTCTCTGGGATTTGTGCTTCAGCACAAAATGTGGAACGTGAGCAGCTCAGTTCCAGGAGTGTTCCAACGCTGCGCAATGAGCGCTGCCTCCAAACACAAAGCAATTCCTACCATTCCAGAGACCGAGCACTTCAGAAGTTATGTAGGTACCTTGCATACAGTTGGGCACCAAACCAAAAGTGAATCTTGTGTGGATTTCACCAGCTGGGATGTGGAGATCCAAGAGCCTGGGCTGAGGGTGCGCAAGGAATAAGCTTGTAGGGAATGGGGGGAGGTGGGTGGCAGTAATTAAGTGTCAAGAAAGAGGGTGTTTGGAGATATCAGTGATATCGGTGGGGACTGAAGGCAAAGAACGTGAGGAGATGAAAATGAGGAAGCGAGAGCTCCTCCATTTCCAAAAGCCACATGTCAGAGTGTCTCCATCCCCACGGGAGGTGACCCGGGCACCTGGGCCCCACCTCGGAACCCCCGTTGCCTGGGCACCCAGGCAGGCCGTGCTGTGCTCTGAGACCATGGAGCGGCGGTGGCTGCCCCTCCTGCTGCTCCTGGTGCCCTGGCTTCCGGGGCTGCGCCCCTGCCTGCTCTGCTTTGGGCCCCCCGTTCAGTGGGCCCGGCTCTGCCGTGAGATGGCCAGGAGCTCTCAGGACTCCCAGCACCAGCACTGCCTGGAGGCCCTCGCAGAGGCTGCTGTGCCACTTGCCCCCGTCACTGTGGGTGGGTGGTGGGACCCCAGGGATGCCCACCCCAATGGGACCCTCTGCCCCCGTCCTGACTGGCACCCTAGGGGCCACCATCTCAACGGGACACTCAGACGAGCATTCTGGGGGCCCTCAAGCATGCCACGGTCTCCCCAGTCTTGAGGTGGACTCCCCCAGGCACCCCTCAGACCCATCTGGCACTCTCCCAACTCTGATATGGATCCCGGGGATCTCTGGGAACGCCAGACTTGCATGGAACACTGGATGGATCCCAGCCCTGGGCAGGGGTACAGTGTGGACTTCCAGCAACTCCCAGAGCTTCCCAAGATCTTGGGGGGTCTTCAGGGATGCCTGGCCATTCCCAGAACCCCTTTGCCCTGACCTGGACTCTGGGAATCAGCCCTGAGCCCTCCTCCAGTTCTTACTGGAACCCTCCAGCCCTGAGCCCTCCAGTCCTGACCGTGTGATGGTCCCAGTGCCCTTGTTGTGGTCCCAGGAGCAGCGCAGAGCGAAGCACTGCGGAAGATCGTCATGGATGCCTTGCATTTACTGGAGAAGCAGAAGGACAAGAGTGAGCAGGGATGAGATGTATGGGAGATTTGGGGCACAGGGGACGGGGCTCAGAGGACTTGGATGGGGATCCATGGAATATAGGATGTATGGATTTCAGGCGTGGTGTAAAGGCATATTTGGGGAATCCTGAGGGTAGACGGGTTTCAGGGTATGGAGAATCTGGTGCTTTGGGGGATATTCAGGGGCATATGAAAGTCTGGGATCCAGGAGAGTTGCACGGGGAATGTGTGGGATGAGTGGGGACACGAGTCTTGACACTGGAAGATTTGGGGGTGGGAGCACTGTCTGACATGGACATCTGTGAGCCTCCAGAGCCTTTTGAGGTGTCTCTGCGGGAAGCCATCCAAATGATTTGGGTGAAGCTGAGCCAGTTGGAGCAAGGTATGGGGCCAGCAGGGACCCCCATCCAGGACTCCCCCCCCCCCCATGCGAACCGTGGGACTCCACCCCCCAGCTTCCCCACATGGGGCACACAGACACCCCTCTAGGTCTCCACCCTGGGCATCCCTTCCCTGGAGGCACCCCCAGGGACTCCATTCCAGGGCTGGACAGGGGCTGAGCCCTTACAGCTCGTCACAGGGATGAGGACCCCTCGCGATCCCCAGTTTAACGATGCTTCCTTCCCCCAACCAGCTCCTGCCTGCATCCCCCCCTGCGGTGAGTTCTCTCGTGTTTTGCCATCCCCCCGTCCCCAGATTCCCCCCCTACCCCCTGACGCTCCCACCACCTCCTTCCCAGGGCACCAGCCGGCCGCGCGCATCTTCCAGTGCTCAACCTGCCGCCTCGTGGACTGCCAGTTCCCTGTGGACTGCCCAGGTAGGGGGCAGGGGACCGGGACGTCGCTACCCAGGCGGCGTGTCTGCCCACGCCCGCCGCGAGCACCGGCGGTCGCGCAGCGGCGCGGCGGCTCCTGCAGGTGCATGAGCGCAGGTGAGCTCAGCTGGCAGTGCTCCCAGTTCAGGACTTGTGGGTCCACGAGGACGAAGCCATCACGCTGCACTGCGACGTGCCCTTCGCCGTCCCGCCGGAGCTGCAGGTTACGTGGATGTTTGCCAAGGACGTAAGCAGCAGGCGCGGGCAGTGCGCGCAGGCGCCAGGAGGGGCCCGGGCGGGGGGCACGGCGCTGCCGGCTGCGGGGGGCGCTGCTTGTGATGAGATGAATGCGCGGGGCCGGACCAGCTGAGCACCCGCACGAAGGGTGAGCGCGAGCACGAGCTGCTCACCGCGCGTGCGGCTTCTGGTGCGCTTCTGTGAAGAAGCGACCCGTGCGCGTGTTGGCACGCGAGCAGCGCGCGTGGGACGTGAGGTGCGATGCGCGCGCAGGAGTGTGGGACACGAGGAGCACGTGGGGACACGAGGAGCACGTGGGGACACGAGGAGCACGTGGGGACACGAGGAGCACGCGTGTGACACGGGTGCCTTTGCGTGCACGCCTCCATGGGCCGGGTTCCCCACGCCCCAGATACGCACGCAGGACCTGGCGCTGTTTGAGGAGCTGCACTGGATGGATCCCACCACTGTGATTCTGCAAACGCCCAGAAAAGAGTGAACGGCAACAACACGTGCACTTCATTTAGATGTATTTTTGGAACAAGCTAAAAGAGAGGGCAACCAAATCATCAAGCTGGTGGCTGCACCTTCCCAGGCGGAAGGGACTTTCAGTGCATTTCCCCGCTGGGATTCTCTCCCTTGCAGGTGACGCTGATGAAGCCCCAGGAGCCCCGGGCGGCACGGGGCTGGCACTGAGAGCTCGGTCCACCTGCAGGGGTCGGCAGCGTGCGCTCCAGCTTTTTCCGGGCTGGGGCGCGCGGCCGAAAAGGCGTGGAGGGCGCGGCTCCGGGCCGGCCGGGAGACGTCCCAGCACCGATGACGTCCCCGGAGCCCGCGTGCCGTCACAATGGCGACGCCGGGCCCTCCCCGAGGGCAGCTGGCCGCCGGCTCCAGGCGCCCCATTCGTGAGCTGCGCTGCCCGCAGCCGCTCGCCGTGCCCCGTGCCCGAGAGCAGCCCCAGCAGCAGACTAGCTCAGCCTCGTCGCGCTCGTCCTCCAAGGCTCACAGAGGTGAGGGAGAGCTCCGGCACGCTTCGGGCCGCAGAGCCCGGCCGCGGGGTGCGGGCTGAGCTCCGCCGCGCGCGAGGGGCGTGCGGCACGAGAGCGGCAGGACCGCCGTGAGCAGCAGAAATCGCTGCCGGCCCTTCTGGCCCGGGAGCCGCAAGGCACGCGGCGGACAGCTCGCGGCTGAGCGGAGGAGACAGCCCGCTCCTGCCGGCCCCTCCGGGCTCCGAGCGGCGGGCGGCGGCAAGCGGAGCTCACCCGCGGCCTCTGCCGGGGCAGCCCGGCACTGACTCCTCTGCTCTTGCCTGTAGGTTTGGAGGCACGCGCCTGCCAGCATGGACGGAGCCTGGGTGGGGACGTGGAGACCGCATCGCCCGCGCGGCCTCATCTCGGCCCAGTTCCCCAGCCCCGGGCCCCAGTACTCCATCCCGGGGACAACAGGTACGGCGGCCATCGCCGGGGCGCAGGGGGACGCGCGTCGGGGCCGTGGCGGGGCAGAGCAGCTCCCGAGCCTTTCCCCGTGCCGTCGGAGCCTCCCGCAGACTCGGCGCTCTGGGGCCTCTCGCTGCGGAGTGCCTGCGCGCGTGGTGCGGGCAGGCCTTTGGAAACTGCTGGCCACTGGCAGCGCGCTGGCCAAAGCTCCGCTCTCTCCTTCCGGCGGCTTTGCATGGCGCTGGCGCAGGCATTTGCGCTCAGGGACTGACTCTTCTGCTTTTCCTCCTAGGTTTCGTGGGCCACAGCCCCACCAAAGCCCGTGCCCCCGCGTACACGTTTCGCGGGACCAAGCCGCCTGCGGCCGAGAGCTGCGGGCCAGGTCCCTGCTACTTTGTGCAGCCCGCCGTCACCAGGAACGGGAAGCACGTGGCTCCGAGCGCCCACCTTTGTGGACGCCCCACGACGAAGACCACCGTCACCCCCGGACCCAGTGAGTACCACTTCTGCAGCGCTTCCCCCACACGCGGCGTTTGCCCTGGGTCAGCTCGCGCCCTGATGGAGCCGTCGGTCTTTTGTGAGAGAGCACAAACCGCTGTGAGCAGCGATAAACACGCTCTCCCCTTGGAGAAGGACGGCTGCCCAGCACCACGGGCCGAGGGCACAAGGACCCCGCGTCCGAAAAGAACAGGGAGCCGGGGGCTGACAGGAGGGACAGCAAGGCAGGACATAGTGGCGGGGCACGGAAAAGCGTCCCCGCGTGCTGCCTGCGCCCCCCGGCAATCCTGCAGCCCTTCAGAAGACCCTTTCCTCGGGACGTTGTCCCTGCGGCTGCAGGAGACCAGCACTTCACGGCTTTCTTCCTCTTCTCCTCCGCCCCAGGTGACTACCGCACCGAGGCAGCCAACAGGCACGTCTTCAAGTGCCCACCGGTGCAGTCCATGGCCTTCCGGCGGGAGCCCCTGCGCACAGACCGCCCTCCAGGTACGCTGACCGCGGCAAAGGCAGACCCTTCATCCTGAGCATCCTGCAGGGACGGGCCGCTGATCAGTACCAGCAGCGGGCCGACCGCGCAGCCTGTGCGGCGTTGGGGCCGCAAGCTTTCTGGCGTGACCAACACCTCTCGGCCCGCAGCGGCTCCGGCTGCTCGGGCTCGGAGCTGCCGGCACTGGCCCAGTGCCGGAGTAGAGGCAGGAACTGGCAGAGGGGCGAGCCCTCCCCCCAGCAGGCTGGGCGGGCTGCCCCTCTCTGCTGCTTCCGTCTCCTCCAGCCCCTCACGCACACGCTCTCTGCTGCTCCTCCTGCAGGTCCGGGCACCTACACGCTGCCCAAGCTGATGGGCCCCAATACAGCCTACACGGCGGCCAGCCCCTGCTACTCCATGAGGGGAAGGAGCCAGCGCGGCCGCTTTGACGAAGACCTTGCCAAGGTGAGCTCTGCTGCTCCTCTTTTCCATGTTAGCATCCGAAGCTGGGCTGCTCTCCCTGTGCCAGGGGGCTTCCAAGCCCCAAGCACCTTTGCTAAACGCAGGCTTCCAGGGAAAGAGAGAGCCTTGCGTGTGATCCCAGCCCCGTGCACCCATGACTCTCTTGCAGACTCCGGGGCCCGCGGCGTTTCCCAAGGTAGCTGTGGATGCCTACAAGACCAGGGCGCCCGCGTACACCATGGCGGCCCGATCAAAACCTGCAGAGGGCAAAGCAGTGAAGCCCGGGCCCGCAGACTACAACATAGGCCGGGTAAGGCAGCTCGCTGCTCAGCTCGTCCCCTCTGTTTCACAAGCACAGCCTTCACACCTCTCCCCCTTGCCCTGAGGCTTCCTCCGGCCAAAGAGCTTCTGGCCGCAGGGACCAAGTGCCGGAGAGCAGGCCTGCTCCCTGCCCTCGTGCCACCTCCGAGCAGAGGAAGGGAGGGCAGCAGAGAAGAGAAGGGCCCTTGCTGATCTGCCTTTCCTTTTTGCCCTTCCAGGTGACGCTGATCAAGCCCCGGGCGCCTGCATCCACTTTTGGAATCCGGCATTCCCTCTACACAACCCCTCTGATTGTGGAATAAATCAGCCACGTCTGGAAGGCCGCCTTTGCTTTCCTGGCATGGGAGGGGCCGGGAAGACACCAATCAACTGCCGGTTTCCACTTGATTCCATTTCCATCTATGGACTGCTTCCATTTCCATCTATGGACTTGATGCCATTTCCATCTATGGACTTGATGCCATTTCCATCTATGGACTTGGGCTTTTGCCCATTTTACTTGAACAATTGTTAGCAATTGGAGTGAGTCATCAATAAAACCAACCCAACACCAACATGTGTGCTTTCTTGTTACTCCTTTTTCCTCCCCGCTGCACACAGGAATGCGCCAGCGCTTCCCGAAGCCTTTCAAACATCAGTGCGTTGGAGACCGCCGATGCTTGCTTGATCAGCCGTTTGCAGTGCTGATGTCTGCCACGTGCTGAAGTAAAGAATAAAGGAAGCAAATAGCAAAGGGAGGCTGGCCGCGGGCAGTGCATCCCTTCCAGCGCCGACAGGAGGATTTTAGGGAGGTGCCCGGGGCTTACAGGACAACGGCAGAAATGTTGGTCCGACCAGTTTATTAGAGATCTTAATCAGGGAGGTGGGGAAGGGGAGGACAGACAGTATTTTGAATGAGGGGGATGGGGAAGAGAAGGAGGGCGATAGGAAACATAGGAAAGGAGAAGCAAGGAGTCTCTGCAGGAAGCAAGAGGGAGATCGATGGTCACCACCGTGGATCCAGCGTGGTTCATAGTTCAGTCCGTGATCTTCAGTGGTGGTGGGTCGTCGGGCACTGTTGTTCTGTCGACGACGACGGTGACCACGTGGCAGTACCACCTTATTTGTGAGTCCAGAGGGGTTGAGTCAGCTGTTTTTGGAGTGACAGCTTCTGGCTTTTGGATCTCGGCAGGAACTCCTTTGGTTCCCATCTTCCGGGCCTTGCCAGCAGATAAGAGGGAGCAGGGAGGCGCCCACTTGTATCTCGCCTTGTACCTGCAGGGTACAGTGGGATCATCCCCCAGTCTCCCACAGCAAGCTGGAGTCACTTGGTCACAGGCTAGATCTTCTGCCAGCAAACGGTCCTGAGCACTCTCTTGCAAAGGCAAACAGCTACAATTGTCCACACAGTGATGTTGGTTGCCCCACGGCAACACCCGTCACTCATCTCCTAGACAAGTCAGTCTCATCACAAGAAATGCGTCTGGCAGCAAGCTTGGAGCCAGAACAAGGCTGCTTGAAACCGAAGTGCAAGTGACCGTTCGTGGTGGTGAGGAAAGAGAGAAGAGAAAGGAAGAAAAGAGAAAAAGTAAGCGGAAGGGAAAAGAGGGGTGGGGAGGAAGGGGGTGAAACGTTACACAGTTGTTAGAAAGGATTTCTTGGGCTTGGTTACAAAGGTCGCCCTGATGCGCTGGGCTTGTTCATCATCAGTTGAAGTGGTTACAAAGCACATGGAGGATACAAGTCCTTGTGTAAGTTGAATCCGCCATGGAACCACGCAAGGAACAAACACGAGAGTGGCAACGGCACACAGAATAGGAGGCGTTTCACCCACGGGCAATTTGTTTAGCAACCTCTTCATTGTCATCCAATTTGTAGGCAACAATTAGAGCCATCCAGTTTGCCACAGACACCACCCGGTGACTCCTCAGCAGTGATGGCACCAATGTTACGCAATGAAGAAAAGGTAGAAAGTGAAAAGGGACAACCATACATTTGGCAACAGCCATGCATTGCACAAGAACCAGTAATGACAAATCAGTAAGCAAAACAAACAGAGCTGTTTGGCTCAGCTGCTTTCCCCAGCAGCCAGGAACTCCCAGCGGAAGCCAGGATCCAGGTGGGAATCCTTCAGCAGAGCTGTGGTGTTTCTCAGGAGCCGTGCAACAGCACGCTTCAGTTAATTCACCAAAAGCGTACCTAGTCCAATCTGACAGTATGTGGACTTGCCATGGAGTGTTCTCTAAGATGATTTCGTGCCATGAGAACTGTCCACTTGAGCATTCCCAAAGCAATTCAAATGCTGGGAGAGAGAAATCCTAGCTTGGCAAGTTCGAGTACTGTTACAGTCTACAGAGGCTTTCACAGGAGAGCGTGTGCAGGATAGCCCACAGGAGGAAGCACCGAAGAGGAGTAATCCCAGAGACGTACACGTCTCCTACCAAAGCTTAGGCGCTTTCCAACAGCCACGTTTTGGATGGAGCTCCTGGACTGGTGTGACACTGAAAAGCATCAGTGCAAAAGGCTTTATGACACGTTTCCTTTGTGCCCACGTCTGACAGATATTAGATGGGTCCCCTGATTCGTTTCCCAGTTTGTTAGGAATTTGGAAAGGCTGCGGAGGACTTACATGCCAGTCATGAGCAGTTTGATAAAAAGGGGTGAAAGAAGGGCTCAAAAGAAAGGCTGTCACTGTGCAGGGAGCACCAGGAAGCTAGGATGACCTCTAAGAACCCTGAAGCCAGTTGTGAAGTTTAACAGGTCCGAGGACCGATACCAACCACCACCCACACCCACAGCAACGCAAAACATAACACTGCTGCAACCAGAACGTGTCATCAAGAGGTGTATTCAGGATTCTAGCGTGATCGCATCTTCTGTCACAAACCACAGCTGTTAAAATCAGCTATCAGCCTTCCTGTGTCCAATCCAGGTCCCACGGGGATCTTCTGTAACATACAACAAGACACCGACTCGCCCTTCTGGGGCTTTGTTAATACGGCTAACAAAGGAGGGCACAGTCCAGCAAGTGTTGCTTTTCTATTCCTTTCTCGGGGTGTCTTTAGCCTTCCAAGCACATTCGTTCAGGGATTCCATTAGGGTTAGGGAAACTGGCCGCAGGTTAGCCGGGTCAATCGACACAGGCTGGCCAGGGAGATAAGAGGCTTTCCCTAGCTTCTCAGCCACTGAACCGTGACTCCCAGGGATAAGTGGCAAGAGTGGTGAGGCCTTTGCACGGAAGGTGTTACATGGAGGATCTCTTTGTTTCCCTTGGCTGTGAGCTTTCTCATGCATCCACCCCTCACCGCCCCCCGCTCACCTGGGAGGGACGAAGACAGCAGCTTTCTAATGGCTTGGAGAGCCGCTCGGGTTCCTCGGGAGAGGCCCTCGCACCTGGGCTTTTGCTTTCCTCCAGATTCCTGAGCTTCTGTTCCGGCCACCGCTCAAAGAATGCCTCTAACCTGACAGTGGCTGCTCCGTTCATCAGATCTCGTGGAACAGCCTTGTGCCAGCCCAGTGTCCAGAGACAATTACGCTTATGATCGATATTTCGCCTCCCTGCTTTTACTGACAGTGAGACCCTCCCAGTCCCACTGAGCTTTGGGCTAGGTGGCCTGGGGGCAAGGCTGGCCGCGGCAAGCCTCACTTCCCTTGGCTCCAATTTCCTGGAGGAAGAAACCGCTGGAAGAAACCATATTTTCTCCCGTGGTCAACTGACTCTTGGGCAACCTCCCTCCCCCCACGTCCGTGCTTTGTATCCCGACTGCAGATGGTTAGAGGTTACAGCCTCTTCTAACAGTGCCCGGCTTCTTTCTCCCTGAGACGTAGCCTGTATCTCATCTTGCAGCTGTGTGCCTATGGCTTTCAGTGGTTCTGAAGCGCCCAGGGTAAAGCAGGCATCCTCTCAGGATCAGCAGGCACCATCACCGGTGATTCACCGTGTGGCTGCAGCTTTCTATCATACGTCGTTTGGAGGCAAGCAGCCTTTGGGGCACTCTCTACTAACGGATCAACTGTTCCAGTAACAGCAACTCCAATAGCAACGGGGGGGCGTTGCTGGCGGGGGGAGAAGCTGAGAAGCGAGACGACTCACTCCTGGCTTCTCCATCGCGCTTGGCACAGCGAGCGTTTGTTCCGCACCTGTCCTGAGAAGAGGACAGTACGGTGGTTGTTCTGAAGCCTGGACCAGACTGTGACGGTTCTATTGCGGTGCAGAACCAGGACTGCAGTTCAGCACGGGGGGATGCCCCCGCAGCACTGCCCGTGGCTCAGGGCAGGGGAGGCGTCCCTGCGGAGCTGGAAAAGAAGCGCGCTGGAAGCCTTGGGGAGACGGGTGCAGCTTGGGCGCCCTGGGTGAGCTTTGGGGTCCTGGGAAACTCTGTGGCCAGCTGAAGGGCTTTGGGCAGTGTTGGGGGGATGGGCCCCTGGGGATTTTGGGGGGGAGAGGGGGCGAAGCTTGGGGGGTCCTGGGCATTTTGGGAGGGATTTGAGGAGGTGTGGCAGCATCCTCGGAATTCTGGGGAAAGGCTGCACAGCTCGGTGTTGCCATCGGGGATCCTATTCTTCTTCAGGGTGAGGCGGGGGTGCGGCGGGATCCAGCAGTGCGCGCTCGCCGCCTGGAAGGCCAGCTGTGTTCTGGGCTGCATTAAAAAGGGGCGGCCAGCGGGGAGAGGGAGGTGATCGTCCTCCTCTGCTCGGCTCTTGTGAGGCCCCATCTGCAGCGCTGCGCCCAGGCCTGGGGCCCCCAGCACAACGAAGACGCAGAGCTCTCGGAACGGGTCCAGAGCAGGACCGCTAATAGGATCAGAGGGCTGGAGCAGCTCTCCTTTGAAGAAGGGCTGAGGGAACCGGGCTTGTTTAGCTCGGAGAAGAGAAGGCTCCGGGGGAAACCTCACTGTGGCCTTCCAATCCTCGAAGGCAGTGTATAAACAGGAGGGGGAATGTCTGTCTACAAGTCTCCTAGTGATAGGAGAAGGGGGAACGGGGAGGCTTAGGTTGGATGTGAGGGGGAAGTCTTTCACTCTGACGGTGGTGAGGCACTGGAACAGGCTGCCCAAGGAGGCTGTGGATGCCCCATCCCTGCAGGCATTCAAGGCCAGGCTGGACGTGGCTCTGGGCAGCCTGGGCTGCTGGTTGGCGACCTGCACACAGCAGGGGGTTGAAACGAGATGGTCATTGTGGTCCCTTTCAACCCAGCCTGTTCTGTGATTCTATGATCTGGTCCTGGCCTGTCTGGGCCGGACTGGGCGAAGAGGAATTGCCTGGTGCCACGGATGCGCTCTAGAACAGAGTGAACGGCAACAACACGTGCACTTCATTTAGATGTATTTTTGGAACAAGCTAAAAGAGAGGGCAACCAAATCATCAAGCTGGTGGCTGCACCTTCCCAGGCGGAAGGGACTTTCAGTGCATTTCCCCGCTGGGATTCTCTCCCTTGCAGGTGACGCTGATGAAGCCCCAGGAGCCCCGGGCGGCACGGGGCTGGCACTGAGAGCTCGGTCCACCTGCAGGGGTCGGCAGCGTGCGCTCCAGCTTTTTCCGGGCTGGGGCGCGCGGCCGAAAAGGCGTGGAGGGCGCGGCTCCGGGCCGGCCGGGAGACGTCCCAGCACCGATGACGTCCCCGGAGCCCGCGTGCCGTCACAATGGCGACGCCGGGCCCTCCCCGAGGGCAGCTGGCCGCCGGCTCCAGGCGCCCCATTCGTGAGCTGCGCTGCCCGCAGCCGCTCGCCGTGCCCCGTGCCCGAGAGCAGCCCCAGCAGCAGACTAGCTCAGCCTCGTCGCGCTCGTCCTCCAAGGCTCACAGAGGTGAGGGAGAGCTCCGGCACGCTTCGGGCCGCAGAGCCCGGCCGCGGGGTGCGGGCTGAGCTCCGCCGCGCGCGAGGGGCGTGCGGCACGAGAGCGGCAGGACCGCCGTGAGCAGCAGAAATCGCTGCCGGCCCTTCTGGCCCGGGAGCCGCAAGGCACGCGGCGGACAGCTCGCGGCTGAGCGGAGGAGACAGCCCGCTCCTGCCGGCCCCTCCGGGCTCCGAGCGGCGGGCGGCGGCAAGCGGAGCTCACCCGCGGCCTCTGCCGGGGCAGCCCGGCACTGACTCCTCTGCTCTTGCCTGTAGGTTTGGAGGCACGCGCCTGCCAGCATGGACGGAGCCTGGGTGGGGACGTGGAGACCGCATCGCCCGCGCGGCCTCATCTCGGCCCAGTTCCCCAGCCCCGGGCCCCAGTACTCCATCCCGGGGACAACAGGTACGGCGGCCATCGCCGGGGCGCAGGGGGACGCGCGTCGGGGCCGTGGCGGGGCAGAGCAGCTCCCGAGCCTTTCCCCGTGCCGTCGGAGCCTCCCGCAGACTCGGCGCTCTGGGGCCTCTCGCTGCGGAGTGCCTGCGCGCGTGGTGCGGGCAGGCCTTTGGAAACTGCTGGCCACTGGCAGCGCGCTGGCCAAAGCTCCGCTCTCTCCTTCCGGCGGCTTTGCATGGCGCTGGCGCAGGCATTTGCGCTCAGGGACTGACTCTTCTGCTTTTCCTCCTAGGTTTCGTGGGCCACAGCCCCACCAAAGCCCGTGCCCCCGCGTACACGTTTCGCGGGACCAAGCCGCCTGCGGCCGAGAGCTGCGGGCCAGGTCCCTGCTACTTTGTGCAGCCCGCCGTCACCAGGAACGGGAAGCACGTGGCTCCGAGCGCCCACCTTTGTGGACGCCCCACGACGAAGACCACCGTCACCCCCGGACCCAGTGAGTACCACTTCTGCAGCGCTTCCCCCACACGCGGCGTTTGCCCTGGGTCAGCTCGCGCCCTGATGGAGCCGTCGGTCTTTTGTGAGAGAGCACAAACCGCTGTGAGCAGCGATAAACACGCTCTCCCCTTGGAGAAGGACGGCTGCCCAGCACCACGGGCCGAGGGCACAAGGACCCCGCGTCCGAAAAGAACAGGGAGCCGGGGGCTGACAGGAGGGACAGCAAGGCAGGACATAGTGGCGGGGCACGGAAAAGCGTCCCCGCGTGCTGCCTGCGCCCCCCGGCAATCCTGCAGCCCTTCAGAAGACCCTTTCCTCGGGACGTTGTCCCTGCGGCTGCAGGAGACCAGCACTTCACGGCTTTCTTCCTCTTCTCCTCCGCCCCAGGTGACTACCGCACCGAGGCAGCCAACAGGCACGTCTTCAAGTGCCCACCGGTGCAGTCCATGGCCTTCCGGCGGGAGCCCCTGCGCACAGACCGCCCTCCAGGTACGCTGACCGCGGCAAAGGCAGACCCTTCATCCTGAGCATCCTGCAGGGACGGGCCGCTGATCAGTACCAGCAGCGGGCCGACCGCGCAGCCTGTGCGGCGTTGGGGCCGCAAGCTTTCTGGCGTGACCAACACCTCTCGGCCCGCAGCGGCTCCGGCTGCTCGGGCTCGGAGCTGCCGGCACTGGCCCAGTGCCGGAGTAGAGGCAGGAACTGGCAGAGGGGCGAGCCCTCCCCCCAGCAGGCTGGGCGGGCTGCCCCTCTCTGCTGCTTCCGTCTCCTCCAGCCCCTCACGCACACGCTCTCTGCTGCTCCTCCTGCAGGTCCGGGCACCTACACGCTGCCCAAGCTGATGGGCCCCAATACAGCCTACACGGCGGCCAGCCCCTGCTACTCCATGAGGGGAAGGAGCCAGCGCGGCCGCTTTGACGAAGACCTTGCCAAGGTGAGCTCTGCTGCTCCTCTTTTCCATGTTAGCATCCGAAGCTGGGCTGCTCTCCCTGTGCCAGGGGGCTTCCAAGCCCCAAGCACCTTTGCTAAACGCAGGCTTCCAGGGAAAGAGAGCCTTGCGTGTGATCCCAGCCCCGTGCACCCATGACTCTCTTGCAGACTCCGGGGCCCGCGGCGTTTCCCAAGGTAGCTGTGGATGCCTACAAGACCAGGGCGCCCGCGTACACCATGGCGGCCCGATCAAAACCTGCAGAGGGCAAAGCAGTGAAGCCCGGGCCCGCAGACTACAACATAGGCCGGGTAAGGCAGCTCGCTGCTCAGCTCGTCCCCTCTGTTTCACAAGCACAGCCTTCACACCTCTCCCCCTTGCCCTGAGGCTTCCTCCGGCCAAAGAGCTTCTGGCCGCAGGGACCAAGTGCCGGAGAGCAGGCCTGCTCCCTGCCCTCGTGCCACCTCCGAGCAGAGGAAGGGAGGGCAGCAGAGAAGAGAAGGGCCCTTGCTGATCTGCCTTTCCTTTTTGCCCTTCCAGGTGACGCTGATCAAGCCCCGGGCGCCTGCATCCACTTTTGGAATCCGGCATTCCCTCTACACAACCCCTCTGATTGTGGAATAAATCAGCCACGTCTGGAAGGCCGCCTTTGCTTTCCTGGCATGGGAGGGGCCGGGAAGACACCAATCAACTGCCGGTTTCCACTTGATTCCATTTCCATCTATGGACTGCTTCCATTTCCATCTATGGACTAGATGCCATTTCCATCTATGGACTTGATGCCATTTCCATCTATGGACTTGATGCAATTTCCATCTATGGACTTGGGCTTTTGCCCATTTTACTTGAACAACTGTTAGCAATTGGAGTGAGTCATCAATAAAACCAACCCAACACCAACATGTGTGCTTTCTTGTTACTCCTTTTTCCTCCCCGCTGCACACAGGAATGCGCCAGCGCTTCCCGAAGCCTTTCAAACATCAGTGCGTTGGAGACCGCCGATGCTTGCTTGATCAGCCGTTTGCAGTGCTGATGTCTGCCACGTGCTGAAGTAAAGAATAAAGGAAGCAAATGGCAACGGGAGGCCGGCCGCGGGCAGTGCATCCCTTCCAGCGCCGACAGGAGGATTTTAGGGAGGTGCCCGGGGCTTACAGGACAACGGCAGAAATGTTGGTCCGACCAGTTTATTAGAGATCTTAATCAGGGAGGTGGGGAAGGGGAGGACAGACAGTATTTTGAATGAGGGGGATGGGGAAGAGAAGGAGGGCGATAGGAAACATAGGAAAGGAGAAGCAAGGAGTCTCTGCAGGAAGCAAGAGGGAGATCGATGGTCACCACCGTGGATCCAGCGTGGTTCATAGTTCAGTCCGTGATCTTCAGTGGTGGTGGGTCGTCGGGCACTGTTGTTCTGTCGACGACGACGGTGACCACGTGGCAGTACCACCTTATTTGTGAGTCCAGAGGGGTTGAGTCAGCTGTTTTTGGAGTGACAGCTTCTGGCTTTTGGATCTCGGCAGGAACTCCTTTGGTTCCCATCTTCCGGGCCTTGCCAGCAGATAAGAGGGAGCAGGGAGGCGCCCACTTGTATCTCGCCTTGTACCTGCAGGGTACAGTGGGATCATCCCCCAGTCTCCCACAGCAAGCTGGAGACACTTGGTCACAGGCTAGATCTTCCGCCAGCAAACGGTCCTGAGCACTCTCTTGCAAAGGCAAACAGCTACAATTGTCCACACAGTGATGTTGGTTGCCCCACGGCAACACCCGTCACTCATCTCCTAGACAAGTCAGTCTCATCACAAGAAATGCGTCTGGCAGCAAGCTTGGAGCCAGAACAAGGCTGCTTGAAACTGATGTGCAAGTGACCGTTCGTGGTGGTGAGGAAAGAGAGAAGAGAAAGGAAGAAAAGAGAAAAAGTAAGCGGAAGGGAAAAGAGGGGTGGGGAGGAAGGGGGTGAAACGTTACACAGTTGTTAGAAAGGATTTCTTGGGCTTGGTTACAAAGGTCGCCCTGATGCGCTGGGCTTGTTCATCATCAGTTGAAGTGGTTACAAAGCACATGGAGGATACAAGTCCTTGTGTAAGTTGAATCCGCCATGGAACCACGCAAGGAACAAACACGAGAGTGGCAACGGCACACAGAATAGGAGGCGTTTCACCCACGGGCAATTTGTTTAGCAACCTCTTCATTGTCATCCAATTTGTAGGCAACAATTAGAGCCATCCAATTTGCCACAGACACCACCCGGTGACTCCTCAGCAGTGATGGCACCAATGTTACGCAATGAAGAAAAGGTAGAAAGTGAAAAGGGACAACCATACATTTGGCAACAGCCATGCATTGCACAAGAACCAGTAATGACAAATCAGTAAGCAAAACAAACAGAGCTGTTTGGCTCAGCTGCTTTCCCCAGCAGCCAGGAACTCCCAGCGGAAGCCAGGATCCAGGTGGGAATCCTTCAGCAGAGCTGTGGTGTTTCTCAGGAGCCGTGCAACAGCACGCTTCAGTTAATTCACCAAAAGCGTACCTAGTCCAATCTGACAGTATGTGGACTTGCCATGGAGTGTTCTCTAAGATGATTTCGTGCCATGAGAACTGTCCACTTGAGCATTCCCAAAGCAATTCAAATGCTGGGAGAGAGAAATCCTAGCTTGGCAAGTTCGAGTACTGTTACAGTCTACAGAGGCTTTCACGGGAGAGCGTGTGCAGGATAGCCCACAGGAGGAAGCACCAAAGAGGAGTAATCCCAGAGACGT
Source organism: Tympanuchus pallidicinctus (assembly GCF_026119805.1). Taxonomy (NCBI): domain Eukaryota; kingdom Metazoa; phylum Chordata; class Aves; order Galliformes; family Phasianidae; genus Tympanuchus; species Tympanuchus pallidicinctus. The sequence continues at coordinate 9,911,828 of NW_026294741.1, forward strand.
ACACGTCTCCTACCAAAGCTTAGGCGCTTTCCAACAGCCACGTTTTGGATGGAGCTCCTGGACTGGTGTGACACTGAAAAGCATCAGTGCAAAAGGCTTTATGACACGTTTCCTTTGTGCCCACGTCTGACAGATATTAGATGGGTCCCCTGATTCGTTTCCCAGTTTGTTAGGAATTTGGAAAGGCTGCGGAGGACTTACATGCCAGTCATGAGCAGTTTGATAAAAAGGGGTGAAAGAAGGGCTCAAAAGAAAGGCTGTCACTGTGCAGGGAGCACCAGGAAGCTAGGATGACCTCTAAGAACCCTGAAGCCAGTTGTGAAGTTTAACAGGTCCGAGGACCGATACCAACCACCACCCACACCCACAGCAACGCAAAACATAACACTGCTGCAACCAGAACGTGTCATCAAGAGGTGTATTCAGGATTCTAGCGTGATCGCATCTTCTGTCACAAACCACAGCTGTTAAAATCAGCTATCAGCCTTCCTGTGTCCAATCCAGGTCCCACGGGGATCTTCTGTAACATACAACAAGACACCGACTCGCCCTTCTGGGGCTTTGTTAATACGGCTAACAAAGGAGGGCACAGTCCAGCAAGTGTTGCTTTTCTATTCCTTTCTCGGGGTGTCTTTAGCCTTCCAAGCACATTCGTTCAGGGATTCCATTAGGGTTAGGGAAACTGGCCGCAGGTTAGCCGGGTCAATCGACACAGGCTGGCCAGGGAGATAAGAGGCTTTCCCTAGCTTCTCAGCCACTGAACCGTGACTCCCAGGGATAAGTGGCAAGAGTGGTGAGGCCTTTGCACGGAAGGTGTTACATGGAGGATCTCTTTGTTTCCCTTGGCTGTGAGCTTTCTCATGCATCCACCCCTCACCGCCCCCCGCTCACCTGGGAGGGACGAAGACAGCAGCTTTCTAATGGCTTGGAGAGCCGCTCGGGTTCCTCGGGAGAGGCCCTCGCACCTGGGCTTTTGCTTTCCTCCAGATTCCTGAGCTTCTGTTCCGGCCACCGCTCAAAGAATGCCTCTAACCTGACAGTGGCTGCTCCGTTCATCAGATCTCGTGGAACAGCCTTGTGCCAGCCCAGTGTCCAGAGACAATTACGCTTATGATCGATATTTCGCCTCCCTGCTTTTACTGACAGTGAGACCCTCCCAGTCCCACTGAGCTTTGGGCTAGGTGGCCTGGGGGCAAGGCTGGCCGCGGCAAGCCTCACTTCCCTTGGCTCCAATTTCCTGGAGGAAGAAACCGCTGGAAGAAACCATATTTTCTCCCGTGGTCAACTGACTCTTGGGCAACCTCCCTCCCCCCACGTCCGTGCTTTGTATCCCGACTGCAGATGGTTAGAGGTTACAGCCTCTTCTAACAGTGCCCGGCTTCTTTCTCCCTGAGACGTAGCCTGTATCTCATCTTGCAGCTGTGTGCCTATGGCTTTCAGTGGTTCTGAAGCGCCCAGGGTAAAGCAGGCATCCTCTCAGGATCAGCAGGCACCATCACCGGTGATTCACCGTGTGGCTGCAGCTTTCTATCATACGTCGTTTGGAGGCAAGCAGCCTTTGGGGCACTCTCTACTAACGGATCAACTGTTCCAGTAACAGCAACTCCAATAGCAACGGGGGGGCGTTGCTGGCGGGGGGAGAAGCTGAGAAGCGAGACGACTCACTCCTGGCTTCTCCATCGCGCTTGGCACAGCGAGCGTTTGTTCCGCACCTGTCCTGAGAAGAGGACAGTACGGTGGTTGTTCTGAAGCCTGGACCAGACTGTGACGGTTCTATTGCGGTGCAGAACCAGGACTGCAGTTCAGCACGGGGGGATGCCCCCGCAGCACTGCCCGTGGCTCAGGGCAGGGGAGGCGTCCCTGCGGAGCTGGAAAAGAAGCGCGCTGGAAGCCTTGGGGAGACGGGTGCAGCTTGGGCGCCCTGGGTGAGCTTTGGGGTCCTGGGAAACTCTGTGGCCAGCTGAAGGGCTTTGGGCAGTGTTGGGGGGATGGGCCCCTGGGGATTTTGGGGGGGAGAGGGGGCGAAGCTTGGGGGGTCCTGGGCATTTTGGGAGGGATTTGAGGAGGTGTGGCAGCATCCTCGGAATTCTGGGGAAAGGCTGCACAGCTCGGTGTTGCCATCGGGGATCCTATTCTTCTTCAGGGTGAGGCGGGGGTGCGGCGGGATCCAGCAGTGCGCGCTCGCCGCCTGGAAGGCCAGCTGTGTTCTGGGCTGCATTAAAAAGGGGCGGCCAGCGGGGAGAGGGAGGTGATCGTCCTCCTCTGCTCGGCTCTTGTGAGGCCCCATCTGCAGCGCTGCGCCCAGGCCTGGGGCCCCCAGCACAACGAAGACGCAGAGCTCTCGGAACGGGTCCAGAGCAGGACCGCTAATAGGATCAGAGGGCTGGAGCAGCTCTCCTATGAAGAAGGGCTGAGGGAACCGGGCTTGTTTAGCTCGGAGAAGAGAAGGCTCCGGGGGAAACCTCACTGTGGCCTTCCAATCCTCGAAGGCAGTGTATAAACAGGAGGGGGAATGTCTGTCTACAAGTCTCCTAGTGATAGGAGAAGGGGGAACGGGGAGGCTTAGGTTGGATGTGAGGGGGAAGTCTTTCACTCTGACGGTGGTGAGGCACTGGAACAGGCTGCCCAAGGAGGCTGTGGATGCCCCATCCCTGCAGGCATTCAAGGCCAGGCTGGACGTGGCTCTGGGCAGCCTGGGCTGCTGGTTGGCGACCTGCACACAGCAGGGGGTTGAAACGAGATGGTCATTGTGGTCCCTTTCAACCCAGCCTGTTCTGTGATTCTATGATCTGGTCCTGGCCTGTCTGGGCCGGACTGGGCGAAGAGGAATTGCCTGGTGCCACGGATGCGCTCTAGAACAGAGTGAACGGCAACAACACGTGCACTTCATTTAGATGTATTTTTGGAACAAGCTAAAAGAGAGGGCAACCAAATCATCAAGCTGGTGGCTGCACCTTCCCAGGCGGAAGGGACTTTCAGTGCATTTCCCCGCTGGGATTCTCTCCCTTGCAGGTGACGCTGATGAAGCCCCAGGAGCCCCGGGCGGCACGGGGCTGGCACTGAGAGCTCGGTCCACCTGCAGGGGTCGGCAGCGTGCGCTCCAGCTTTTTCCGGGCTGGGGCGCGCGGCCGAAAAGGCGTGGAGGGCGCGGCTCCGGGCCGGCCGGGAGACGTCCCAGCACCGATGACGTCCCCGGAGCCCGCGTGCCGTCACAATGGCGACGCCGGGCCCTCCCCGAGGGCAGCTGGCCGCCGGCTCCAGGCGCCCCATTCGTGAGCTGCGCTGCCCGCAGCCGCTCGCCGTGCCCCGTGCCCGAGAGCAGCCCCAGCAGCAGACTAGCTCAGCCTCGTCGCGCTCGTCCTCCAAGGCTCACAGAGGTGAGGGAGAGCTCCGGCACGCTTCGGGCCGCAGAGCCCGGCCGCGGGGTGCGGGCTGAGCTCCGCCGCGCGCGAGGGGCGTGCGGCACGAGAGCGGCAGGACCGCCGTGAGCAGCAGAAATCGCTGCCGGCCCTTCTGGCCCGGGAGCCGCAAGGCACGCGGCGGACAGCTCGCGGCTGAGCGGAGGAGACAGCCCGCTCCTGCCGGCCCCTCCGGGCTCCGAGCGGCGGGCGGCGGCAAGCGGAGCTCACCCGCGGCCTCTGCCGGGGCAGCCCGGCACTGACTCCTCTGCTCTTGCCTGTAGGTTTGGAGGCACGCGCCTGCCAGCATGGACGGAGCCTGGGTGGGGACGTGGAGACCGCATCGCCCGCGCGGCCTCATCTCGGCCCAGTTCCCCAGCCCCGGGCCCCAGTACTCCATCCCGGGGACAACAGGTACGGCGGCCATCGCCGGGGCGCAGGGGGACGCGCGTCGGGGCCGTGGCGGGGCAGAGCAGCTCCCGAGCCTTTCCCCGTGCCGTCGGAGCCTCCCGCAGACTCGGCGCTCTGGGGCCTCTCGCTGCGGAGTGCCTGCGCGCGTGGTGCGGGCAGGCCTTTGGAAACTGCTGGCCACTGGCAGCGCGCTGGCCAAAGCTCCGCTCTCTCCTTCCGGCGGCTTTGCATGGCGCTGGCGCAGGCATTTGCGCTCAGGGACTGACTCTTCTGCTTTTCCTCCTAGGTTTCGTGGGCCACAGCCCCACCAAAGCCCGTGCCCCCGCGTACACGTTTCGCGGGACCAAGCCGCCTGCGGCCGAGAGCTGCGGGCCAGGTCCCTGCTACTTTGTGCAGCCCGCCGTCACCAGGAACGGGAAGCACGTGGCTCCGAGCGCCCACCTTTGTGGACGCCCCACGACGAAGACCACCGTCACCCCCGGACCCAGTGAGTACCACTTCTGCAGCGCTTCCCCCACACGCGGCGTTTGCCCTGGGTCAGCTCGCGCCCTGATGGAGCCGTCGGTCTTTTGTGAGAGAGCACAAACCGCTGTGAGCAGCGATAAACACGCTCTCCCCTTGGAGAAGGACGGCTGCCCAGCACCACGGGCCGAGGGCACAAGGACCCCGCGTCCGAAAAGAACAGGGAGCCGGGGGCTGACAGGAGGGACAGCAAGGCAGGACATAGTGGCGGGGCACGGAAAAGCGTCCCCGCGTGCTGCCTGCGCCCCCCGGCAATCCTGCAGCCCTTCAGAAGACCCTTTCCTCGGGACGTTGTCCCTGCGGCTGCAGGAGACCAGCACTTCACGGCTTTCTTCCTCTTCTCCTCCGCCCCAGGTGACTACCGCACCGAGGCAGCCAACAGGCACGTCTTCAAGTGCCCACCGGTGCAGTCCATGGCCTTCCGGCGGGAGCCCCTGCGCACAGACCGCCCTCCAGGTACGCTGACCGCGGCAAAGGCAGACCCTTCATCCTGAGCATCCTGCAGGGACGGGCCGCTGATCAGTACCAGCAGCGGGCCGACCGCGCAGCCTGTGCGGCGTTGGGGCCGCAAGCTTTCTGGCGTGACCAACACCTCTCGGCCCGCAGCGGCTCCGGCTGCTCGGGCTCGGAGCTGCCGGCACTGGCCCAGTGCCGGAGTAGAGGCAGGAACTGGCAGAGGGGCGAGCCCTCCCCCCAGCAGGCTGGGCGGGCTGCCCCTCTCTGCTGCTTCCGTCTCCTCCAGCCCCTCACGCACACGCTCTCTGCTGCTCCTCCTGCAGGTCCGGGCACCTACACGCTGCCCAAGCTGATGGGCCCCAATACAGCCTACACGGCGGCCAGCCCCTGCTACTCCATGAGGGGAAGGAGCCAGCGCGGCCGCTTTGACGAAGACCTTGCCAAGGTGAGCTCTGCTGCTCCTCTTTTCCATGTTAGCATCCGAAGCTGGGCTGCTCTCCCTGTGCCAGGGGGCTTCCAAGCCCCAAGCACCTTTGCTAAACGCAGGCTTCCAGGGAAAGAGAGCCTTGCGTGTGATCCCAGCCCCGTGCACCCATGACTCTCTTGCAGACTCCGGGGCCCGCGGCGTTTCCCAAGGTAGCTGTGGATGCCTACAAGACCAGGGCGCCCGCGTACACCATGGCGGCCCGATCAAAACCTGCAGAGGGCAAAGCAGTGAAGCCCGGGCCCGCAGACTACAACATAGGCCGGGTAAGGCAGCTCGCTGCTCAGCTCGTCCCCTCTGTTTCACAAGCACAGCCTTCACACCTCTCCCCCTTGCCCTGAGGCTTCCTCCGGCCAAAGAGCTTCTGGCCGCAGGGACCAAGTGCCGGAGAGCAGGCCTGCTCCCTGCCCTCGTGCCACCTCCGAGCAGAGGAAGGGAGGGCAGCAGAGAAGAGAAGGGCCCTTGCTGATCTGCCTTTCCTTTTTGCCCTTCCAGGTGACGCTGATCAAGCCCCGGGCGCCTGCATCCACTTTTGGAATCCGGCATTCCCTCTACACAACCCCTCTGATTGTGGAATAAATCAGCCACGTCTGGAAGGCCGCCTTTGCTTTCCTGGCATGGGAGGGGCCGGGAAGACACCAATCAACTGCCGGTTTCCACTTGATTCCATTTCCATCTATGGACTGCTTCCATTTCCATCTATGGACTTGATGCCATTTCCATCTATGGACTTGATGCCATTTCCATCTATGGACTTGATGCCATTTCCATCTATCGACTTGATGCCATTTCCATCTATGGACTTGGGCTTTTGCCCATTTTACTTGAACAATTGTTAGCAATTGGAGTGAGTCATCAATAAAACCAACCCAACACCAACATGTGTGCTTTCTTGTTACTCCTTTTTCCTCCCCGCTGCACACAGGAATGCGCCAGCGCTTCCCGAAGCCTTTCAAACATCAGTGCGTTGGAGACCGCCGATGCTTGCTTGATCAGCCGTTTGCAGTGCTGATGTCTGCCACGTGCTGAAGTAAAGAATAAAGGAAGCAAATGGCAACGGGAGGCCGGCCGCGGGCAGTGCATCCCTTCCAGCGCCGACAGGAGGATTTTAGGGAGGTGCCCGGGGCTTACAGGACAACGGCAGAAATGTTGGTCCGACCAGTTTATTAGAGATCTTAATCAGGGAGGTGGGGAAGGGGAGGACAGACAGTATTTTGAATGAGGGGGATGGGGAAGAGAAGGAGGGCAATAGGAAACACTTTTCTTTCACTTAACACTTTTTTTTCTGCCACTTCATTGACAAGGCTGGTACCAAGCCCTTGCAATGCCTTCGTTATGTCATCCAAGCTGTGTTATTGGCATGAAGGTGCAACAACGGTGCACAGCATTACATATACACTCTCGTATCATATCTTAGGAGATTCTATTTTCTCCAGCCATCCTATTTGTGGCATATAACTGTCCTGCAATTCTCTTTATTGCACTCTTTGTGTAATTTGTAAATCTCCATTGATTATAACAGACATAGTTAATCCGATCTACATTCTTGTTGATCATCACCCACCAGGAGAGTGACTCAAACCCTGCAACAGTTTGATTTCTTGCCTGAAAATCATCAGGGACAACAAGAAGCGAAAAGTTTAAATCCTTAGCTTGCCCACATACCAAACAATACTGATATGCAATGATGTCTGTCCCAAGAGATACATAAGTATTCACATCTTATGCTGCACTCATCAAATCAACATTTCTAACAATTACAAGAGCCCACATTTCTGTCTTTGGATTCACAATTTTAAGGGTTCAGCTGATTTCAGTTCTCATTGTGTTCGAGGGACCTTCTTACCTCTAGTATGATGTATCCACAATGCTTTTACTGTTGTGTGGGATGTTAGCAGCACCTGGAACAGACCTACCCACCTTGGTTCCAGGGGCGAATCTGAAAGAGATCTGCTATATACATGTTGTCAAGCCATATCAAGGCCTTGGGCTCTAGTTCCTAGAACCAGTTTCTCTTTTTCTCAGAGCTATTCCTGTAGACTTATCACATGCTCAGTTAGTATTTCGCTCCCTACTTGGGTAGAGATCCCTGTTTGTACAACATAAGGCCTTCTGTACAGTATTGTGAAAGGACTTAACCCCTCTTTAGCTCTAGGTTTTGTTCTGGTACTAAGGAGAGCCAAAGGCAACAATTGTGGTCAGGATAGTCCAGCTTCCTGGCCCAGTTTACACCCTGTGACTTAATTAGATAGTTCATCTTTTCCCCCTGACCACTTGCCTGTGATCTGTGTGCTGTGTGCAATTGCCAATTTATTCCCAATGCTTGCTGACCTGTTGGACAATCTCTGCAATAAAATGAGTTCCCTGGTTGAAGGGTATTGTTGCAGGACACCCAAACCTTGGAATAATCTCCTGCAAAAGCACCTTGGTTACTTCCTTGGCTCTATTGGTCCTGCAAGGGAATGCTTCTGGTCACCCTGAGAGGGTATTGGTTAGAACTAGCATATATTGAAACCCTCCTTTTTCCTGGCAGTTCAAAAAAAAATCAATTTGCGATTGTAGCCCTGGAAGGTTTCCTTTCCAACAAGCCCCACTTGTACCCTGTTCCTGGTACTAGGATTGTACAGTTACTTTCTGGTGTCAGTACCTCCATGTTTTATGATGTTCCCTTAGAACCAAATTCTATACAATACTAACGGGCACAGCAGTGTGTCCATCTGGGTATGCAGCCATCTGTCAGCTAGCTCTCTTCCCTTCAATCATTAGATTCCTATCCTTTCTAGAGTACCTTACAGGTTCTGACGAAGGTTCAGATATTTCAAGTTTACCATCTGGACTTAAAGCCAGTTCTCCAATTTCTTTTCCTTCAGCTGCCTGTTTTGCCCCCTGATCCACCATCATATTCCCAGTTTCCTGTACGGTGTCACTCTTCTGATGTCCTTTACAATGTATAACAGCCATGATGTTCTTTGGTAGATCTACATCATGCTGAATTTGTTTTCCTTGTGTGTAAGCAACCCTTGCTCTTTCCAGATGGTACCACGAGTGGGTACCACCCCAAAAGCATATTTAGCATCTGTCCATACATTTAAGGTTCTTGTCAAGGCAGTTATTTCAGCCTTCTGCGTGGAAGTCCCCACAGGTAATGGCTGTGCTTCAATTACCCTGTCAGCAGCAGTTACTGCATGTCCTGCCTTACAGTCTCCTTGTCTCACAAAACTGCTTCCGTCGATGAACCCAGGACTCCTCAGCATCGTCCAACGGCTCCTCCTGTAGCTCTGACCAACTTGCACAGACAGCCTCCATGCAGTCGCACACTGCTGGCTTGGAGGCGGCTCTGCCTTGGTGTTCTGGGTGTTCAGCAAATGGCTTCCTTCCCTTTGATCAGTTGTGCTTTCTGTTGAGAAACTTGATAGCCATTTAAATCAAGAAATTCAGCAAGCTCACAGTCCGTTGCACACAGTCCTTTATTACTGTAGCATCCATGTACTGCAGTAAAGTTCTACTGTGAGATGGCGAATCCAAATCTCAGGCTCAAGAGTTGACCAGTTCTCAAAAATCATTGGGCTGTTCTCACAACCCTGGGTAACACTGTGCAGGTTAACTGAATTATTATTATTATTATTATTTTTAATTATTATTTTTTTCTTCTCTCCATATTTGAGTTTTCCTATTCAAAGGCAACTGATTTTAGACTTTCTTTGGCAAAACCAGGCAGAAAAAGGTGTCATTCAAATCCAGAACAGTAAACCCCACCTGCTTATTCCTTACCTTGGTCAATAAAGATATACACCATGCGTTGTATATATTCAACATTTCTTTTAACTGCCCTCAAATCTTGTACCAAACTATAGCTCTTGCCATCCAATTTGTCATTTGCAAGATTGGGGTACTGCATTTGGATTTCTATCCAATCAATGACCCAAAATCCAAAAAGTTATTTATTATTTCTTTTATCCTCCTACAATCTTGTATCCTCAAAGGGCATTGCTTTACCCTGGTTGGGCTGGCTTCCATCTTTAACTTCACTTTCACTGGGCTGCATTTTTGGCTCTGCCAGGCATCCCTGATGCCTGCAATCCTGTGTATACCCAGTGTAGGATTTACGTAACTTCTGGCAGTACAACATCGCTTTTCCCAGTTTGTGTTAAAGCCAGACTTAAAATTTTCAGTCCATTGGTCTTGCTTGACAAGTAGCTCCAATTGTCTCTACTGAATTTAAACTCCACATTCAACTATTCTAACATGTCATGCCCAAATAATGGTTTTGGAAAACCTGGCATGTACAAGAATTTATATATTCCTACTTGTTCTCCTAGCCTGCATTTAATTGGTCCAAAAAAAGTAAACTTATCTTGCCAGTAGCTCCTGTAACTGTTACAAAAATCACCTACAGGTAATAATTCTTGGTGTAGCACAGAGTTAAGAGGCGCCCATATCAGAAAATAAACCTCTTTACCCTGCTTCCCCAGCTGCTTTTGGTCCTGTGGGGTGGAACTCTCCCTGAGCCCTTCCAGGCTCCCCTCACCTCTTCTTCTAGGTGACGACATCCCTGTTACACCTTGCTCAACTTTGCCTTCCTCAGCTCGTTTTTCCCAAACCCTTCTCACTTTCCAAACTACCATCATCACAGCCATTACTAACATTATATTTCGGTTTCACCCCTTCCTGTCCCCAGGCTTCCAGTGCTCACACTGGATATCGGGTTTCCCCAGCTCTGCAGATGCCGGCTATTCTCACTTCCAATGTCCCGTCCCATCCCCATTCACAGCTAATACACCCCTCACAGTTAAAGTAGGATGCTCTGGCCCCCAGCTCTTTCTCCCACTCCAAGTTGTTCTTACAGGCCGCAGTGGGGGTGGTGGTGCAGGGGATGTGTTCCCGTGCCGGCCCAACTCTAATATCCCAAACTCACTGCTTTCCTTCACCTTTTTGCCATTTGTTTTTTGTTGTTTGTTTGTTCATTTTTCCACAGTTCCACTATTTGTACCCTCAACTGCATTCCCACGTACCATTAAAAACTGCATTTCCAAATACCATTAACAATTGCATTTCCACATACTGTTAACAACTGCATTTCCACATAATTCCCACAAGCCATTAAAAGTTGCGTTTCCCCATACCGTTAACAACTGCATTTCCCCATACCATTAAGACAGTTTCTCCAAGTGCCTTCAAAATCCTCAAATCAAACAATACATTCCTCAACTTCCACAAACACCCAGCACTTGGTCTCATGATTAGGGCACTCAATTATACAACTGGTCCCATTACTCCATTTACGTTCCTGGCTTCTTATTCAATATTCCCCTGGCTCACCAGCAATGTTTCTCCAGTGAGCCAAAATACAACCCAGGGCTGTTCTCGTATCACTTTAGACAGCCCTTGTTCCATAACAGCCTCGTACACGACATCACAGAACACTTTCACAACACAAACATTTAACAATCACAAAGACGGTGACAACAATCAGTACAGTTCATCCTCAGGATCCTTCCTCTCTCTGCCTCCCTCCAGAGCCCACCCTTCCCTCTGTATTCATTTCCCACACTTGCGTAGCTGCCCACCTCCTTCTCCAATAGACAACTTATCAATAAACATCATTTCCATCCATGAGTAGAAATTAGGCCCTAGAAATTGATCTCACTGTGCTGCTACACTTAGAGGATCCTCAGTTAGGTAATTCTTCTTGAAACTCCTAACTTCTCTTCTAGTAAAAACAGCAGGCATTACCATACCCTATTTCCCTTTGACCTAAGACTGCCCTAAGAGGATAAAGTGAAGCGTTAGTAAGGCTAGTATTAGAGAAAGGAAAACTCTCCAGGTCCCATTCGCATTACTCCAACTCCCTCAGTAATCGAGAGCACAGCCTCTCTCCAGGACCTGCACAGATCAGCAGCACCCACTCTCCTCCTCTGGAGAGGTCACTGCCGCCTGCACCGCTTCAGAAATTGAAGGGGGGGGGGGAGGAAGGAGGGGGGGGTAGTGGAGGGAAGGAGGGGGGAAGAAGTTACCTAAGGGATCCCATTTATGATCTTTCTACTTCTCTTTCCCATTTCCTTTGAACTTCGACTCCTCGCGAGGAACATTTCTGTACTTCTTGCACCCATTAAGCGACCTAAGCCAATTCTGTTTCAGAAAAAGGAGTCCTACTGTTTACATATAAATACAAAGTCTGACAGGCCCAATCTTCGTCAGACTCCTATTTTGGTCACAATAATGATTTTCCCTGCAGTGGCTCTCTACTGTATACAGCATCTAAACATCTTTTCCCTGTCCTTGTCCCTAGTTTTGGGATTATTTTCCAGTTTTGAAGCATTCCTCCCAAGGCGCAATCTCTAGGCACCATTCCGGGGACCTTTTTCCCCTGCTCTCAGAACTCCTATTCCCCATCCCTCCAGAACGCTACCATGAACTCCCCAGCTCACTGGTTACCACACTCTGATTCTCGGATTTGGGGCCCAATCCCTCAGCAGTACTACACTCCCATCTCTCGGGTTAATAGGGGCGTACTGCTGGCACTTTGTCAAGTGGAGCCGCAGCTCGGCACTCAGCGCTCGCTTCGCACTGACGGCGCGTCTCAGTCACACACACTCAGGAGTCTCAACCGACCCCAAGGAAAGAGTTAAATCCCCTTACCTTGGTCTGTGCACGAAGTTACCGGGTCGCCATGGCCAACACCCGTGCCTGCCTGCCCCTTGGCTTTCACAGAGCCCGTCCTTCATGTAACAGTCTTGGCTTTTTATCGGCCGTCCCAAGGAGTCACCTCAGCACCCAGACAGGACCGCTGCCATCAGCGGGGTGCCCCTATCCTGTGCAGGGCAGCAGGGAAACTCCCAAAGAGGCGATCATAATCCCGGACGAGCCCCCAAATTGTTGGAAATATCCAAGTCATGTTTGTCAGGACGGTATCTCTGATAACAGCAGATTTTATTTGCGATTGCAATGGCGGCGTCCCGCAAGCAGGAGCGCCTATGGACACAACATGACAGCCTTTAGACCCTGTTTTCTCCCCCTGCCTCCCCCCCTCCCCTGTTTCCCCACTGGCTGGGTACTCCAGGCTCACAATCTTACAGAAGGTTTTTCTAAACAGAACAGAACTTTTTCTAAAGCTGTAGATCTGGAAGATGTTAATTAATGTCGGTAAAATGGGAGCAAAGAATTTAAGGCAAAAATAGAAATAAGATGTGTCAACAAGCTTTCCATTCTCTAAAATGCTTTGGGGTCTTAGTTTAAAAAGGCGATAGTTTTTGAGAAGATTTAATGTGTTTTTTCTTCCTTTCTCTTTTTTTTTTTCTTTTTTCTTTTACAAAAAGTACAAAGAATGTTTTCCAGCACCGTGTTTGGAGGACATAGATGCCTTCAGGCACAGGGACAACGACACCTGGTGCCAGTGTTCATGCCCTGCAACCCACACTCAGCTGCCACCTCAGCTCTACTCTGCTGCTTACATGATCTCCCTTACCTTCGCGGGGCTTCCAGCTCTCCTGACTGTGGTTAAGGGTATCTTTTCAGCAGGCAGTCTGTACGCATGTCCTTTCCACTGCTCTCCACATTTTCCTTTCCCTTTTTTTCCTTTGCTTCTGCATCCCCAGTTGCTGCACTTAAGCTTATCCTCACTTGCTTCAGCTTGGGACTCTGCTACCCTGCTGTCATGGCTTTGTTTTCTATCACATTATACCGTTACAGCCGTTTTCCCCTATGTTCCTTAGTTTCCCATTGTTTTCCTCCTTTTTATTGTTTTCCAGTTTCCAGCAGCACAGGGAGCAGTGCAATCAGAAGTTCTCTCTCCTCCCTTTTTTTTTTTTTTTGGTTTGATTTTTTTTTCTTAACTACTCTACATTCTCTCACAATCCTTTTAAAAAACCAGTTTTATCTCAGCTGTTTTTCTTCTTCTATCTCCCCCTCTTCTCTCATTGGGAGGGGTGTCACGTGATTAACTCTTCAAACTGCAACACAATTCAAAGAAATGATACGAAATTAAATGCAATCCAATGTAATGGAATGAAATCCAATGTAACCCCAGCCCTAACCATAAACCAAACACAATACAGTGTAATGAAATACAATGCAGTGGGTTGAAATGAAATACAACAATAATGGAATGTAATACAGTCACAACCCCAACCATAAACCTAACTTAACCCTAAACTTTTCACTACGTCTAATCTACCACAAGCATTAAACCAAACCAGTAATACAATGGGATGAAAAGTAACGCACAGCAAGGCACTTAAATGCACGACAGTGGAATGCAATGCAGTCCCAACCCTAACCGTAACCCTTCTCCTTATCCTAGGCCTAGCCCAAACCCTAATGCTAAACCTAACCCTAACTCTAACCCTAACACCAACCCCAATCCCAACACAAATCCTATCCTTAACTCTAGCCTAACCCTAACCCGTAAGTAATACAATGGGATGAAGCCAAAGGCAATACAAAGCTAAATCCCAATCAAGCTAAAGTTCATGAATTCAATAGAAATTTGATCTGTCTGGCTAGTGTTCCCTCTGAACCATGTGTAATGCCTTAAGAAATCTCCCTACAGTTTGTCCAGCTGTGTTATGCCGAGCTGCTACTTCCTTCGTCGTGGAAGACAGTAGAGGAAGGAGAGCCAGCTAACACTTGCCAATGTGAAAACAATGCAAGGCTCAATCATATTTCAGAATTCATATAAAACATCTGCCCTTCCTGTCCAGACATTCTCCAGCGTCAACCGACACATCCCTTTGACCAAGGACAGAGGGAGCTAACACCAGCAGGGCTGCTGGAACTCCACAACAAAATGCCCGTTTCCCTCTTTTCGGCTTTATTGTATAAAATGCATTATTTGCCTCTGAGTCTGTGCTTAGACATTCTATGTTAAACAAACAAACAAAAAGGCTGTGTGCAATTCTTATTCATATTGAGAGGGAATTGTGAAAAGGGACATCTCCATGGAGAATGTGTCACGTGCCTTTTAAATTAATGATTTTGATCTCATTTTTTGTAGCAACCTTCATTGAGAGGAAATTTCTATGGGTCTCAGGAAGAAAGAGTTTAGAAGTCAGTTGTTGCGCATACAGTTAGCACATTAGTTATAATCATAAAATCTCAAACCATTAACAGAGATTATTCAAATTGGTAACCCACAGCTGCTTCTTGTCATCATTCAACACCTGGTATGTATATGAGACAGTGCTGTGCTCACATTACTCAGACATCTGTTTGGAGATGGCACAGAACAGAGGAATAACAAGAGCTTTTGTGAACCTGAGAGAGGAAGGGTCTTTAAAGATGAGGGGATTAATCCCTCTCTCTGTTCATGTACTTGTTATCTATTACTCCATGCAATAAGGAATATAGAAGAGCCAATGATAATTCATGCATCAAGATAATCCAAGGTAAGAAGCCACAAAAAAAGTGTAATAAGTACATTCAGATCAACACCTGACAGGCTGACAAAGGAAAATCTCTAGCTTAGCAGCTGAGATGATTCCTGATTTTCTGAGCAGTGACAAATGTGGCAACCAGGCATGCACTCAGATGTGGATGATCCAAATTGTTTATTACGGGTTCTCACATCACCTACTTACATTCACAAGTTTTCTGTTTAGCTTTCCCATCTGCCCTTACAACTTTCCCACCCGCCTTTACCTGTCAACAAAGCATTCCACAAGCACTCCATAACCGTGCATGCAGGCACTTAATCCAGAACTGTGAGCCGTTCCTTTTGCTTTTCTCTACTAGACGCGTCCTTGGTTCTCAGCCTTGCCATCTCACGCTGTTTACCTCGCTCCACAGCATTTGCTCCAAATAGTCTCTCTTGTATTCCCACAAACAAGCACCATCCAGTCAGATTTTAAGAAAAAGCTCTTTTGTGAGCAGTGCTCTGCTCCCAGCCGCACCGCATTGTTTGCTTCACAGAGTTTCCGAGCTGGCTCACTGACCATAAAGCTGCTGACAAAAATAAGTGTGCTCTTAGCATGCACAAGAATAACTCATTTGGCAAAGTGAAGCATTTTACTTCTATGCACATTAAAATCTACATCATATTCAGACTTTAAAATAAATCCAGGTCTCTGAAGCAGTGGAAAACAGGGAGAAGAGGACCAGGAAATCCATTCAGAAACTATAGGGAAAAAGAGATTTTAAGTGCAGAACGCCAGCTGGATACTCACTGTCTTCTCTAGCAGTGAACATGCAACCCAACAAAACAGCAGTAGAAGCAGGCTGGAGCCTCCAGGCCTCCAACAGAAAATTAGTTCTTATTGAATGAAACATCTAACATATTCTGAAGCTTTCTCAAGTGACAGAAGAAAAACGGTGTCAAAGTTATCCTAGCTGGTCTCTTACATATATCCAGTTTTTCTCAAAAAATAAATCAAGGAGATAAATCTTGTTGAAGTTAGAAACACATGCAGGAATGCAAAGAAAAAAGAAAAAAAAGGGAGAGTGGTTCTTCTGACAAGTGTATTGAACTATGTTATATCCTTTCATCCTCTAAAACAAAGTTGCATGTTCTTCTTTAACGGTTACAGTACCAAGCGTCCAAGTCTGCAGAAGAGCATCTGCTCTCGGCAGCCAGAGCCTGGCTTAGCGAGGTCAGCGCTGCGGCTGCGGATTCGGCAGCCCGTGAAAGCACGTCGCTTTTAACGCAGCTCGTTTCCCTGCATTCGGTTCGTCTCCGAAAGCTCCTCTTTGCCCGCGCCCCTAGCCCTGCCCGGGGAGCCCCGCCACGGGAGGCCGCAGGCGCCCGTAGTAACGCTCCGCGCCCCGCAGGCCCCGCAGCGCGTCGGCCGACGACGGGCAGCGCGGCCCGCGCCGCGGCAGCTCAGCTCAGCCAGGCCCGGCTCCGCCGCTCGCTCCCCGTACGGCCGCAGCACAACGGCAGCAGTAGGGCAGCTCGACCCGGCCCGGCGCCACCGCGTCCGCCATCGCCGCCACGGCGCCTCGCGTCATCACGCCGCGCCGCGCTCCGATTGGCTGCGCCGCCGGTCGCGGAGCTCCGATTGGACGGCGGGCGCGCGTCCGGCGGCGGTTGAACGCGGCGCGGACGAGCAGTGCCGTCCGCCGTGCGGGAGCGGGGCTCGGTGCGCTCGCGCCGTTCCTCGGCCCTCATGGCTCCTGCCCGCAGGAAGGCGGCCGCGGGCGCGCGCGGCAGGAAGCTGAGCGCCTTCCTGAAGGACTTCGACCGGGAGGGTAGGCCGCGGGCGGGCCGCGGGCCGCGCTCGGGCCCGGGCCGCGTCTGACACCGCGTCCGTCCCCGCAGTGAGGAGCCGGGTCGAGCAGCTGCGGGCGAACGGGGAGCGCCTGGTCAAGGAGGTGGAGAACCTGTACGACGTGGAGCTCCTCCGGCTGCCCGTGGCGCTCCGCGAGATGAACTGGCTGCAGTTCTTCGGTAGCGGCGGGGGGCGCGGGCGGGGGCGCGGGCGGGGGCGCGGGCTGCCCCTGGAGCGGCGCTCGGAGGCCGTCGCTGAGGAGCGGTGGGACGCGGCGCGCGGGGCTCGCGCGAGCAGAACGCGGGTGGGCGCGGGCGGATGCGCCGCCCCCTCTGCCCGGGGCCGCTCGCTCGCCGCCGGAACGCCTGCTGTGCGCTGCGCGCTCCTGCGGCGGCGTTACGGCGCTGCAGGAGCTGTCCCGGCTGCGGACCGCAGCGACGCTTCCAACCGAGATGTCTTCTTTCTAGCTGAAGGGGGAAGCCGGAAGGTCCTGGAGGAGGCGGTGACGGTAGGTATCCGGCGCGAATGGGAAACTTTCCCCGGCGCGCGGTGCGTTCCTGGAGGAGACGAAGGCTTTGTGTATCCGCAGGAGCGCCGCTGCGATAGCGCGGGTTGTGCCCGCGGATCTGAACTGTTAAGGCTTAGCGGGAGGAGATGCTGCGGTGTCCCCTGCAGGGTTTGCGTGCTCGTGCTGCTCCTTGCCCGGCTTTGCGGGCCTGCTTAGTTTCATGCTAAGGGATCGCCGAGGTTGGAAAAGACCTCCCGGGCCGCTTCCCAGATTCCGGGATGGTCACGGTTTCCCCTCTGAGCCCGCTGTGTAATCACCACCAGCCGCTTACTCCAAGTGGCATCAGAAGCACGTCGTGTGCAGGGGGCCTTTCCTTGAAACATGCAGTTTGAACTGGTAATCAAGGTGTTAAGGGGAGCCGTGCTTCAGTGCTGATTGCTGACGAAGCAGCTCCTCAAACTCCCTCTGTTGGGCCGGGCCCCAAATAATTTGTGCCCCCATGGGTCTGCTGGGGCCGCAGCCTTCCCTCTCTTCAATACCTGCCTGACCTCTCCGGGTTCTGCAGGAGTCTGGGAGGGGAGTTCCGTGGCACCGGGAGTGTCCGTCCGCTTCTCTGAGTTTTCTCCTGAGTTCCTCCACACCCTCTGCCACTCGCTGTTACCCGGCTTTGGGGGAGGTCCGCGGCCGATACCGATCATGAAAAGCACGTTCTGAAAACGCGACAGTGTGAACAATGTGACTGTGTTGGTTGGGACGTTCCAGAAATGTCCAGAAATGTTGGGGGGGAGAAAAGGAAAAGCGTGGGAGGAGGGAAGCTTGGAAACCTGTTGAAACATCTCTCTGCCCATCGACAGATTCCCTGGGAAGGCAGTGGGGGGCATACAAGCATTAGCACCTTCAGGAGCTTAGCTTCTGAGGCTCAAACCGTGCTGCATTGTATACACACCCCAGACGGGTGACCCAGCTGTGCTTTTAGGGCTGTTGTGCATATACACCCTACAGCCAGGGGCATGCTCTGGGCAGCCTCTGCCAGTACGCCTCTCCCAGTCCTCTTTGCATTTTAACATTCTTCAGGGATGGTCATAAAGGAAAAAAAAGAAGTAAACACGATATAATCGCTCTCCATTGGCTGCTCCATCATCACACACGGAGATCGCTGTTCCCTAACGCACCGGCCCTTCTCTCCTGCTATCTGTAAGGTTGCTCTCCTCCCTTGGAGTCATTTTGCGGGGCCCCACGCCTTGGGGGTTTGCTCCTAGGCCTCTGGAAGAGCACGCGCCTCTCAGTAAGCCGAAGCACTGCTGTGCTGTTGAGCAGCAGGGAGTAGGTGAAGCGTGCTCACAGCTGCCCAGCAGGGCGTGCTGGCGCTGAAGGGCACGAGATCCATTGTGTCCGGAACAACGAGGAAGGACCTCTTTTAGCACAGCAGAAGAACGGGAAGATACAGTTATGTTAGACAGTTGTGTATGTGAAATAGTTGCAAAGATTTTGCCTGCAACCTTGACTTATCACAAACTTGCAGTACTGATCATCCCGACAATATTATGACTTCTTAATCCTAGGCAGACTTGGGAATAACAGAAATAAACAAGCTGACAGCAGAATTTATCCAGACTCCTCTGAAAATCGTCACGAAAGGTCAGTAGATAACATTCTGTGAATGCTGGTTTGGTTCTTAGCTACAGCCTTCGCTACGTGTGAAGACAAGGACGTAATTCTGCCTTTACTCCTGCGACCTGAAGTAGTTTTACTTGCTTTAATTAAGGCATTCTGGATAATTCACAGCCATGTTCTCTTTACTGTTGTCATCAGAATTCAGATTTTAGAAGCGAACAGTTGCCGAAATAAGCCTGTAGTGTGTTTCCTTACCTTAGCAAATGGTCAGTTACGTCATGTTAGTTTTTTTTTTCCTGTCAAGCTGAATAATGCTTTCTTCGTTTCGTAGAAAAATCTAAACAGGGTATTGAAGCTACTGAAGAAGCAGCAGAGGTTCCTTTGCTTCCTCCAGCAAAGAAAGCGAAACACGATGTCCAGCTTCTTCTGGAGCAAGCAGCTGCAAGTACTAATCCAAGAAACGGAAAGGTAAGCAGCTGCTCTTTGTGATGGCTTTTATTCCTAGGATATAAACTATGTACCGAGACGATGCTGATGCCTATGGGGGAACAGCGTGCAGGATGCTGTAAGGGTGGCTTTCCAAAAGCTGTTGCTTGCTGATCATCCCGGTGACGCTGGAAGCTGGCTTTCGTTGGCAGGTCGTGCTGTTACTTGTGGCGAGCAAAGCGACTGTGCTGCAAGTTACCTCTGCTTTTATTCCTCTTGTACTTCTGCACGTGAGAGTCTCACCCTTCTCATCTGAGCGGGTGTCTTCAGCGTTGCTGTATGGAGGGAGCGATATTCCCTAGAGCAGAACAGTCTGGGCCACGTTGAAAATATTTACCAGCAGTGCTTTTCGGCTTTGTAGTTTCTGAGTTGTGCTGTGGGCAGCGGTAAATACATGAGCCGTCTCGAGTCAGAGTGGAAGTTAAGGTGGTCTGTTATCCTCCTGAAGTTCTGCAGCTGAGCTTCGGGGAAAGGACGTGAGGGCAATACTGGAATGGGGAAGGTCTCAGAAGGTTGTCCCGTGGCTTGTGTCAGACTCCCGTGCTGCAGGAAGGAGCCTGCTGAGCCAGGCGTTTCGTATGGGAGCGTTTGCTCGGTGCGGACTTGGCTGTCCCAGGAGAAGGAACTGACTGACTTGGCAGCTAATGTGTTTCAGGTGCGGACGTCCACTAAAAAAGCACCAGCGTCCAGGAGCAGAAGAGCTCCTTCAGCAAGAGTGAAACGCATGAGTCAAAGGTAACGGCGATGAGTTTTGTGGCAGGATTTCAGAAGCAGAGAGTAAAGGTGCGGTGCTAAGGTAGCTGCAGAGTGGGGCGGTGCGTGGCCCGGCAGGCTGGGTGGTGTGGGCATGGCGTGCCGTAGGGCGGTCTGTGAGGACCCTGGGTTGTCTCGTCCAGGTCTTTGGTAAGACAGTGCTTACGCGTCCGTTAAAATTATTCTTCTGAGAGCAGGGCTCTGCTTGCACGCTTCCTTTTAAGCAGATCAAGCAAAAGCAGCTTTATCACTCCGGCTACTGGCAGAAATCTCGATCTCTGTGCTCGAGGAGGCGCCTCCATCATCACACCCAGGTTTGATTCCAGGTCTGTATTCTATTGCATTTCTCTGTTAATGTCTCGTACAGAGGAGTGCCTTGCTGCTTGCTCCTTAAATCTCAGTTGTCTATATGCAGAATACTTTCCAGCAGCGCTTTGAACCTGCAGTGGTTCAAAGTTTTGGTCCAAGTGCTCCAAGAAATCGCAGTAAAAGTCCTTGCCTGTTGCTTTTTCCAGAGTTTTCAAGACGCCGGGTTTGCGCACACCCACGGTAAATGAACGTGTTTACACCATCTCTGCTAACGGCAGCCCCCTTGCTGATGGCAATGATGTCTTCATTACCGTTCCTGTTGGAGGAGGGGAGGTAAAATCAAACTTGAGTCTGTAAAATCTATGCAGCAAGGAGGGCCTGTGCCTTCTTGGGGGCCTCATCAGTTTCAAGGGACTGCTGTT
This sequence comes from Tympanuchus pallidicinctus, assembly GCF_026119805.1. Taxonomy (NCBI): domain Eukaryota; kingdom Metazoa; phylum Chordata; class Aves; order Galliformes; family Phasianidae; genus Tympanuchus; species Tympanuchus pallidicinctus. Next base: position 9,932,392 of record NW_026294741.1, read on the forward strand.
CATCCATTCTCGCCCGCTTACTTGTGCCGCCGCAGCTTATCAGGAGGTAAATGTCGCTTAAAAAGAACCCGCAGAAGTTCTTAGTCAGAGCGGGAGCTGTCTGAGAATTCTGGCCTAAGCAGAATGCAGACTGCTGCTTTGCTGCGCTTTTGAGTGAAGCTGAAAGTACCTTCTGCTCACGGTGCTGCGTCAGCACACCAAGGGCAGCACGGGATGAGCTGGTCAAGCTGGATGTGGCTCTTGGCACGGACGCGGCCTCCTAGTGTGCAGGGAGGGGTTTCTTTGCTGCTTGTAGCTGCTGCTGCTGAACAACCGGGAAACCTGAGATTGGGTGGTGTTTGGCTTCTTGCAGAGCATTCGTTTAACAGCAAGTGATCTGACCAAGAAGAATCTTCTTCATCTCAATCCAGAGGCACGAGGCATTATGAAGAAGCTGTCTGTAAGTCTTTCCTTTTTTTTTTTTTTTCCGTTTGGGACCTGAAGCTGTAATGCAGCATTGTCTCTGTCCTTAATTGTTGTCCTTACCTGTTGAGCTACTGAGCTGTAACAGAAGCTTCTTACTTCAAGCCTTGTGTCTTAGCTCCTACCGCTGGTGGAGAAGAAGCATGAACTGGGAAGGGGAGGGAGAAAGCCTCACGCTTGTAGAAAAATAACTGTTGTCAGCATTTTGAAAAACTGAATCGAAACTAAAGGTGTCTTCTGCTTCGGGTGGGAAGCGGAAGTGGCTGTGGGTTATAATCTCTTTGGCTCTTTCTTTCTAGGTTCGTCTTGCACAAGCTTGTAGCAGTGCAAAAACCTACAGGTGAAGAGCAACGAATGTCAACACCTTTTGTACACGTGGAACTACTATAAGCTACAAGTACATTTTGTTTGGTGTCTTGTAATTCTGTGAGCATTCACTTAAAGAAAACGAAATAAAAAGAAAACAAACAGCAAAGCAGTTAAAACCTGTGCTGGGTAACTGACAACGCTGTCAATATTCAAACGTCCTTTTCCAGCAGTCAGAGCGATTCGGTTGTAGCTGGCACGAATCACAGCTACCTGGCAGCTAACAGCTAACCATATTCATCCCCCAAATCCATTTCCCATTCTGCCTGAGCCCCGTGTGCCTTCAGGGAGCGGGTAGGTAAGCAATAGTTCTTTTCTCTGCAGTGTATTGCTTGCGCACACTACTAGAATCTCTTCTGCCCCTTCTGCAGCCCACGTGGCAGTAGCGTTTGGTTTAACCAAATTGGAACTTCCTTCTCCTACTCAGTTCACGTGTTTGAGGCAATGCAGGAAAGCTGGTTCACTTCCTGGTAACAGAATCTCTCAGTGTAATGCAAAAGCCCCAGCGCTTCTTCATTAAGATTTTCTGATCCTGAAGGAGGTACACAGAGGCAAATTATGATTAATTCATCCAGTGGAGAGGCACTGGCATTACTGCGGGCAGCTGCCCTATGGAAGCAAGGTCATTCACACAAGGCAAGGAGACCGGGGTACAGCTGCAGAGCAGTTCCTCCCAAGCAAGTTTATTCTGCTGTGTGCAGAAGCGCACAAGTTCCATACATGTTCCATTTTGAAAGCATCAGGGCTGTATACGCAACTGTTCCTGTCAATGATTGCACCAGTGCCCCCTGGGCAGCAGTCAGTATGTCTAATGCCGTGTGGTTCTGTAGTGCAAATTTGTGTCTGCCGAGCAGCCTCGGCAGCTGGGAGGTTTTATGCAGTGCATCCACTGGTAGGTGCGGTCTCCAGCCTCGCTGCAGGGCGGTCCAGCCTTTGTATGGCTTCATTCTCCCTTTGGATCCCACCGGACTTGAGGGTTGTGGTTGTCACTGACAGCGATCTTCTCATCGTGTCACCAGGGCTGCGTCCGCTTGAGCTGCTGATGCTGCCACCGACCACTCGATATCCCAGCGGCGTCCCTGGCACCTGGCCTGTGGGGACTTTGGCCTCGGGGTGGCATTGTCTCCAAAGGGAAGCTCCTGACAATCGCCTGATTGAAAACGCTGCGGTTTTGCCCTGTTCAGGCGCTCTGGGTGATGTGGCACTGAATAGAGCCCTGGGGACGCACAGCTACGGTGGGGAACGCAATTGCGGCTAGGGGGCGGCAGCAGGTTCGCCTGTGGCATGGTGGTTCCAGAGGGCTGGGCAACCCCGAGGGGATGACAGTGCTGCACTGCAGGGCTCGAGACATCAGCCTCGCTGCCCAAGCTTGATGCATGCAGAGTACCGGCTCTGGAAACCTAACTGTGAGGAAATGGGGGGCAGGAGGAAGTTCAGGGGGAGATGACAAGATCCTTTGAGTGTCATCCGGAGCCACTGGGTGCCTGCTCAAGTAGTTTGGTGACCCGAGATCTGCAGGGTGTCCCTCAAACACATTGGGAGCCCACCAGTGCAGGTGAGCTCATTACAGAGGTTAAGACTGGAGGCAGTGTGGGCTGCAGCCACTGTGTACGGGCTGCTTGTGACCCTGAGGGCTTAGCAAAGAGCAGGAACTTCCATCTCTTTCAAAAGAATCAGGGGGAAAGGTCCCTCGGAAACAGGTTCTTAAGGAAACGGGAACCAAACAGAGCCAACAACTCTAAGGATGCCTTTGGTAGAGTGTGAGAAGTCTCCGTCCCCACGGGGAGGCAGGAAACCAGCAAGGCTGAGCAAGGAGCAGCTGGTCAAAGGGAGGGAGCAAGGACAAGTGCGGTGGTGGAGGGAGGAGTGAGCACATTGAAAAGAAATGAAAAGGAATGAGGTATAGTGGAGCTGAATGATGCAGAGTGGTGTGAAATCACAGGGAACGCAATAAAATGAACTGGATGGGAGTGGAATGCAATGAAAAGCGATGAGTGGAGTGAAAAAGAACAGTGAAAGGGAATGCAATAAAACAGAGTGGCGTGCTACTGCAATGTACAGCTCTATAAAGGAACTTTAAATTTGTGTTGGATACCTACCATCACTGCTTCTTCCAGGAGCTTCACCCAAAAGCTGGCTCAAGAACATTCTCTTACCCAAATCCTTTAATAAGAATCCTAGAAAGTACTCTGTGCATTTGACACTTTGAGGTTCTTCATTGGTCAGCACGGCTGGCCACAGCTACCCTTCAGCTGCTCCAGACGATTATCTGGGGATGCCCTACATACGCAGTACCATACATTCCAAGTTACTACAAACACCCATTAATCGGCAAACATTTCTGGCCAGGCATAAATGGGCTGCTTGGTGATTGCATGCCATGGCCATCTTCCGGCCACAAGCTGCAGGTCTCCTGCTTGCTTGGGAACACAAGCAAACCGCCTCAGCCTGCGCTTCTGCACACAGCAGAATAAACTTGCTTGGGAGGAACTGCTCTGCAGCTGTACCCCGGTCTCCTTGCCTTGTGTGAATGACCTTGCTTCCATAGGGCAGCTGCCCGCAGTAATGCCAGTGCCTCTCCACTGGATGAATTAATCATAATTTGCCTCTGTGTACCTCCTTCAGGATCAGAAAATCTTAATGAAGAAGCGCTGGGGCTTTTGCATTACACTGAGAGATTCTGTTACCAGGAAGTGAACCAGCTTTCCTGCATTGCCTCAAACACGTGAACTGAGTAGGAGAAGGAAGTTCCAATTTGGTTAAACCAAACGCTACTGCCACGTGGGCTGCAGAAGGGGCAGAAGAGATTCTAGTAGTGTGCGCAAGCAATACACTGCAGAGAAAAGAACTATTGCTTACCTACCCGCTCCCTGAAGGCACACGGGGCTCAGGCAGAATGGGAAATGGATTTGGGGGATGAATATGGTTAGCTGTTAGCTGCCAGGTAGCTGTGATTCGTGCCAGCTACAACCGAATCGCTCTGACTGCTGGAAAAGGACGTTTGAATATTGACAGCGTTGTCAGTTACCCAGCACAGGTTTTAACTGCTTTGCTGTTTGTTTTCTTTTTATTTCGTTTTCTTTAAGTGAATGCTCACAGAATTACAAGACACCAAACAAAATGTACTTGTAGCTTATAGTAGTTCCACGTGTACAAAAGGTGTTGACATTCGTTGCTCTTCACCTGTAGGTTTTTGCACTGCTACAAGCTTGTGCAAGACGAACCTAGAAAGAAAGAGCCAAAGAGATTATAACCCACAGCCACTTCCGCTTCCCACCCGAAGCAGAAGACACCTTTAGTTTCGATTCAGTTTTTCAAAATGCTGACAACAGTTATTTTTCTACAAGCGTGAGGCTTTCTCCCTCCCCTTCCCAGTTCATGCTTCTTCTCCACCAGCGGTAGGAGCTAAGACACAAGGCTTGAAGTAAGAAGCTTCTGTTACAGCTCAGTAGCTCAACAGGTAAGGACAACAATTAAGGACAGAGACAATGCTGCATTACAGCTTCAGGTCCCAAACGGAAAAAAAAAAAAAAAGGAAAGACTTACAGACAGCTTCTTCATAATGCCTCGTGCCTCTGGATTGAGATGAAGAAGATTCTTCTTGGTCAGATCACTTGCTGTTAAACGAATGCTCTGCAAGAAGCCAAACACCACCCAATCTCAGGTTTCCCGGTTGTTCAGCAGCAGCAGCTACAAGCAGCAAAGAAACCCCTCCCTGCACACTAGGAGGCCGCGTCCGTGCCAAGAGCCACATCCAGCTTGACCAGCTCATCCCGTGCTGCCCTTGGTGTGCTGACGCAGCACCGTGAGCAGAAGGTACTTTCAGCTTCACTCAAAAGCGCAGCAAAGCAGCAGTCTGCATTCTGCTTAGGCCAGAATTCTCAGACAGCTCCCGCTCTGACTAAGAACTTCTGCGGGTTCTTTTTAAGCGACATTTACCTCCTGATAAGCTGCGGCGGCACAAGTAAGCGGGCGAGAATGGATGAACAGCAGTCCCTTGAAACTGATGAGGCCCCCAAGAAGGCACAGGCCCTCCTTGCTGCATAGATTTTACAGACTCAAGTTTGATTTTACCTCCCCTCCTCCAACAGGAACGGTAATGAAGACATCATTGCCATCAGCAAGGGGGCTGCCGTTAGCAGAGATGGTGTAAACACGTTCATTTACCGTGGGTGTGCGCAAACCCGGCGTCTTGAAAACTCTGGAAAAAGCAACAGGCAAGGACTTTTACTGCGATTTCTTGGAGCACTTGGACCAAAACTTTGAACCACTGCAGGTTCAAAGCGCTGCTGGAAAGTATTCTGCATATAGACAACTGAGATTTAAGGAGCAAGCAGCAAGGCACTCCTCTGTACGAGACATTAACAGAGAAATGCAATAGAATACAGACCTGGAATCAAACCTGGGTGTGATGATGGAGGCGCCTCCTCGAGCACAGAGATCGAGATTTCTGCCAGTAGCCGGAGTGATAAAGCTGCTTTTGCTTGATCTGCTTAAAAGGAAGCGTGCAAGCAGAGCCCTGCTCTCAGAAGAATAATTTTAACGGACGCGTAAGCACTGTCTTACCAAAGACCTGGACGAGACAACCCAGGGTCCTCACAGACCGCCCTACGGCACGCCATGCCCACACCACCCAGCCTGCCGGGCCACGCACCGCCCCACTCTGCAGCTACCTTAGCACCGCACCTTTACTCTCTGCTTCTGAAATCCTGCCACAAAACTCATCGCCGTTACCTTTGACTCATGCGTTTCACTCTTGCTGAAGGAGCTCTTCTGCTCCTGGACGCTGGTGCTTTTTTAGTGGACGTCCGCACCTGAAACACATTAGCTGCCAAGTCAGTCAGTTCCTTCTCCTGGGACAGCCAAGTCCGCACCGAGCAAACGCTCCCATACGAAACGCCTGGCTCAGCAGGCTCCTTCCTGCAGCACGGGAGTCTGACACAAGCCACGGGACAACCTTCTGAGACCTTCCCCATTCCAGTATTGCCCTCACGTCCTTTCCCCGAAGCTCAGCTGCAGAACTTCAGGAGGATAACAGACCACCTTAACTTCCACTCTGACTCGAGACGGCTCATGTATTTACCGCTGCCCACAGCACAACTCAGAAACTACAAAGCCGAAAAGCACTGCTGGTAAATATTTTCAACGTGGCCCAGACTGTTCTGCTCTAGGGAATATCGCTCCCTCCATACAGCAACGCTGAAGACACCCGCTCAGATGAGAAGGGTGAGACTCTCACGTGCAGAAGTACAAGAGGAATAAAAGCAGAGGTAACTTGCAGCACAGTCGCTTTGCTCGCCACAAGTAACAGCACGACCTGCCAACGAAAGCCAGCTTCCAGCGTCACCGGGATGATCAGCAAGCAACAGCTTTTGGAAAGCCACCCTTACAGCATCCTGCACGCTGTTCCCCCATAGGCATCAGCATCGTCTCGGTACATAGTTTATATCCTAGGAATAAAAGCCATCACAAAGAGCAGCTGCTTACCTTTCCGTTTCTTGGATTAGTACTTGCAGCTGCTTGCTCCAGAAGAAGCTGGACATCGTGTTTCGCTTTCTTTGCTGGAGGAAGCAAAGGAACCTCTGCTGCTTCTTCAGTAGCTTCAATACCCTGTTTAGATTTTTCTACGAAACGAAGAAAGCATTATTCAGCTTGACAGGAAAAAAAAAACTAACATGACGTAACTGACCATTTGCTAAGGTAAGGAAACACACTACAGGCTTATTTCGGCAACTGTTCGCTTCTAAAATCTGAATTCTGATGACAACAGTAAAGAGAACATGGCTGTGAATTATCCAGAATGCCTTAATTAAAGCAAGTAAAACTACTTCAGGTTGCAGGAGTAAAGGCAGAATTACGTCCTTGTCTTCACACGTAGCGAAGGCTGTAGCTAAGAACCAAACCAGCATTCACAGAATGTTATCTACTGACCTTTCGTGACGATTTTCAGAGGAGTCTGGATAAATTCTGCTGTCAGCTTGTTTATTTCTGTTATTCCCAAGTCTGCCTAGGATTAAGAAGTCATAATATTGTCGGGATGATCAGTACTGCAAGTTTGTGATAAGTCAAGGTTGCAGGCAAAATCTTTGCAACTATTTCACATACACAACTGTCTAACATAACTGTATCTTCCCGTTCTTCTGCTGTGCTAAAAGAGGTCCTTCCTCGTTGTTCCGGACACAATGGATCTCGTGCCCTTCAGCGCCAGCACGCCCTGCTGGGCAGCTGTGAGCACGCTTCACCTACTCCCTGCTGCTCAACAGCACAGCAGTGCTTCGGCTTACTGAGAGGCGCGTGCTCTTCCAGAGGCCTAGGAGCAAACCCCCAAGGCGTGGGGCCCCGCAAAATGACTCCAAGGGAGGAGAGCAACCTTACAGATAGCAGGAGAGAAGGGCCGGTGCGTTAGGGAACAGCGATCTCCGTGTGTGATGATGGAGCAGCCAATGGAGAGCGATTATATCGTGTTTACTTCTTTTTTTTCCTTTATGACCATCCCTGAAGAATGTTAAAATGCAAAGAGGACTGGGAGAGGCGTACTGGCAGAGGCTGCCCAGAGCATGCCCCTGGCTGTAGGGTGTATATGCACAACAGCCCTAAAAGCACAGCTGGGTCACCCGTCTGGGGTGTGTATACAATGCAGCACGGTTTGAGCCTCAGAAGCTAAGCTCCTGAAGGTGCTAATGCTTGTATGCCCCCCACTGCCTTCCCAGGGAATCTGTCGATGGGCAGAGAGATGTTTCAACAGGTTTCCAAGCTTCCCTCCTCCCACGCTTTTCCTTTTCTCCCCCCCAACATTTCTGGACATTTCTGGAACGTCCCAACCAACACAGTCACATTGTTCACACTGTCGCGTTTTCAGAACGTGCTTTTCATGATCGGTATCGGCCACGGACCTCCCCCAAAGCCGGGTAACAGCGAGTGGCAGAGGGTGTGGAGGAACTCAGGAGAAAACTCAGAGAAGCGGACGGACACTCCCGGTGCCACGGAACTCCCCTCCCAGACTCCTGCAGAACCCGGAGAGGTCAGGCAGGTATTGAAGAGAGGGAAGGCTGCGGCCCCAGCAGACCCATGGGGGCACAAATTATTTGGGGCCCGGCCCAACAGAGGGAGTTTGAGGAGCTGCTTCGTCAGCAATCAGCACTGAAGCACGGCTCCCCTTAACACCTTGATTACCAGTTCAAACTGCATGTTTCAAGGAAAGGCCCCCTGCACACGACGTGCTTCTGATGCCACTTGGAGTAAGCGGCTGGTGGTGATTACACAGCGGGCTCAGAGGGGAAACCGTGACCATCCCGGAATCTGGGAAGCGGCCCGGGAGGTCTTTTCCAACCTCGGCGATCCCTTAGCATGAAACTAAGCAGGCCCGCAAAGCCGGGCAAGGAGCAGCACGAGCACGCAAACCCTGCAGGGGACACCGCAGCATCTCCTCCCGCTAAGCCTTAACAGTTCAGATCCGCGGGCACAACCCGCGCTATCGCAGCGGCGCTCCTGCGGATACACAAAGCCTTCGTCTCCTCCAGGAACGCACCGCGCGCCGGCGAAAGTTTCCCATTCGCGCCGGATACCTACCGTCACCGCCTCCTCCAGGACCTTCCGGCTTCCCCCTTCAGCTAGAAAGAAGACATCTCGGTTGGAAGCGTCGCTGCGGTCCGCAGCCGGGACAGCTCCTGCAGCGCCGTAACGCCGCCGCAGGAGCGCGCAGCGCACAGCAGGCGTTCCGGCGGCGAGCGAGCGGCCCCGGGCAGAGGGGGCGGCGCATCCGCCCGCGCCCACCCGCGTTCTGCTCGCGCGAGCCCCGCGCGCCGCGTCCCACCGCTCCTCAGCGACGGCCTCCGAGCGCCGCTCCAGGGGCAGCCCGCGCCCCCGCCCGCGCCCCCGCCCGCGCCCCCCGCCGCTACCGAAGAACTGCAGCCAGTTCATCTCGCGGAGCGCCACGGGCAGCCGGAGGAGCTCCACGTCGTACAGGTTCTCCACCTCCTTGACCAGGCGCTCCCCGTTCGCCCGCAGCTGCTCGACCCGGCTCCTCACTGCGGGGACGGACGCGGTGTCAGACGCGGCCCGGGCCCGAGCGCGGCCCGCGGCCCGCCCGCGGCCTACCCTCCCGGTCGAAGTCCTTCAGGAAGGCGCTCAGCTTCCTGCCGCGCGCGCCCGCGGCCGCCTTCCTGCGGGCAGGAGCCATGAGGGCCGAGGAACGGCGCGAGCGCACCGAGCCCCGCTCCCGCACGGCGGACGGCACTGCTCGTCCGCGCCGCGTTCAACCGCCGCCGGACGCGCGCCCGCCGTCCAATCGGAGCTCCGCGACCGGCGGCGCAGCCAATCGGAGCGCGGCGCGGCGTGATGACGCGAGGCGCCGTGGCGGCGATGGCGGACGCGGTGGCGCCGGGCCGGGTCGAGCTGCCCTACTGCTGCCGTTGTGCTGCGGCCGTACGGGGAGCGAGCGGCGGAGCCGGGCCTGGCTGAGCTGAGCTGCCGCGGCGCGGGCCGCGCTGCCCGTCGTCGGCCGACGCGCTGCGGGGCCTGCGGGGCGCGGAGCGTTACTACGGGCGCCTGCGGCCTCCCGTGGCGGGGCTCCCCGGCAGGGCTAGGGGCGCGGGCAAAGAGGAGCTTTCGGAGACGAACCGAATGCAGGGAAACGAGCTGCGTTAAAAGCGACGTGCTTTCACGGGCTGCCGAATCCGCAGCCGCAGCGCTGACCTCGCTAAGCCAGGCTCTGGCTGCCGAGAGCAGATGCTCTTCTGCAGACTTGGACGCTTGGTACTGTAACCGTTAAAGAAGAACATGCAACTTTGTTTTAGAGGATGAAAGGATATAACATAGTTCAATACACTTGTCAGAAGAACCACTCTCCCTTTTTTTTCTTTTTTCTTTGCATTCCTGCATGTGTTTCTAACTTCAACAAGATTTATCTCCTTGATTTATTTTTTGAGAAAAACTGGATATATGTAAGAGACCAGCTAGGATAACTTTGACACCGTTTTTCTTCTGTCACTTGAGAAAGCTTCAGAATATGTTAGATGTTTCATTCAATAAGAACTAATTTTCTGTTGGAGGCCTGGAGGCTCCAGCCTGCTTCTACTGCTGTTTTGTTGGGTTGCATGTTCACTGCTAGAGAAGACAGTGAGTATCCAGCTGGCGTTCTGCACTTAAAATCTCTTTTTCCCTATAGTTTCTGAATGGATTTCCTGGTCCTCTTCTCCCTGTTTTCCACTGCTTCAGAGACCTGGATTTATTTTAAAGTCTGAATATGATGTAGATTTTAATGTGCATAGAAGTAAAATGCTTCACTTTGCCAAATGAGTTATTCTTGTGCATGCTAAGAGCACACTTATTTTTGTCAGCAGCTTTATGGTCAGTGAGCCAGCTCGGAAACTCTGTGAAGCAAACAATGCGGTGCGGCTGGGAGCAGAGCACTGCTCACAAAAGAGCTTTTTCTTAAAATCTGACTGGATGGTGCTTGTTTGTGGGAATACAAGAGAGACTATTTGGAGCAAATGCTGTGGAGCGAGGTAAACAGCGTGAGATGGCAAGGCTGAGAACCAAGGACACGTCTAGTAGAGAAAAGCAAAAGGAACGGCTCACAGTTCTGGATTAAGTGCCTGCATGCACGGTTATGGAGTGCTTGTGGAATGCTTTGTTGACAGGTAAAGGCGGGTGGGAAAGTTGTAAGGGCAGATGGGAAAGCTAAACAGAAAACTTGTGAATGTAAGTAGGTGATGTGAGAACCCGTAATAAACAATTTGGATCATCCACATCTGAGTGCATGCCTGGTTGCCACATTTGTCACTGCTCAGAAAATCAGGAATCATCTCAGCTGCTAAGCTAGAGATTTTCCTTTGTCAGCCTGTCAGGTGTTGATCTGAATGTACTTATTACACTTTTTTTGTGGCTTCTTACCTTGGATTATCTTGATGCATGAATTATCATTGGCTCTTCTATATTCCTTATTGCATGGAGTAATAGATAACAAGTACATGAACAGAGAGAGGGATTAATCCCCTCATCTTTAAAGACCCTTCCTCTCTCAGGTTCACAAAAGCTCTTGTTATTCCTCTGTTCTGTGCCATCTCCAAACAGATGTCTGAGTAATGTGAGCACAGCACTGTCTCATATACATACCAGGTGTTGAATGATGACAAGAAGCAGCTGTGGGTTACCAATTTGAATAATCTCTGTTAATGGTTTGAGATTTTATGATTATAACTAATGTGCTAACTGTATGCGCAACAACTGACTTCTAAACTCTTTCTTCCCGAGACCCATAGAAATTTCCTCTCAATGAAGGTTGCTACAAAAAATGAGATCAAAATCATTAATTTAAAAGGCACGTGACACATTCTCCATGGAGATGTCCCTTTTCACAATTCCCTCTCAATATGAATAAGAATTGCACACAGCCTTTTTGTTTGTTTGTTTAACATAGAATGTCTAAGCACAGACTCAGAGGCAAATAATGCATTTTATACAATAAAGCCGAAAAGAGGGAAACGGGCATTTTGTTGTGGAGTTCCAGCAGCCCTGCTGGTGTTAGCTCCCTCTGTCCTTGGTCAAAGGGATGTGTCGGTTGACGCTGGAGAATGTCTGGACAGGAAGGGCAGATGTTTTATATGAATTCTGAAATATGATTGAGCCTTGCATTGTTTTCACATTGGCAAGTGTTAGCTGGCTCTCCTTCCTCTACTGTCTTCCACGACGAAGGAAGTAGCAGCTCGGCATAACACAGCTGGACAAACTGTAGGGAGATTTCTTAAGGCATTACACATGGTTCAGAGGGAACACTAGCCAGACAGATCAAATTTCTATTGAATTCATGAACTTTAGCTTGATTGGGATTTAGCTTTGTATTGCCTTTGGCTTCATCCCATTGTATTACTTACGGGTTAGGGTTAGGCTAGAGTTAAGGATAGGATTTGTGTTGGGATTGGGGTTGGTGTTAGGGTTAGAGTTAGGGTTAGGTTTAGCATTAGGGTTTGGGCTAGGCCTAGGATTAGGAGAAGGGTTACGGTTAGGGTTGGGACTGCATTGCATTCCACTGTCGTGCATTTAAGTGCCTTGCTGTGCGTTACTTTTCATCCCATTGTATTACTGGTTTGGTTTAATGCTTGTGGTAGATTAGACGTAGTGAAAAGTTTAGGGTTAAGTTAGGTTTATGGTTGGGGTTGTGACTGTATTACGTTCCATTATTGTTGTATTTCATTTCAACCCACTGCACTGTATTTCATTACACTGTATTGTGTTTGGTTTATGGTTAGGGCTAGGGTTACATTGGATTTCATTCCATTACATTGGATTGCATTTAATTTCGTATCATTTCTTTGAATTGTGTTGCAGTTTGAAGAGTTAATCACGTGACACCCCTCCCAATGAGAGAAGGGGGGGAGATAGAAGAAAAAAAACAGCTGAGATAAAACTGGTTTTTTAAAAGGATTGTGAGAGAATGTAGAGTAGTTAAGAAAAAAAAATCAAACCAAAAAAAAAAAAAAGGGAGGAGAGAGAACTTCTGATTGCACTGCTCCCTGTGCTGCTGGAAACTGGAAAACAATAAAAAGGAGGAAAACAATGGGAAACTAAGGAACATAGGGGAAAACGGCTGTAACGGTATAACGTGATAGAAAACAAAGCCATGACAGCAGGGTAGCAGAGTCCCAAGCTGAAGCAAGTGAGGATAAGCTTAAGTGCAGCAACTGGGGATGCAGAAGCAAAGGAAAAAGGCTGCTTACATTCAGAAGGTCTCAGGTAGGCAGAGATCTCCAGAAAAACATTCTTGCCTCCACTGCCAACCCTTACATGAGGTCTGGGAGGGGGGGGCTGCCACGTCCCGGCTGCATTTAAGAAGGTCGATCTTCCACAGGGAATATTTGTAGAAGAAATGTATTAGTTGGAGACAGGATGGGGGGTTGGTCTTGGACCAGTGCTCTTTAATATCTTCATCAAGGACACAGATGATGGCACCAGGTGCAGCCTCAGCAAGATTGCAGATGACACCAAGCTGAGCGGTGCAGTCGATAAGTGGAGGGAAGGGAAGCATCCAGAGGGACCTGGACAGGCTGGAGAAGTGGGCCCATAAAAACCTAATGAGATTCAATAAGGCCAAGTGCAGGGTGCTGCACTCAGGTCAGGGCAATCCCAGGTGTTGATACAGACTGGGGGAAGAACCCCTTGAGAGCCCTGTGCAGAAGGGCTTGGGGGTCCTGGTGGACGAGAAGCTGGACATGAGGCAGCAGTGTGCGCTCGCCGCCTGGAAGGCCAGCTGTGTTCTGGGCTGCATTAAAAAGGGGCGGCCAGCGGGGAGAGGGAGGTGATCGTCCTCCTCTGCTCGGCTCTTGTGAGGCCCCATCTGCAGCGCTGCGCCCAGGCCTGGGGCCCCCAGCACAACGAAGACGCAGAGCTCTCGGAACGGGTCCAGAGCAGGACCGCTAATAGGATCAGAGGGCTGGAGCAGCTCTCCTATGAAGAAGGGCTGAGGGAACCGGGCTTGTTTAGCTCGGAGAAGAGAAGGCTCCGGGGGAAACCTCACTGTGGCCTTCCAATCCTCGAAGGCAGTGTATAAACAGGAGGGGGAATGTCTGTCTACAAGTCTCCTAGTGATAGGAGAAGGGGGAACGGGGAGGCTTAGGTTGGATGTGAGGGGGAAGTCTTTCACTCTGACGGTGGTGAGGCACTGGAACAGGCTGCCCAAGGAGGCTGTGGATGCCCCATCCCTGCAGGCATTCAAGGCCAGGCTGGACGTGGCTCTGGGCAGCCTGGGCTGCTGGTTGGCGACCTGCACACAGCAGGGGGTTGAAACGAGATGGTCATTGTGGTCCCTTTCAACCCAGCCTGTTCTGTGATTCTATGATCTGGTCCTGGCCTGTCTGGGCCGGACTGGGCGAAGAGGAATTGCCTGGTGCCACGGATGCGCTCTAGAACAGAGTGAACGGCAACAACACGTGCACTTCATTTAGATGTATTTTTGGAACAAGCTAAAAGAGAGGGCAACCAAATCATCAAGCTGGTGGCTGCACCTTCCCAGGCGGAAGGGACTTTCAGTGCATTTCCCCGCTGGGATTCTCTCCCTTGCAGGTGACGCTGATGAAGCCCCAGGAGCCCCGGGCGGCACGGGGCTGGCACTGAGAGCTCGGTCCACCTGCAGGGGTCGGCAGCGTGCGCTCCAGCTTTTTCCGGGCTGGGGCGCGCGGCCGAAAAGGCGTGGAGGGCGCGGCTCCGGGCCGGCCGGGAGACGTCCCAGCACCGATGACGTCCCCGGAGCCCGCGTGCCGTCACAATGGCGACGCCGGGCCCTCCCCGAGGGCAGCTGGCCGCCGGCTCCAGGCGCCCCATTCGTGAGCTGCGCTGCCCGCAGCCGCTCGCCGTGCCCCGTGCCCGAGAGCAGCCCCAGCAGCAGACTAGCTCAGCCTCGTCGCGCTCGTCCTCCAAGGCTCACAGAGGTGAGGGAGAGCTCCGGCACGCTTCGGGCCGCAGAGCCCGGCCGCGGGGTGCGGGCTGAGCTCCGCCGCGCGCGAGGGGCGTGCGGCACGAGAGCGGCAGGACCGCCGTGAGCAGCAGAAATCGCTGCCGGCCCTTCTGGCCCGGGAGCCGCAAGGCACGCGGCGGACAGCTCGCGGCTGAGCGGAGGAGACAGCCCGCTCCTGCCGGCCCCTCCGGGCTCCGAGCGGCGGGCGGCGGCAAGCGGAGCTCACCCGCGGCCTCTGCCGGGGCAGCCCGGCACTGACTCCTCTGCTCTTGCCTGTAGGTTTGGAGGCACGCGCCTGCCAGCATGGACGGAGCCTGGGTGGGGACGTGGAGACCGCATCGCCCGCGCGGCCTCATCTCGGCCCAGTTCCCCAGCCCCGGGCCCCAGTACTCCATCCCGGGGACAACAGGTACGGCGGCCATCGCCGGGGCGCAGGGGGACGCGCGTCGGGGCCGTGGCGGGGCAGAGCAGCTCCCGAGCCTTTCCCCGTGCCGTCGGAGCCTCCCGCAGACTCGGCGCTCTGGGGCCTCTCGCTGCGGAGTGCCTGCGCGCGTGGTGCGGGCAGGCCTTTGGAAACTGCTGGCCACTGGCAGCGCGCTGGCCAAAGCTCCGCTCTCTCCTTCCGGCGGCTTTGCATGGCGCTGGCGCAGGCATTTGCGCTCAGGGACTGACTCTTCTGCTTTTCCTCCTAGGTTTCGTGGGCCACAGCCCCACCAAAGCCCGTGCCCCCGCGTACACGTTTCGCGGGACCAAGCCGCCTGCGGCCGAGAGCTGCGGGCCAGGTCCCTGCTACTTTGTGCAGCCCGCCGTCACCAGGAACGGGAAGCACGTGGCTCCGAGCGCCCACCTTTGTGGACGCCCCACGACGAAGACCACCGTCACCCCCGGACCCAGTGAGTACCACTTCTGCAGCGCTTCCCCCACACGCGGCGTTTGCCCTGGGTCAGCTCGCGCCCTGATGGAGCCGTCGGTCTTTTGTGAGAGAGCACAAACCGCTGTGAGCAGCGATAAACACGCTCTCCCCTTGGAGAAGGACGGCTGCCCAGCACCACGGGCCGAGGGCACAAGGACCCCGCGTCCGAAAAGAACAGGGAGCCGGGGGCTGACAGGAGGGACAGCAAGGCAGGACATAGTGGCGGGGCACGGAAAAGCGTCCCCGCGTGCTGCCTGCGCCCCCCGGCAATCCTGCAGCCCTTCAGAAGACCCTTTCCTCGGGACGTTGTCCCTGCGGCTGCAGGAGACCAGCACTTCACGGCTTTCTTCCTCTTCTCCTCCGCCCCAGGTGACTACCGCACCGAGGCAGCCAACAGGCACGTCTTCAAGTGCCCACCGGTGCAGTCCATGGCCTTCCGGCGGGAGCCCCTGCGCACAGACCGCCCTCCAGGTACGCTGACCGCGGCAAAGGCAGACCCTTCATCCTGAGCATCCTGCAGGGACGGGCCGCTGATCAGTACCAGCAGCGGGCCGACCGCGCAGCCTGTGCGGCGTTGGGGCCGCAAGCTTTCTGGCGTGACCAACACCTCTCGGCCCGCAGCGGCTCCGGCTGCTCGGGCTCGGAGCTGCCGGCACTGGCCCAGTGCCGGAGTAGAGGCAGGAACTGGCAGAGGGGCGAGCCCTCCCCCCAGCAGGCTGGGCGGGCTGCCCCTCTCTGCTGCTTCCGTCTCCTCCAGCCCCTCACGCACACGCTCTCTGCTGCTCCTCCTGCAGGTCCGGGCACCTACACGCTGCCCAAGCTGATGGGCCCCAATACAGCCTACACGGCGGCCAGCCCCTGCTACTCCATGAGGGGAAGGAGCCAGCGCGGCCGCTTTGACGAAGACCTTGCCAAGGTGAGCTCTGCTGCTCCTCTTTTCCATGTTAGCATCCGAAGCTGGGCTGCTCTCCCTGTGCCAGGGGGCTTCCAAGCCCCAAGCACCTTTGCTAAACGCAGGCTTCCAGGGAAAGAGAGCCTTGCGTGTGATCCCAGCCCCGTGCACCCATGACTCTCTTGCAGACTCCGGGGCCCGCGGCGTTTCCAAAGGTAGCTGTGGATGCCTACAAGACCAGGGCGCCCGCGTACACCATGGCGGCCCGATCAAAACCTGCAGAGGGCAAAGCAGTGAAGCCCGGGCCCGCAGACTACAACATAGGCCGGGTAAGGCAGCTCGCTGCTCAGCTCGTCCCCTCTGTTTCACAAGCACAGCCTTCACACCTCTCCCCCTTGCCCTGAGGCTTCCTCCGGCCAAAGAGCTTCTGGCCGCAGGGACCAAGTGCCGGAGAGCAGGCCTGCTCCCTGCCCTCGTGCCACCTCCGAGCAGAGGAAGGGAGGGCAGCAGAGAAGAGAAGGGCCCTTGCTGATCTGCCTTTCCTTTTTGCCCTTCCAGGTGACGCTGATCAAGCCCCGGGCGCCTGCATCCACTTTTGGAATCCGGCATTCCCTCTACACAACCCCTCTGATTGTGGAATAAATCAGCCACGTCTGGAAGGCCGCCTTTGCTTTCCTGGCATGGGAGGGGCCGGGAAGACACCAATCAACTGCCGGTTTCCACTTGATTCCATTTCCATCTATGGACTGCTTCCATTTCCATCTATGGACTTGATGCCATTTCCATCTATGGACTTGATACCATTTCCATCTATGGACTTGATGCAATTTCCATCTATGGACTTGGGCTTTTGCCCATTTTACTTGAACAATTATTAGCAATTGGAGTGAGTCATCAATAAAACCAACCCAACACCAACATGTGTGCTTTCTTGTTACTCCTTTTTCCTCCCCGCTGCACACAGGAATGCGCCAGCGCTTCCCGAAGCCTTTCAAACATCAGTGCGTTGGAGACCGCCGATGCTTGCTTGATCAGCCGTTTGCAGTGCTGATGTCTGCCACGTGCTGAAGTAAAGAGTAAAGGAAGCAAATGGCAACGGGAGGCCGGCCGCGGGCAGTGCATCCCTTCCAGCGCCGACAGGAGGATTTTAGGGAGGTGCCCGGGGCTTACAGGACAACGGCAGAAATGTTGGTCCGACCAGTTTATTAGAGATCTTAATCAGGGAGGTGGGGAAGGGGAGGACAGACAGTATTTTGAATGAGGGGGATGGGGAAGAGAAGGAGGGCGATAGGAAACATAGGAAAGGAGAAGCAAGGAGTCTCTGCAGGAAGCAAGAGGGAGATCGATGGTCACCACCGTGGATCCAGCGTGGTTCATAGTTCAGTCCGTGATCTTCAGTGGTGGTGGGTCGTCGGGCACTGTTGTTCTGTCGACGACGACGGTGACCACGTGGCAGTACCACCTTATTTGTGAGTCCAGAGGGGTTGAGTCAGCTGTTTTTGGAGTGACAGCTTCTGGCTTTTGGATCTCGGCAGGAACTCCTTTGGTTCCCATCTTCCGGGCCTTGCCAGCAGATAAGAGGGAGCAGGGAGGCGCCCACTTGTATCTCGCCTTGTACCTGCAGGGTACAGTGGGATCATCCCCCAGTCTCCCACAGCAAGCTGGAGACACTTGGTCACAGGCTAGATCTTCCGCCAGCAAACGGTCCTGAGCACTCTCTTGCAAAGGCAAACAGCTACAATTGTCCACACAGTGATGTTGGTTGCCCCACGGCAACACCCGTCACTCATCTCCTAGACAAGTCAGTCTCATCACAAGAAATGCGTCTGGCAGCAAGCTTGGAGCCAGAACAAGGCTGCTTGAAACTGATGTGCAAGTGACCGTTCGTGGTGGTGAGGAAAGAGAGAAGAGAAAGGAAGAAAAGAGAAAAAGTAAGCGGAAGGGAAAAGAGGGGTGGGGAGGAAGGGGGTGAAACGTTACACAGTTGTTAGAAAGGATTTCTTGGGCTTGGTTACAAAGGTCGCCCTGATGCGCTGGGCTTGTTCATCATCAGTTGAAGTGGTTACAAAGCACATGGAGGATACAAGTCCTTGTGTAAGTTGAATCCGCCATGGAACCACGCAAGGAACAAACACGAGAGTGGCAACGGCACACAGAATAGGAGGCGTTTCACCCACGGGCAATTTGTTTAGCAACCTCTTCATTGTCATCCAATTTGTAGGCAACAATTAGAGCCATCCAATTTGCCACAGACACCACCCGGTGACTCCTCAGCAGTGATGGCACCAATGTTACGCAATGAAGAAAAGGTAGAAAGTGAAAAGGGACAACCATACATTTGGCAACAGCCATGCATTGCACAAGAACCAGTAATGACAAATCAGTAAGCAAAACAAACAGAGCTGTTTGGCTCAGCTGCTTTCCCCAGCAGCCAGGAACTCCCAGCGGAAGCCAGGATCCAGGTGGGAATCCTTCAGCAGAGCTGTGGTGTTTCTCAGGAGCCGTGCAACAGCACGCTTCAGTTAATTCACCAAAAGCGTACCTAGTCCAATCTGACAGTATGTGGACTTGCCATGGAGTGTTCTCTAAGATGATTTCGTGCCATGAGAACTGTCCACTTGAGCATTCCCAAAGCAATTCAAATGCTGGGAGAGAGAAATCCTAGCTTGGCAAGTTCGAGTACTGTTACAGTCTACAGAGGCTTTCACAGGAGAGCGTGTGCAGGATAGCCCACAGGAGGAAGCACCAAAGAGGAGTAATCCCAGAGACGTACACGTCTCCTACCAAAGCTTAGGCGCTTTCCAACAGCCACGTTTTGGATGGAGCTCCTGGACTGGTGTGACACTGAAAAGCATCAGTGCAAAAGGCTTTATGACACGTTTCCTTTGTGCCCACGTCTGACAGATATTAGATGGGTCCCCTGATTCGTTTCCCAGTTTGTTAGGAATTTGGAAAGGCTGCGGAGGACTTACATGCCAGTCATGAGCAGTTTGATAAAAAGGGGTGAAAGAAGGGCTCAAAAGAAAGGCTGTCACTGTGCAGGGAGCACCAGGAAGCTAGGATGACCTCTAAGAACCCTGAAGCCAGTTGTGAAGTTTAACAGGTCCGAGGACCGATACCAACCACCACCCACACCCACAGCAACGCAAAACATAACACTGCTGCAACCAGAACGTGTCATCAAGAGGTGTATTCAGGATTCTAGCGTGATCGCATCTTCTGTCACAAACCACAGCTGTTAAAATCAGCTATCAGCCTTCCTGTGTCCAATCCAGGTCCCACGGGGATCTTCTGTAACATACAACAAGACACCGACTCGCCCTTCTGGGGCTTTGTTAATACGGCTAACAAAGGAGGGCACAGTCCAGCAAGTGTTGCTTTTCTATTCCTTTCTCGGGGTGTCTTTAGCCTTCCAAGCACATTCGTTCAGGGATTCCATTAGGGTTAGGGAAACTGGCCGCAGGTTAGCCGGGTCAATCGACACAGGCTGGCCAGGGAGATAAGAGGCTTTCCCTAGCTTCTCAGCCACTGAACCGTGACTCCCAGGGATAAGTGGCAAGAGTGGTGAGGCCTTTGCACGGAAGGTGTTACATGGAGGATCTCTTTGTTTCCCTTGGCTGTGAGCTTTCTCATGCATCCACCCCTCACCGCCCCCCGCTCACCTGGGAGGGACGAAGACAGCAGCTTTCTAATGGCTTGGAGAGCCGCTCGGGTTCCTCGGGAGAGGCCCTCGCACCTGGGCTTTTGCTTTCCTCCAGATTCCTGAGCTTCTGTTCCGGCCACCGCTCAAAGAATGCCTCTAACCTGACAGTGGCTGCTCCGTTCATCAGATCTCGTGGAACAGCCTTGTGCCAGCCCAGTGTCCAGAGACAATTACGCTTATGATCGATATTTCGCCTCCCTGCTTTTACTGACAGTGAGACCCTCCCAGTCCCACTGAGCTTTGGGCTAGGTGGCCTGGGGGCAAGGCTGGCCGCGGCAAGCCTCACTTCCCTTGGCTCCAATTTCCTGGAGGAAGAAACCGCTGGAAGAAACCATATTTTCTCCCGTGGTCAACTGACTCTTGGGCAACCTCCCTCCCCCCACGTCCGTGCTTTGTATCCCGACTGCAGATGGTTAGAGGTTACAGCCTCTTCTAACAGTGCCCGGCTTCTTTCTCCCTGAGACGTAGCCTGTATCTCATCTTGCAGCTGTGTGCCTATGGCTTTCAGTGGTTCTGAAGCGCCCAGGGTAAAGCAGGCATCCTCTCAGGATCAGCAGGCACCATCACCGGTGATTCACCGTGTGGCTGCAGCTTTCTATCATACGTCGTTTGGAGGCAAGCAGCCTTTGGGGCACTCTCTACTAACGGATCAACTGTTCCAGTAACAGCAACTCCAATAGCAACGGGGGGGCGTTGCTGGCGGGGGGAGAAGCTGAGAAGCGAGACGACTCACTCCTGGCTTCTCCATCGCGCTTGGCACAGCGAGCGTTTGTTCCGCACCTGTCCTGAGAAGAGGACAGTACGGTGGTTGTTCTGAAGCCTGGACCAGACTGTGACGGTTCTATTGCGGTGCAGAACCAGGACTGCAGTTCAGCACGGGGGGATGCCCCCGCAGCACTGCCCGTGGCTCAGGGCAGGGGAGGCGTCCCTGCGGAGCTGGAAAAGAAGCGCGCTGGAAGCCTTGGGGAGACGGGTGCAGCTTGGGCGCCCTGGGTGAGCTTTGGGGTCCTGGGAAACTCTGTGGCCAGCTGAAGGGCTTTGGGCAGTGTTGGGGGGATGGGCCCCTGGGGATTTTGGGGGGGAGAGGGGGCGAAGCTTGGGGGGTCCTGGGCATTTTGGGAGGGATTTGAGGAGGTGTGGCAGCATCCTCGGAATTCTGGGGAAAGGCTGCACAGCTCGGTGTTGCCATCGGGGATCCTATTCTTCTTCAGGGTGAGGCGGGGGTGCGGCGGGATCCAGCAGTGCGCGCTCGCCGCCTGGAAGGCCAGCTGTGTTCTGGGCTGCATTAAAAAGGGGCGGCCAGCGGGGAGAGGGAGGTGATCGTCCTCCTCTGCTCGGCTCTTGTGAGGCCCCATCTGCAGCGCTGCGCCCAGGCCTGGGGCCCCCAGCACAACGAAGACGCAGAGCTCTCGGAACGGGTCCAGAGCAGGACCGCTAATAGGATCAGAGGGCTGGAGCAGCTCTCCTATGAAGAAGGGCTGAGGGAACCGGGCTTGTTTAGCTCGGAGAAGAGAAGGCTCCGGGGGAAACCTCACTGTGGCCTTCCAATCCTCGAAGGCAGTGTATAAACAGGAGGGGGAATGTCTGTCTACAAGTCTCCTAGTGATAGGAGAAGGGGGAACGGGGAGGCTTAGGTTGGATGTGAGGGGGAAGTCTTTCACTCTGACGGTGGTGAGGCACTGGAACAGGCTGCCCAAGGAGGCTGTGGATGCCCCATCCCTGCAGGCATTCAAGGCCAGGCTGGACGTGGCTCTGGGCAGCCTGGGCTGCTGGTTGGCGACCTGCACACAGCAGGGGGTTGAAACGAGATGGTCATTGTGGTCCCTTTCAACCCAGCCTGTTCTGTGATTCTATGATCTGGTCCTGGCCTGTCTGGGCCGGACTGGGCGAAGAGGAATTGCCTGGTGCCACGGATGCGCTCTAGAACAGAGTGAACGGCAACAACACGTGCACTTCATTTAGATGTATTTTTGGAACAAGCTAAAAGAGAGGGCAACCAAATCATCAAGCTGGTGGCTGCACCTTCCCAGGCGGAAGGGACTTTCA
The DNA here is from genome assembly GCF_026119805.1 of Tympanuchus pallidicinctus. Taxonomy (NCBI): domain Eukaryota; kingdom Metazoa; phylum Chordata; class Aves; order Galliformes; family Phasianidae; genus Tympanuchus; species Tympanuchus pallidicinctus. The sequence continues at coordinate 9,954,224 of NW_026294741.1, forward strand.
GTGCATTTCCCCGCTGGGATTCTCTCCCTTGCAGGTGACGCTGATGAAGCCCCAGGAGCCCCGGGCGGCACGGGGCTGGCACTGAGAGCTCGGTCCACCTGCAGGGGTCGGCAGCGTGCGCTCCAGCTTTTTCCGGGCTGGGGCGCGCGGCCGAAAAGGCGTGGAGGGCGCGGCTCCGGGCCGGCCGGGAGACGTCCCAGCACCGATGACGTCCCCGGAGCCCGCGTGCCGTCACAATGGCGACGCCGGGCCCTCCCCGAGGGCAGCTGGCCGCCGGCTCCAGGCGCCCCATTCGTGAGCTGCGCTGCCCGCAGCCGCTCGCCGTGCCCCGTGCCCGAGAGCAGCCCCAGCAGCAGACTAGCTCAGCCTCGTCGCGCTCGTCCTCCAAGGCTCACAGAGGTGAGGGAGAGCTCCGGCACGCTTCGGGCCGCAGAGCCCGGCCGCGGGGTGCGGGCTGAGCTCCGCCGCGCGCGAGGGGCGTGCGGCACGAGAGCGGCAGGACCGCCGTGAGCAGCAGAAATCGCTGCCGGCCCTTCTGGCCCGGGAGCCGCAAGGCACGCGGCGGACAGCTCGCGGCTGAGCGGAGGAGACAGCCCGCTCCTGCCGGCCCCTCCGGGCTCCGAGCGGCGGGCGGCGGCAAGCGGAGCTCACCCGCGGCCTCTGCCGGGGCAGCCCGGCACTGACTCCTCTGCTCTTGCCTGTAGGTTTGGAGGCACGCGCCTGCCAGCATGGACGGAGCCTGGGTGGGGACGTGGAGACCGCATCGCCCGCGCGGCCTCATCTCGGCCCAGTTCCCCAGCCCCGGGCCCCAGTACTCCATCCCGGGGACAACAGGTACGGCGGCCATCGCCGGGGCGCAGGGGGACGCGCGTCGGGGCCGTGGCGGGGCAGAGCAGCTCCCGAGCCTTTCCCCGTGCCGTCGGAGCCTCCCGCAGACTCGGCGCTCTGGGGCCTCTCGCTGCGGAGTGCCTGCGCGCGTGGTGCGGGCAGGCCTTTGGAAACTGCTGGCCACTGGCAGCGCGCTGGCCAAAGCTCCGCTCTCTCCTTCCGGCGGCTTTGCATGGCGCTGGCGCAGGCATTTGCGCTCAGGGACTGACTCTTCTGCTTTTCCTCCTAGGTTTCGTGGGCCACAGCCCCACCAAAGCCCGTGCCCCCGCGTACACGTTTCGCGGGACCAAGCCGCCTGCGGCCGAGAGCTGCGGGCCAGGTCCCTGCTACTTTGTGCAGCCCGCCGTCACCAGGAACGGGAAGCACGTGGCTCCGAGCGCCCACCTTTGTGGACGCCCCACGACGAAGACCACCGTCACCCCCGGACCCAGTGAGTACCACTTCTGCAGCGCTTCCCCCACACGCGGCGTTTGCCCTGGGTCAGCTCGCGCCCTGATGGAGCCGTCGGTCTTTTGTGAGAGAGCACAAACCGCTGTGAGCAGCGATAAACACGCTCTCCCCTTGGAGAAGGACGGCTGCCCAGCACCACGGGCCGAGGGCACAAGGACCCCGCGTCCGAAAAGAACAGGGAGCCGGGGGCTGACAGGAGGGACAGCAAGGCAGGACATAGTGGCGGGGCACGGAAAAGCGTCCCCGCGTGCTGCCTGCGCCCCCCGGCAATCCTGCAGCCCTTCAGAAGACCCTTTCCTCGGGACGTTGTCCCTGCGGCTGCAGGAGACCAGCACTTCACGGCTTTCTTCCTCTTCTCCTCCGCCCCAGGTGACTACCGCACCGAGGCAGCCAACAGGCACGTCTTCAAGTGCCCACCGGTGCAGTCCATGGCCTTCCGGCGGGAGCCCCTGCGCACAGACCGCCCTCCAGGTACGCTGACCGCGGCAAAGGCAGACCCTTCATCCTGAGCATCCTGCAGGGACGGGCCGCTGATCAGTACCAGCAGCGGGCCGACCGCGCAGCCTGTGCGGCGTTGGGGCCGCAAGCTTTCTGGCGTGACCAACACCTCTCGGCCCGCAGCGGCTCCGGCTGCTCGGGCTCGGAGCTGCCGGCACTGGCCCAGTGCCGGAGTAGAGGCAGGAACTGGCAGAGGGGCGAGCCCTCCCCCCAGCAGGCTGGGCGGGCTGCCCCTCTCTGCTGCTTCCGTCTCCTCCAGCCCCTCACGCACACGCTCTCTGCTGCTCCTCCTGCAGGTCCGGGCACCTACACGCTGCCCAAGCTGATGGGCCCCAATACAGCCTACACGGCGGCCAGCCCCTGCTACTCCATGAGGGGAAGGAGCCAGCGCGGCCGCTTTGACGAAGACCTTGCCAAGGTGAGCTCTGCTGCTCCTCTTTTCCATGTTAGCATCCGAAGCTGGGCTGCTCTCCCTGTGCCAGGGGGCTTCCAAGCCCCAAGCACCTTTGCTAAACGCAGGCTTCCAGGGAAAGAGAGCCTTGCGTGTGATCCGAGCCCCGTGCACCCATGACTCTCTTGCAGACTCCGGGGCCCGCGGCGTTTCCAAAGGTAGCTGTGGATGCCTACAAGACCAGGGCGCCCGCGTACACCATGGCGGCCCGATCAAAACCTGCAGAGGGCAAAGCAGTGAAGCCCGGGCCCGCAGACTACAACATAGGCCGGGTAAGGCAGCTCGCTGCTCAGCTCGTCCCCTCTGTTTCACAAGCACAGCCTTCACACCTCTCCCCCTTGCCCTGAGGCTTCCTCCGGCCAAAGAGCTTCTGGCCGCAGGGACCAAGTGCCGGAGAGCAGGCCTGCTCCCTGCCCTCGTGCCACCTCCGAGCAGAGGAAGGGAGGGCAGCAGAGAAGAGAAGGGCCCTTGCTGATCTGCCTTTCCTTTTTGCCCTTCCAGGTGACGCTGATCAAGCCCCGGGCGCCTGCATCCACTTTTGGAATCCGGCATTCCCTCTACACAACCCCTCTGATTGTGGAATAAATCAGCCACGTCTGGAAGGCCGCCTTTGCTTTCCTGGCATGGGAGGGGCCGGGAAGACACCAATCAACTGCCGGTTTCCACTTGATTCCATTTCCATCTATGGACTGCTTCCATTTCCATCTATGGACTTGATGCCATTTCCATCTATGGACTTGATACCATTTCCATCTATGGACTTGATGCAATTTCCATCTATGGACTTGGGCTTTTGCCCATTTTACTTGAACAATTGTTAGCAATTGGAGTGAGTCATCAATAAAACCAACCCAACACCAACATGTGTGCTTTCTTGTTACTCCTTTTTCCTCCCCGCTGCACACAGGAATGCGCCAGCGCTTCCCGAAGCCTTTCAAACATCAGTGCGTTGGAGACCGCCGATGCTTGCTTGATCAGCCGTTTGCAGTGCTGATGTCTGCCACGTGCTGAAGTAAAGAGTAAAGGAAGCAAATGGCAACGGGAGGCCGGCCGCGGGCAGTGCATCCCTTCCAGCGCCGACAGGAGGATTTTAGGGAGGTGCCCGGGGCTTACAGGACAACGGCAGAAATGTTGGTCCGACCAGTTTATTAGAGATCTTAATCAGGGAGGTGGGGAAGGGGAGGACAGACAGTATTTTGAATGAGGGGGATGGGGAAGAGAAGGAGGGCGATAGGAAACATAGGAAAGGAGAAGCAAGGAGTCTCTGCAGGAAGCAAGAGGGAGATCGATGGTCACCACCGTGGATCCAGCGTGGTTCATAGTTCAGTCCGTGATCTTCAGTGGTGGTGGGTCGTCGGGCACTGTTGTTCTGTCGACGACGACGGTGACCACGTGGCAGTACCACCTTATTTGTGAGTCCAGAGGGGTTGAGTCAGCTGTTTTTGGAGTGACAGCTTCTGGCTTTTGGATCTCGGCAGGAACTCCTTTGGTTCCCATCTTCCGGGCCTTGCCAGCAGATAAGAGGGAGCAGGGAGGCGCCCACTTGTATCTCGCCTTGTACCTGCAGGGTACAGTGGGATCATCCCCCAGTCTCCCACAGCAAGCTGGAGACACTTGGTCACAGGCTAGATCTTCCGCCAGCAAACGGTCCTGAGCACTCTCTTGCAAAGGCAAACAGCTACAATTGTCCACACAGTGATGTTGGTTGCCCCACGGCAACACCCGTCACTCATCTCCTAGACAAGTCAGTCTCATCACAAGAAATGCGTCTGGCAGCAAGCTTGGAGCCAGAACAAGGCTGCTTGAAACTGATGTGCAAGTGACCGTTCGTGGTGGTGAGGAAAGAGAGAAGAGAAAGGAAGAAAAGAGAAAAAGTAAGCGGAAGGGAAAAGAGGGGTGGGGAGGAAGGGGGTGAAACGTTACACAGTTGTTAGAAAGGATTTCTTGGGCTTGGTTACAAAGGTCGCCCTGATGCGCTGGGCTTGTTCATCATCAGTTGAAGTGGTTACAAAGCACATGGAGGATACAAGTCCTTGTGTAAGTTGAATCCGCCATGGAACCACGCAAGGAACAAACACGAGAGTGGCAACGGCACACAGAATAGGAGGCGTTTCACCCACGGGCAATTTGTTTAGCAACCTCTTCATTGTCATCCAATTTGTAGGCAACAATTAGAGCCATCCAATTTGCCACAGACACCACCCGGTGACTCCTCAGCAGTGATGGCACCAATGTTACGCAATGAAGAAAAGGTAGAAAGTGAAAAGGGACAACCATACATTTGGCAACAGCCATGCATTGCACAAGAACCAGTAATGACAAATCAGTAAGCAAAACAAACAGAGCTGTTTGGCTCAGCTGCTTTCCCCAGCAGCCAGGAACTCCCAGCGGAAGCCAGGATCCAGGTGGGAATCCTTCAGCAGAGCTGTGGTGTTTCTCAGGAGCCGTGCAACAGCACGCTTCAGTTAATTCACCAAAAGCGTACCTAGTCCAATCTGACAGTATGTGGACTTGCCATGGAGTGTTCTCTAAGATGATTTCGTGCCATGAGAACTGTCCACTTGAGCATTCCCAAAGCAATTCAAATGCTGGGAGAGAGAAATCCTAGCTTGGCAAGTTCGAGTACTGTTACAGTCTACAGAGGCTTTCACAGGAGAGCGTGTGCAGGATAGCCCACAGGAGGAAGCACCAAAGAGGAGTAATCCCAGAGACGTACACGTCTCCTACCAAAGCTTAGGCGCTTTCCAACAGCCACGTTTTGGATGGAGCTCCTGGACTGGTGTGACACTGAAAAGCATCAGTGCAAAAGGCTTTATGACACGTTTCCTTTGTGCCCACGTCTGACAGATATTAGATGGGTCCCCTGATTCGTTTCCCAGTTTGTTAGGAATTTGGAAAGGCTGCGGAGGACTTACATGCCAGTCATGAGCAGTTTGATAAAAAGGGGTGAAAGAAGGGCTCAAAAGAAAGGCTGTCACTGTGCAGGGAGCACCAGGAAGCTAGGATGACCTCTAAGAACCCTGAAGCCAGTTGTGAAGTTTAACAGGTCCGAGGACCGATACCAACCACCACCCACACCCACAGCAACGCAAAACATAACACTGCTGCAACCAGAACGTGTCATCAAGAGGTGTATTCAGGATTCTAGCGTGATCGCATCTTCTGTCACAAACCACAGCTGTTAAAATCAGCTATCAGCCTTCCTGTGTCCAATCCAGGTCCCACGGGGATCTTCTGTAACATACAACAAGACACCGACTCGCCCTTCTGGGGCTTTGTTAATACGGCTAACAAAGGAGGGCACAGTCCAGCAAGTGTTGCTTTTCTATTCCTTTCTCGGGGTGTCTTTAGCCTTCCAAGCACATTCGTTCAGGGATTCCATTAGGGTTAGGGAAACTGGCCGCAGGTTAGCCGGGTCAATCGACACAGGCTGGCCAGGGAGATAAGAGGCTTTCCCTAGCTTCTCAGCCACTGAACCGTGACTCCCAGGGATAAGTGGCAAGAGTGGTGAGGCCTTTGCACGGAAGGTGTTACATGGAGGATCTCTTTGTTTCCCTTGGCTGTGAGCTTTCTCATGCATCCACCCCTCACCGCCCCCCGCTCACCTGGGAGGGACGAAGACAGCAGCTTTCTAATGGCTTGGAGAGCCGCTCGGGTTCCTCGGGAGAGGCCCTCGCACCTGGGCTTTTGCTTTCCTCCAGATTCCTGAGCTTCTGTTCCGGCCACCGCTCAAAGAATGCCTCTAACCTGACAGTGGCTGCTCCGTTCATCAGATCTCGTGGAACAGCCTTGTGCCAGCCCAGTGTCCAGAGACAATTACGCTTATGATCGATATTTCGCCTCCCTGCTTTTACTGACAGTGAGACCCTCCCAGTCCCACTGAGCTTTGGGCTAGGTGGCCTGGGGGCAAGGCTGGCCGCGGCAAGCCTCACTTCCCTTGGCTCCAATTTCCTGGAGGAAGAAACCGCTGGAAGAAACCATATTTTCTCCCGTGGTCAACTGACTCTTGGGCAACCTCCCTCCCCCCACGTCCGTGCTTTGTATCCCGACTGCAGATGGTTAGAGGTTACAGCCTCTTCTAACAGTGCCCGGCTTCTTTCTCCCTGAGACGTAGCCTGTATCTCATCTTGCAGCTGTGTGCCTATGGCTTTCAGTGGTTCTGAAGCGCCCAGGGTAAAGCAGGCATCCTCTCAGGATCAGCAGGCACCATCACCGGTGATTCACCGTGTGGCTGCAGCTTTCTATCATACGTCGTTTGGAGGCAAGCAGCCTTTGGGGCACTCTCTACTAACGGATCAACTGTTCCAGTAACAGCAACTCCAATAGCAACGGGGGGGCGTTGCTGGCGGGGGGAGAAGCTGAGAAGCGAGACGACTCACTCCTGGCTTCTCCATCGCGCTTGGCACAGCGAGCGTTTGTTCCGCACCTGTCCTGAGAAGAGGACAGTACGGTGGTTGTTCTGAAGCCTGGACCAGACTGTGACGGTTCTATTGCGGTGCAGAACCAGGACTGCAGTTCAGCACGGGGGGATGCCCCCGCAGCACTGCCCGTGGCTCAGGGCAGGGGAGGCGTCCCTGCGGAGCTGGAAAAGAAGCGCGCTGGAAGCCTTGGGGAGACGGGTGCAGCTTGGGCGCCCTGGGTGAGCTTTGGGGTCCTGGGAAACTCTGTGGCCAGCTGAAGGGCTTTGGGCAGTGTTGGGGGGATGGGCCCCTGGGGATTTTGGGGGGGAGAGGGGGCGAAGCTTGGGGGGTCCTGGGCATTTTGGGAGGGATTTGAGGAGGTGTGGCAGCATCCTCGGAATTCTGGGGAAAGGCTGCACAGCTCGGTGTTGCCATCGGGGATCCTATTCTTCTTCAGGGTGAGGCGGGGGTGCGGCGGGATCCAGCAGTGCGCGCTCGCCGCCTGGAAGGCCAGCTGTGTTCTGGGCTGCATTAAAAAGGGGCGGCCAGCGGGGAGAGGGAGGTGATCGTCCTCCTCTGCTCGGCTCTTGTGAGGCCCCATCTGCAGCGCTGCGCCCAGGCCTGGGGCCCCCAGCACAACGAAGACGCAGAGCTCTCGGAACGGGTCCAGAGCAGGACCGCTAATAGGATCAGAGGGCTGGAGCAGCTCTCCTATGAAGAAGGGCTGAGGGAACCGGGCTTGTTTAGCTCGGAGAAGAGAAGGCTCCGGGGGAAACCTCACTGTGGCCTTCCAATCCTCGAAGGCAGTGTATAAACAGGAGGGGGAATGTCTGTCTACAAGTCTCCTAGTGATAGGAGAAGGGGGAACGGGGAGGCTTAGGTTGGATGTGAGGGGGAAGTCTTTCACTCTGACGGTGGTGAGGCACTGGAACAGGCTGCCCAAGGAGGCTGTGGATGCCCCATCCCTGCAGGCATTCAAGGCCAGGCTGGACGTGGCTCTGGGCAGCCTGGGCTGCTGGTTGGCGACCTGCACACAGCAGGGGGTTGAAACGAGATGGTCATTGTGGTCCCTTTCAACCCAGCCTGTTCTGTGATTCTATGATCTGGTCCTGGCCTGTCTGGGCCGGACTGGGCGAAGAGGAATTGCCTGGTGCCACGGATGCGCTCTAGAACAGAGTGAACGGCAACAACACGTGCACTTCATTTAGATGTATTTTTGGAACAAGCTAAAAGAGAGGGCAACCAAATCATCAAGCTGGTGGCTGCACCTTCCCAGGCGGAAGGGACTTTCAGTGCATTTCCCCGCTGGGATTCTCTCCCTTGCAGGTGACGCTGATGAAGCCCCAGGAGCCCCGGGCGGCACGGGGCTGGCACTGAGAGCTCGGTCCACCTGCAGGGGTCGGCAGCGTGCGCTCCAGCTTTTTCCGGGCTGGGGCGCGCGGCCGAAAAGGCGTGGAGGGCGCGGCTCCGGGCCGGCCGGGAGACGTCCCAGCACCGATGACGTCCCCGGAGCCCGCGTGCCGTCACAATGGCGACGCCGGGCCCTCCCCGAGGGCAGCTGGCCGCCGGCTCCAGGCGCCCCATTCGTGAGCTGCGCTGCCCGCAGCCGCTCGCCGTGCCCCGTGCCCGAGAGCAGCCCCAGCAGCAGACTAGCTCAGCCTCGTCGCGCTCGTCCTCCAAGGCTCACAGAGGTGAGGGAGAGCTCCGGCACGCTTCGGGCCGCAGAGCCCGGCCGCGGGGTGCGGGCTGAGCTCCGCCGCGCGCGAGGGGCGTGCGGCACGAGAGCGGCAGGACCGCCGTGAGCAGCAGAAATCGCTGCCGGCCCTTCTGGCCCGGGAGCCGCAAGGCACGCGGCGGACAGCTCGCGGCTGAGCGGAGGAGACAGCCCGCTCCTGCCGGCCCCTCCGGGCTCCGAGCGGCGGGCGGCGGCAAGCGGAGCTCACCCGCGGCCTCTGCCGGGGCAGCCCGGCACTGACTCCTCTGCTCTTGCCTGTAGGTTTGGAGGCACGCGCCTGCCAGCATGGACGGAGCCTGGGTGGGGACGTGGAGACCGCATCGCCCGCGCGGCCTCATCTCGGCCCAGTTCCCCAGCCCCGGGCCCCAGTACTCCATCCCGGGGACAACAGGTACGGCGGCCATCGCCGGGGCGCAGGGGGACGCGCGTCGGGGCCGTGGCGGGGCAGAGCAGCTCCCGAGCCTTTCCCCGTGCCGTCGGAGCCTCCCGCAGACTCGGCGCTCTGGGGCCTCTCGCTGCGGAGTGCCTGCGCGCGTGGTGCGGGCAGGCCTTTGGAAACTGCTGGCCACTGGCAGCGCGCTGGCCAAAGCTCCGCTCTCTCCTTCCGGCGGCTTTGCATGGCGCTGGCGCAGGCATTTGCGCTCAGGGACTGACTCTTCTGCTTTTCCTCCTAGGTTTCGTGGGCCACAGCCCCACCAAAGCCCGTGCCCCCGCGTACACGTTTCGCGGGACCAAGCCGCCTGCGGCCGAGAGCTGCGGGCCAGGTCCCTGCTACTTTGTGCAGCCCGCCGTCACCAGGAACGGGAAGCACGTGGCTCCGAGCGCCCACCTTTGTGGACGCCCCACGACGAAGACCACCGTCACCCCCGGACCCAGTGAGTACCACTTCTGCAGCGCTTCCCCCACACGCGGCGTTTGCCCTGGGTCAGCTCGCGCCCTGATGGAGCCGTCGGTCTTTTGTGAGAGAGCACAAACCGCTGTGAGCAGCGATAAACACGCTCTCCCCTTGGAGAAGGACGGCTGCCCAGCACCACGGGCCGAGGGCACAAGGACCCCGCGTCCGAAAAGAACAGGGAGCCGGGGGCTGACAGGAGGGACAGCAAGGCAGGACATAGTGGCGGGGCACGGAAAAGCGTCCCCGCGTGCTGCCTGCGCCCCCCGGCAATCCTGCAGCCCTTCAGAAGACCCTTTCCTCGGGACGTTGTCCCTGCGGCTGCAGGAGACCAGCACTTCACGGCTTTCTTCCTCTTCTCCTCCGCCCCAGGTGACTACCGCACCGAGGCAGCCAACAGGCACGTCTTCAAGTGCCCACCGGTGCAGTCCATGGCCTTCCGGCGGGAGCCCCTGCGCACAGACCGCCCTCCAGGTACGCTGACCGCGGCAAAGGCAGACCCTTCATCCTGAGCATCCTGCAGGGACGGGCCGCTGATCAGTACCAGCAGCGGGCCGACCGCGCAGCCTGTGCGGCGTTGGGGCCGCAAGCTTTCTGGCGTGACCAACACCTCTCGGCCCGCAGCGGCTCCGGCTGCTCGGGCTCGGAGCTGCCGGCACTGGCCCAGTGCCGGAGTAGAGGCAGGAACTGGCAGAGGGGCGAGCCCTCCCCCCAGCAGGCTGGGCGGGCTGCCCCTCTCTGCTGCTTCCGTCTCCTCCAGCCCCTCACGCACACGCTCTCTGCTGCTCCTCCTGCAGGTCCGGGCACCTACACGCTGCCCAAGCTGATGGGCCCCAATACAGCCTACACGGCGGCCAGCCCCTGCTACTCCATGAGGGGAAGGAGCCAGCGCGGCCGCTTTGACGAAGACCTTGCCAAGGTGAGCTCTGCTGCTCCTCTTTTCCATGTTAGCATCCGAAGCTGGGCTGCTCTCCCTGTGCCAGGGGGCTTCCAAGCCCCAAGCACCTTTGCTAAACGCAGGCTTCCAGGGAAAGAGAGCCTTGCGTGTGATCCGAGCCCCGTGCACCCATGACTCTCTTGCAGACTCCGGGGCCCGCGGCGTTTCCCAAGGTAGCTGTGGATGCCTACAAGACCAGGGCGCCCGCGTACACCATGGCGGCCCGATCAAAACCTGCAGAGGGCAAAGCAGTGAAGCCCGGGCCCGCAGACTACAACATAGGCCGGGTAAGGCAGCTCGCTGCTCAGCTCGTCCCCTCTGTTTCACAAGCACAGCCTTCACACCTCTCCCCCTTGCCCTGAGGCTTCCTCCGGCCAAAGAGCTTCTGGCCGCAGGGACCAAGTGCCGGAGAGCAGGCCTGCTCCCTGCCCTCGTGCCACCTCCGAGCAGAGGAAGGGAGGGCAGCAGAGAAGAGAAGGGCCCTTGCTGATCTGCCTTTCCTTTTTGCCCTTCCAGGTGACGCTGATCAAGCCCCGGGCGCCTGCATCCACTTTTGGAATCCGGCATTCCCTCTACACAACCCCTCTGATTGTGGAATAAATCAGCCACGTCTGGAAGGCCGCCTTTGCTTTCCTGGCATGGGAGGGGCCGGGAAGACACCAATCAACTGCCGGTTTCCACTTGATTCCATTTCCATCTATGGACTGCTTCCATTTCCATCTATGGACTTGATGCCATTTCCATCTATGGACTTGATACCATTTCCATCTATGGACTTGATGCAATTTCCATCTATGGACTTGGGCTTTTGCCCATTTTACTTGAACAATTGTTAGCAATTGGAGTGAGTCATCAATAAAACCAACCCAACACCAACATGTGTGCTTTCTTGTTACTCCTTTTTCCTCCCCGCTGCACACAGGAATGCGCCAGCGCTTCCCGAAGCCTTTCAAACATCAGTGCGTTGGAGACCGCCGATGCTTGCTTGATCAGCCGTTTGCAGTGCTGATGTCTGCCACGTGCTGAAGTAAAGAATAAAGGAAGCAAATGGCAACGGGAGGCCGGCCGCGGGCAGTGCATCCCTTCCAGCGCCGACAGGAGGATTTTAGGGAGGTGCCCGGGGCTTACAGGACAACGGCAGAAATGTTGGTCCGACCAGTTTATTAGAGATCTTAATCAGGGAGGTGGGGAAGGGGAGGACAGACAGTATTTTGAATGAGGGGGATGGGGAAGAGAAGGAGGGCGATAGGAAACATAGGAAAGGAGAAGCAAGGAGTCTCTGCAGGAAGCAAGAGGGAGATCGATGGTCACCACCGTGGATCCAGCGTGGTTCATAGTTCAGTCCGTGATCTTCAGTGGTGGTGGGTCGTCGGGCACTGTTGTTCTGTCGACGACGACGGTGACCACGTGGCAGTACCACCTTATTTGTGAGTCCAGAGGGGTTGAGTCAGCTGTTTTTGGAGTGACAGCTTCTGGCTTTTGGATCTCGGCAGGAACTCCTTTGGTTCCCATCTTCCGGGCCTTGCCAGCAGATAAGAGGGAGCAGGGAGGCGCCCACTTGTATCTCGCCTTGTACCTGCAGGGTACAGTGGGATCATCCCCCAGTCTCCCACAGCAAGCTGGAGACACTTGGTCACAGGCTAGATCTTCCGCCAGCAAACGGTCCTGAGCACTCTCTTGCAAAGGCAAACAGCTACAATTGTCCACACAGTGATGTTGGTTGCCCCACGGCAACACCCGTCACTCATCTCCTAGACAAGTCAGTCTCATCACAAGAAATGCGTCTGGCAGCAAGCTTGGAGCCAGAACAAGGCTGCTTGAAACTGATGTGCAAGTGACCGTTCGTGGTGGTGAGGAAAGAGAGAAGAGAAAGGAAGAAAAGAGAAAAAGTAAGCGGAAGGGAAAAGAGGGGTGGGGAGGAAGGGGGTGAAACGTTACACAGTTGTTAGAAAGGATTTCTTGGGCTTGGTTACAAAGGTCGCCCTGATGCGCTGGGCTTGTTCATCATCAGTTGAAGTGGTTACAAAGCACATGGAGGATACAAGTCCTTGTGTAAGTTGAATCCGCCATGGAACCACGCAAGGAACAAACACGAGAGTGGCAACGGCACACAGAATAGGAGGCGTTTCACCCACGGGCAATTTGTTTAGCAACCTCTTCATTGTCATCCAATTTGTAGGCAACAATTAGAGCCATCCAATTTGCCACAGACACCACCCGGTGACTCCTCAGCAGTGATGGCACCAATGTTACGCAATGAAGAAAAGGTAGAAAGTGAAAAGGGACAACCATACATTTGGCAACAGCCATGCATTGCACAAGAACCAGTAATGACAAATCAGTAAGCAAAACAAACAGAGCTGTTTGGCTCAGCTGCTTTCCCCACTCACTGTGGCCTTCCAATACTCGAAGGCAGTGTATAAACAGGAGGGGGAATGTCTGTCTACAAGTCTCCTAGTGATAGGAGAAGGGGAAACGGGGAGGCTTAGGTTGGATGTGGGGGGGAAGTCTTTCACTCTGACGGTGGTGAGGCACTGGAACAGGTTGCCCAAGGAGGCTGTGGATGCCCCATCCCTGCAGGCATTCAAGGCCAGGCTGGACGTGGCTCTGGGCAGCCTGGGCTGCTGGTTGGCGACCTGCACACAGCAGAGGGTTGAAACGAGATGGTCATTGTGGTCCCTTTCAACCCAGCCTGTTCTGTGATTCTGTGATATGGTTCTATGATAAACACAATTAAGAAGTTGACTAAAGAGTTCATTAGACTTTCGAGATGGGACGAGTTTCTAACTCATACAGCAGCCAAATAGTTGGGAAGTATATGAATGAATAAAGAGAAAAGGGAAAGGAAAATGTGGAGAGCAGTGGAAAGGACATGCGTACAGACTGCCTGCTGAAAAGATACCCTTAACCACAGTCAGGAGAGCTGGAAGCCCCGCGAAGGTAAGGGAGATCATGTAAGCAGCAGAGTAGAGCTGAGGTGGCAGCTGAGTGTGGGTTGCAGGGCATGAACACTGGCACCAGGTGTCGTTGTCCCTGTGCCTGAAGGCATCTATGTCCTCCAAACACGGTGCTGGAAAACATTCTTTGTACTTTTTGTAAAAGAAAAAAGAAAAAAAAAAAAAAGAGAAAGGAAGAAAAAAGACATTAAATCTTCTCAAAAACTATCGCCTGTGAGTCAGGAAATAACTGTCAGGGCGTCCTGCTGTACAATAGTTGACTTCCTGCTGACCTGTCTGCTGTTAGAGTACTGGGAGACAACACAACTGGCAAAATGAAAGCAAACATTCAGTCCCAGAGGAAAAATTGTCTTCCTTCCCCTCCGTTAAAACCTAAAACTTAAAAAAAACCCAAAACCTGTAAACGTTAACAACAATATTCTGAAGGTGAGAGATGCAGGTGCCTGGCATGATGAAATTCAGCGTAGTTAGTAATCTCTGTGACACTACCTTTATTATGTGACACTACCTGCCTTAAGATTGACAACCCAGTAAACAGTGCACCACCAACAAAAAAGGTGTAGTTAATTCTCAATTAAAGTTTTGTAATAATAACTGGAGGGGTGAGAGCAGGTAACTTTTAGGAATTTCCTGTAGAATTTGTAGGAAATGCAGATGAAAGAGGCTTTTAGTGTTACTAGCCTCATGTGGCCACAGCAGATTTCTGTGGTATAACCCCATTCATTGCAATACTGCAGTGCAAATCCATAGTCTTCCATTAATTCAATCCTGATGTCAGTGAGAGGAAAATCAGGCCCACCATTAAGAGCCGAGACTTACCAATAATGTAAAACATTTTGGTGCTGACCTGAGAAAATTACTGGAGTAACTGAATGTTTTTGATGTTGTATGCTGAACACCCTCTAAAACGAAGGGATCATTTAGCACCAAACTCTTTTATTTAAATGGAAAAAAAGAAATTAGGAAAAAAAATACCATTTTTCCCTCGTGTTTATAATCTTTAATAAACTGTTTTTTGGTTCCCCAGAGTTTCCACACACCTTGAAATTAACACATTCCAGAACAGTGCTTCCTCTCATCAGGACTAGTTTCTGCACAAATCTTAGACACCGAGATGGCTGAACTAGGACTTGTCTGCTTTACACTTATTTCCTTCAGAGAAAAAAAAAACAACAACAACCAACAAAACAAGGAATCGTACCCTCAGCCAACAAACAGTGCCCCAGAACCACAAACCACCACCTGAAAACAAGGAACAGAGCCCAGAACAGGGCAGCAGCATCCCAAACAGCAACAGTGCCCAAAACAGGCAAACACTGCCCGAAAATCAAGGAGCATCTCCACAAAACACCAAGATTCCTTCCCCCAAAACACCAAAGAAACCAATCAGAATAATTTTTTTAGGCTGAGGGTTTTTCCCCGTACTCTCCTTCTAAAATGTCACAACAAACCAAGCACCTCCAGGAACTCAGAAAACTGGGAGACTTTCTCCTGGATTTCCCATATACTATAAACCAAAACGTGAGTTCTTTGAAGCTAAGCCATGTTTTTTGCTCAGTTTTCCAGCTCCTCGAGCTTGTCCATGCAATCTGGGTCCAGCCTCTTGATCTTAGTCTCTGTAAAAAGGAAAAAAATGTCAGTGCAAGAAGGAAAAATGTCCCGGGCAATGGCAAGGTGCCACTGCTTTGGGGCTGCTAAAAAAAAGTAAGATTTGTACAGAGGGTTTAAGTGAAAAGCATCAGTTTGGGTTGGGGTGAGATGTGATCTGGGCTCCCACATCAATTTTCATCACTCACTAGGAATTAAGGCACAATTTTCGAAAGAGTTTTTGGCCCCAAAACAACAAACATTTATACAATATTTTAATCTAAAAAATGGAAGATTTGGAAGATGTTCTATCCTAAAAGCAAACAACATTTGGAAAATGTTTTATCCTTGTAAGACAGTCCTGTCCCTTCAATCTCAACATGAATACTGACTGTAGAAAATGAAGAAATAAGATCAGATAATTGAGGTTACTCCACCACTTGGTTTTTCATCTTGCAAACTACACGCTGGTCTCTTTGCCACATTAAGTCTCATCTTTGGGAAACAAAGAGAAAAGGGGAAAAAAGAGAAAGAAAACTGAGAGAAACAAACAAACATTGAGACAACTACAAGGAACAAAGCTCATTCATTGTTGTTATTTAGGAAATCACAGGGACCACTCCAGGGGGCTCACCCTGCATTTTATAACTGGGAAAAGCATGAGAAAAACACAGCTGTGGTGGGAAGGGTAAGGGAACTGAATCACAGAATAGAATTGTTAGAAACCTGTAACAGAATATGGACGAGGAGGCAGCAGGAAGAAACACAGAGAAGAGTGGCCAAAGAAAGCAGAAAACAGGACTGCAAATTGGGGCAGATCAGCGTGCTCAGCCTTGCTTCTAATCCTTCTAGTCTGTCTTCTAATTTTGTATCATTATATCTTATTAAATTATATATTCTTATTAAATCATTTCTCAGCTCTGTCTCTGCAAAGTTCCACTCCCTGTTTGCTTTTTTTAACCAAAAACGAAATTCCAGCTACTGCAGAAGTGAAAGAAGTGAGAAGTGGACGACCAAGTGGTGAGCCTGTAGTCCTTGGCTGCACTGGAGGAACAGAGGAACAAGGGAACACTGCACTCACGGAAATGCTCCTCGATGCAGCGCACGAGGTGCGTGCTGTGGCTGTCCACCATATTGAAGGCAATGCCCCTCTTCCCGAAGCGCCCTGTGCGCCCGATGCGGTGCAAATACGTCTCAAAATCTGGCTGCTTCTGACGGTTGATGGGAAGGCTGAAGTTCACCACAATTGTGACTTGGGCCACATCAATCCCTGAGTGGCAGAGGATTCTCAAAAACAGCTTTTTATCACCCTAAAAGCCATCTCCCAACCCCTTCTGAAGGCTGCTTCTTAATTGCTGTGCACATTGGATGAGATCACTGCTTCACCTGCGTTTCTGATCACTTTTTCTCTCAAATTCCCATTCTAATCCCTCTTTCCTTGCCTTTCTGACCAATTTTTCCTTGCATTTCTGATCATTTTTTTTCTTTTTGTGATCATTTCTGTAATAAACTTGCATTTATCATCCCTTTTGCCTTCGAGTCCCCATCGTGGTCAATTTTTCCTAATTCACAGAATCATACTGAGAAAAGCCTCAGCTTTCATGATAAAGTTCTGCCTATCACTGCATGGTTGGAAACTTGAAGCATGAAACCTAAGTGCTTAAAACTGTTCAAAGCGAGGGGATTTCCACACAACAGGGTCAGAGCAAAGGAATTTTCATAGGGGAAGCAAGCAGATTTTCACCCTTCAGTGTGTCCGTTTTTAGGACTGACCTCTCGCACAGACATTGGTGGTGATGAGAACCTTCTCCTTGCCATCACGAAACCTCTGGATGACATCAGCTCTCTGCACGATGGACAGCTCTGCTGTCAGCATGGCCACTTGGTGCCCATCCTGAATCATCTTCACCGAGAGCCAGTCTGCACTCCGGCGGGTCTGCGTACATGAGAAAAGGCTGAGCTTCCCAGCAGCTCTGCATCTGCTGCTCTCAATCAGCAACCCTCCAACTTCCCCAAATCCTTACTACTGCTTATCTAGCTTAATGCCAATACATCACTTTACCAAATCCTTGCTTGCTCAGTGCCAGTCCTTCACATTCCCAATGCCTGTGCTCCTTTCCATTGAGCCCCTGGTGCTTTGGAATAGACAGAGCCTCAAAATGAGGCAAAAACAAGCAGGAAGTTGGGACACAAAGGAGCAAAAATGAAGCAGCAGGGCAAGAAGTTGTATCACAAAGTGTCTTTGCTAGACACAAAGTGTAAATGTTAAAGAAACAGAGCATGGTTTCCATGCAATGCCCACCAAGGCATTGGTGGTCTCAACTATTAGGCACTGTTACCACACTGAGTTTTGAATGCTGTGTGCTTTCCATCCTTCCCCTGCATTCATTGTGGCAATCTATGGAGCAGCACTGAGGTCACTCTTGGGTTGAGCATGCCAGACAGAATACTAGTTACTCACTAGTTTGCAGATGAGAGGTACCTGGCAGAAGATCATGGCCTGGCCAATGGTGATGCTGCCATAGAGGTTGCAGAGGGCCTCATACTTCTGCTCCCAGTTCTGGCAGACAAAATAGTACTGCCTAATGTTGGTCAGAGTGAGCTCCTCCTGTCGCAACTTGATGATGATGGGCCTGGAGACAATTTGCAGGGCAAATTTCCAGAGATTTTCCTTGAAGGTGGCGGAGAAAAGCAGCATCTGGCAGTTCTTGGGGAGAGCCCTGGGGCAGGAGAAGAACTCGTCAGACTTAACAGCTTGTTTGCACTAAGGATTCATTAAAAAGAGGAACTACATAGCACAGTGGACTCAAGAGCACTGATAGTTTGTTAGCCCATGGGACTCATTTACTCTAGGACTTTGTACATTAGCACTTTTTGGTGAAAATTTTACAATTGAACAATGAATGTGAGTCTTATGGAAAAACACAAACAAACCAGCGCATTTTGGAGAAAGCAAGCCCTTTGTGAAAAATCTTACCTTCTTCTTCCCTCCTTTTGCATCTTCCCATGCCAAAAGCAGATTTCCATGACTCACCTCTGGATGCGGATGCTCTGGGAGGAGAATCCCTGCGTGTCAATCATGATATCAGCCTCATCCAGCACAAACATGCAGATCCTCCTCATGTTGAGCAGTCTCCGCTTGAAGCACCAGTCCAGCATGGTGCCTGGTGTGCCAATGACAATCTGCTCCTCCAGCACGGTGCCTGGGGACACTGCCAGAGGGGTTGCAAAAGAAGGGAAGGAGAGGGGCAAAGGGTGCCAAAAAAAGGAAAAAGATACAGGCAAAAAATGGGAGACGGGTGAGGGATGGGCAAAAAAAATGGGAAGGACATGGGAATGGAAACAAGAAAAGGGATGGACAAGGAACAAGCAAGGAACAGTAAAGAAAGGGACAAGGAAGAAGGAAGGAACGGACAAGGCATGGGCAAAACGATGTGCAAAGGGGTTTCCAGCAGGAAACTCCACAAATTATGTGCTTCTGTCAGTTTGATGTGTTTCATGTCAGTTTGTCCCTCACTTTCTCAGTTCCAAAGGGAAGCTCTGAAGCTGAAGCTCTGAAAATTGCAGGCAGCAATTTTTAAGCTTAGTGCTTGCCTGCAGCTTTTTGAGGTTAGATACCAGCAAAATGGGTGTCTGTGTCAAAAAGAAGACAGTAGTCATCAGGGTGGCTCCTTATCAGCAGCATACGTGAATGCAGGCTCCTTCAGCAAGCTCTGCAAGCTTCAGCAAGCCCTGGCACTTCAAGGCTTATGAGGCATTCCTATATTCACTTAGGGATTGCTAACTGCTGTAATCACTCATCAGGGCTGGACTGACCTCTGTTGCCCTGCACAGCATAGGTGACCCTGATGTCATTGCAGAACCGCCCCATCTTCTCTGCCACATGGCCAATCTGCAGGGCCAGCTCATAAGTGGGAGCCAGACAAAGGCACTGGGAGGGGGGGGAGAGGTATTAGGCAACAGGCAGGCATCAAAAAGCATCAAAAAGCATTGAAAAGTACGAATGACTAGCAACTAGCAACCAGGAAGCTGCAGATTATAATGAGCATCAATTAGGATGTTTAATATTAGAGACTTCAAAAAACTGTAACCAGGATGCTCGAGATTACAGTGAGCAGTAACCAGGATGCTTGAGTTTACGATGAGCAGCAATGACGATACTTGAGATTATAATCAACAGCAATGACAAAACGGACACAAACCCAGAGCTCTGCCTGCAACACCCCAAAGCCATACACAACAGCAGCAGACCCAGATCTCTGCCCCTCCCAGCGGCCATGCCCCTGCTGCACACCTGCGGGTATCTCTCAGCACCTTTCACTCTGCTCAGCATGGCCAGGACAAATGCTGCTGTTTTGCCCGTCCCAGACTGGCTCTGTGCAATCAGATTTTGGGGTCTGCAAGGGAAACGTTAGTAAAAGTCTGGGGTCTGTGCGCCGGCACCTGACTCGGAGCAGCACACTGGGCTACTTCATCCCTTCCTGCGGGGCCAGGACTCACGGATGCGCCATCAGGATGGGCAGAGCATTTGCCTGGATCTTCGATGGCCTGTTGAAGCCCATGGTGTACACGCCCTGCAAAAGCTCCTTTTTCCTGCGAAAAAGCACAACCAGGGCGTTCTATAGGAAGTGGGGTGTGCGAGGCCAGGTGCTGGGGGACTCACAGGTGCAGCTCCTCGAAGGTTCTGATGGAGAAGAGCGGGGAGGAGGGGTCCTGCTGCAGCACCTCCACGTGGTGGCTGTTCTCTACCAGAGAGGTGTGGAGCAGCTTGTTGAGCAGTGAACTCTCAGCCAGGTCCTCTGCAAAGTGGGGACAAACATGCGTAACAGAAAACCATGAAATTGTGAAAAAAATGGATAAATTTGTGAGAAGAATATGCAAAGCGGTGAATCCATGAAGAAAGGGACGAATCAGTTGGAAAAAAAAAAAAAAAAAGCATGAGAAAAACTGATGACAAAATTTGAAAAAAAAAAAAAAAAAAAAAAGGTTCATTCATGATAAAATTGTGGGGAAAAAAGAGAAAAGGAAAAAACTCATGAAGAAATTGTGGAAGAAAAAAACGGGATTCAGTAAAAAAAAAGCCAAAACCAACTAAAAGCAAGACATATCCATGACAATTCCTTAGGTAGAGCGCCATGAATTTGTAAAATAAAAGAATAACATGAAAAAATGATGACTTCTTGCAAAATTTCTGAAGAGAATGCAACAAATTCATGTAAAAAAGTGATCAATCCATGAAAAAACAAATGGAATTGTGAAAAATGTGTGAAATGTTTGGAAAAAAATAATGAAAAACCTAATGAAAATATTGTGTAAAAAGAGAAAAAATTGGTGAGCAGCAACATCTCATCCACATCTTCTAAATAGGGAGAACAGAGCATGAATTAGTGTAAAAGAAGCAATATATTTGGGAAGAAGTGAAAAAATGTGAAAAAGGTGAAAAATGAAAAACAATAAATTCATGAAAAAGGTTGTGAATAAAAAAAAATAATAAATGTGAGGGGAAAATACATGGATCTGTAGGAAAAGGTGAAGAATTTGTGAAAAAGTGAAAAAAATAGTGGAAAAAAGTTAAAAATGTAGAAAAAGACTGAAAAAAGGTAAAGTTCAATTAATTTGTATGAAAAAAAGACGTAAATTTGTGAAAAGAATGCGAAATAGGATGCAATGAACGTGTGAAAAAATGATGCATTCTTTAAAAAATGCATGGTATCAAAAACTGGTCACACATTTGTGAAAGAATTGGGTGAATTCATGATGAAATCTTGAAAAAAAAAAGTTAAAAAATCAGGAAGAAATTGGGGTGAAAAAATGGAATGAATTCATGAAAAGCCAACACGGTTATCTGATGTGATACAGTGATATGAAATATGAACGACTAATAATGATAGAATGAAAAAATGTTAAATTCACGAAAAAAGTGAAAATGAATTTTTGCAAATTCTGTTTAAATGAATTTGTTTGGAAAATCTGAAATTTGTGACAAAACCGTGAAAGAAAAAAGATCAATTCTAAAAAAAATTGTGAAAACAATGAATTTGAAAGATCTGTGAAAAAAAAATGAATTCACAGAACAAAAGGGATAAGCTTGGGAAAATGTGTGAGAAAAAGCAAGAAATTTGTTTTTCAAAGTCTTGAAATATGCCCCTGATCTGTGAAAAAGTAGCGGGACCAACGAATTCATTTAAAAAGCAAAAAAATGTTAAAACAGAAATTATGAATTCAAGAAATGAGAAATATTTGGGAAAAATACATGGAAAGAAATCAATGAAGTCGTGAAAGAATTGTAAAATAAATTCTTGAAAACAGTGACGAATTTCTGAAAGCTGTGAGGAAAAAGAACGAATCCGAAAACAATCGGCAGAAAGTATTTGGGGTGGAAAAAGCGATAAAACTGAAGAAAGGCAACGGAGTCATAAAAATGAAAAGGTGTGAAGCGATTAATTAACGGACAGAGGAGGCCGAGCCGCCCGCACAGCAGCCGCCCGCCAGCCGCCCGGCCCCTCGCAGCGCGGCGCCCCCCCCCACTCCGAGGCGCGGCGCCCCCACCGGGACGCGCCGCCCCAACGCCCCCAAAGCCGGACCCGGCGCCGCGCGCACCTCTCTCCTCTTCCTCGCTCTCCTCATCTTCGCCGGTGCGGAGGGGCTCTGCGGAAGGGAACCGAAGGGGAGCACTCGGCACGGCCCCGGCCGGGTGTCCGGCCCCGGCCCCGTAGCCCCGCGCGCTGCCCTCACCCCGACAGTGCCCGGGGAGCTCCCGCCGCGGGCCCGGGGAGACGGACCCGTCCTGGCGCCGAGAAGCGAAGCCGTCCCGGCCGAGCGGTTTGGAGCTCGGGTAGCCGCCCGGGGACGGGCTGCGCCCCGGCGCCCTCGGCCGCTGCGGCCCTCGACCGCCTGAGGCCGCCGCCATGGAGCCGCCGTTCGACGGAGAAAATGGCGGCGGTGCGGCGGTCCCGGGAGGGGAACGGCAGCGGGACGGGGTGTGAGGGGTCAGGGACGTGACAAGGGACCGCAGCACGGAGAGCGAGGGAACGTGGAGACAAGGATAAGGACGGAACCCCGCCGCGGGCTACGAGGGGTCACGGGGACGAGGGTAGGAACGAGGACTCCGTCGTGGGGCGTGAAGGGACGTGAAACAGGGAGAGGGACGGAGATGCACCGTGGGCAGGGACGGCGTTTGGGCAGGGATGGGGCCTCAGTACCCTTCTCTGTCCCCACCCAGGTTACTGGGGGTGGAGCCGCTGCTGTCACCGTTGCAGGAGGGCAGCCTCTCAGCACCGCAGTGCATACGCTCTGAGGCCAGAAGACCCCCAAAATGCTGGAAAAATGCTTTTGGAAATCTTCCCATCATCCAGGTCTGTGTTTCCAGATCAGTCTAGCAGGCATGGATCTCATGTTTGTGCTCATTGTTGTCAACTAAACACATCAAGACATCTTTCTCATCATCTCTTTCCAGGCTCAAGTTTAAGTTATGGACTGTAAAAACAAAAAACAAACAAGTGTAAGAGTTCTGTAAAAATGTCATGTAGAAGAAATCTCCTCATGCAGTGTCCCTTTGGTGTCCAGGCACTGCCTCAGAGTCCTACAACCCTAGAAGCTTAGAACCTTACAGTCCTAAAAATGTAAAAACTCGAATCCTAGAAACCTGGTATCAGGAAATCCTAGAATCTTAGAATCCTAATGTCTTAGAATTCTGGAATCATTTAGGTTGCAAAAAACCTCAAAGCTCATCAGCCCAACAAAGGAGATGCAATGACAGTCCCTCCAACTGCTACCCAGCAACACAAGCCCAGGGCCCAGCAGGGTGATGTGCCACAAAAAGTGGATGTTATGTCATGGATACAAGTGATGTGCCACAGATAGGGTTTAGAAGTAGAGTTAGTAGTGCTGGATTATTGGTTGGATGTACTGAATACACTCTACCCTCCTAGACCCCATTTAAGCTCTGACCACCACTGGGGAAGGATCTCTTTCTGGAGATCCCTCCTTTTTCGAATTTTCCACTGTGAGCCTAGATCCTCGGATACGAGTAAACATTTTTTCTTCGATTGTCTCTTTTCCACCATGATAATCTTTTTTCCACAAGGATAATCCTAACCGCGCTACTCTTCCAACTGTACATTTATTGACTGTACAAACGTATAGATGAGAAACTCTTCCACCTGACTGCTCCCTGGACAATTCTCAAAGCAAATATTCAAGTGATCTTTTCACAAATGGCCCATCTCTTATGTAAATATCCACTCAAGCTGTGAGCAGATACATATTCTGTCAGATGTAACACTTAAAATTGGCATATCGTGTTTCCTTGAAGAATCATCAAGTCATTTACAGTTTTAAGTTATTTATCAGTGTTTCATTACTCCTCTCTCTTCGTCTGAAGATAAATTAAGACTCACTTTATTTGAAACTATGACAGGAGGCTTTTTTGTTCCCATAATGGGAACAAAACCAGTAGGACATCTTTGTTCTGCTGAAAGTTAGGCACATAGTCCAATGACTTCGAAACTTAATAACCTTTTCACTCTCAGCCTTTGATTCCCAGTCTGTGTGTCCTAGTGACAGACAGAGGCATCACTATTTCCACTGCAGGTATGCGATACAGACTTCTGGATAGAACATGGTGATTTCTGACTGTCAGCTATTAAAAAAGAGAACATGTATCTCCTGATGAGACTTTTGGAATCTCATCCCACCCATATGATTCACGATTCTGTGGTTTTATGACTCTGTGGTTCTGTGGTTCTATGATTCCATGACACCCGGAATCTGAGATTTTATTATTCTAAAAGTTGTGGTACACTTCTGTTCTTCTGTCTTACAGTTTTCTTTCAGCTTTGTGGTGGGCTCCCAGGAGATTCTGTCAGCAGCATGGAGCAGGGACAGCACAGGGACAGGGGAGGGAAGGGGACAGGAGAGGGACAGGCAGAGACAGGGGCAAGATAGGGAAAAGTCTAGGGTAGGGACAGGGCAAGTGATAGGGACAGGGGCAGGAGATGGGCAAGAAAGGGAAAGGAGAGGGGCAGGGGCAGTGACAGGATAAAGAAAAGGGTGAGGATGGGTGTGGAGGTAGTGGTAGGGTAGGGACAGGGACAGGACCAGAACATGGGCAAGGAGATGGAGGATCAGGGACAGGACAGGAACAGGGATGGGTAAACAGGGAATGGGGGCACAGCAGGGCCTGGTCAGGGCTACGTCAGAGGCAGGAAGGGACTTGAAAGGGGCAGGACTGGAGACAGGCACTGCTGGGACTGCTGACACTTTGTGGTGGTGAGGATGAAGGGATGCCTGCTGTACTTCCAGTGGTGAGAAGTAGAAGATTGTGGGGATTTCTCGCTTTTTATTTATTTTCTCCAAATAGCTTATTAATTGCTATGACTAGTGACTGTGGTTAATGCTCTGATTGATTGGGTAATGGCAGCTCCATTAGTAGACTGCAGGTTTGCAGGGGAATTTTCCACCAAGGAGGGATCTCCAGACAGAGATCCTTCTCCTGTGGCAGTCAGCCCTGAAATGGGGCCTAAGGGAGGTGCAGCCAGGCTCCAGCCCTTCCTGTTACACAGCTGAATTGCCTTCACCTGTGCTCCCATGGCTGACCTGGTCCTTTCCCACAGGTGCTCAACCAGTGGTTCAGGCTGGGACTCAACAGTTCCCATGCAGAGTCCTTCACAAGTCGCAGTGCAGGAATCTGCTAGGATGTCGTTCTTTAGGGTCTGCCAGGGGCAACCATGGTCTTCTTTACAGCTTGCAGGAGCAGCTCTGCTCTGACACTTGGAGCACTTTCTTCCTCTACTTCATCACTGACCGTGGTGTCTGCAATATTCTTTCTTTCACATTTTTCCTCCTCCTCTCTCACAGCTGCTGCACTGTGTCAGAAATAACTTTGATTTACAACTCCAGACTTGGCAAGGGCAAACAGTGGCCTTGACAGGAAAATGAGTGCTATATTTTCAGTTCTGAAATAACCAGCTTAGGGATGTTTAAAACTGGCTGCAGGAGCTGACAGCACTGAGGGTGCTCCATGTGGAGCCTGGATATTGTAAGATGGAGCTAGCAGTGCAAGTGCTGAAATACAGGAAGAGCCATTTAAAGAAAAAACTCCTGAATTCTGCCATCCTTGCTAATTCCCACAGCTAAACATCATGCCAAACAGCATCTTGAAACTGAAC
Organism: Tympanuchus pallidicinctus; assembly: GCF_026119805.1. Taxonomy (NCBI): domain Eukaryota; kingdom Metazoa; phylum Chordata; class Aves; order Galliformes; family Phasianidae; genus Tympanuchus; species Tympanuchus pallidicinctus. Next base: position 9,979,188 of record NW_026294741.1, read on the forward strand.
ATTTTTTGTTCATTAATGTTTCACTTTTTCTTTCTATCCTGAAATATAATATCAGTAGTGGACATGCCAAAGAAGTTGCCCAATACATTCCAGCTGGACATAAACGCTCACTTGTGTGGTAAAGCAGTGCCTAGAAACCTGCAACGACTGCTCCTTATCCATGTTCACTGGATTTTCTTCCTGGTAAATGGAGTCTGAGTATTTTTACCTATAATGGCACCAAGTGTTGAACACTCATCTTTAATTTAGCATCAAAGATGGTTTTTCTGCTTCTATAAATGACCATTCACTCAAAAAATACAGCTGTTTCTCAAGCACAACTGCCTAACTCTATGGTTAAGTGCTGATCTCTGACACCTTGGGACCTTCTTTCCCGAGGCCAACCCAATGTAATTCACAAAAACTTATGTTAAGAGAAAAATAAATTAAAACAGTTTTGGTAAAACAGAGGCTTTTAGCAACCTCCTTTCGGTAGTCAAGAAGTAGTAAGGAAAACACCAATCCCCATTTTTTAATTGATGCTTATACCAAAATGCCTCCAGTATGTACAATCCCAAACAGAATCCTCTGGGGAAGTTCAGTCCCACCTGAGCTTGGCCAGCACATTCACCCCAAACACACACAATGGCTGCATTCACACAGCAATACCCAGGAGCAGGGTTTAATGAGAGCAGGAGAGCACAGTGATCAGGCAGCGTCTGCTCAGTGCAGCACTGACCACCCTGCCCACACACAGCTGGACCCTTGCATTCAGCTCCTCATCTTTTCCACCGACCTTCATTCACTCAGTCCTCCCTCTCTCTGCTGCAGTCGTTTCCCATTATCAGCTCTCACATACTATATTTCCACTTTCCCCTCGTTTGCTATACCCATACTCCCATTTGGCAGTTCAGACACCATTCACCCCTTCATTCCCTGTTCATCCGGACCTGAGATGGCATCATGGTGGGTTCCCAGAGCACTGCTGCCTTTGTGAGCCCTGACTGCCCACCAGGTCGCAGTGCTGCCTTCCAGCTCTCAGTGCCCTCTGCGCATTTCCCACCTCTCTGCCTCCTGATGCGATGCGAGCTGCTGCTGTCCCTCACAGCATGGCCTCTGCTCCCTTCTCACACTGCTCTGTGTCCCATCAGGCAGTGACCGTCCTTGTCCCACCCTTTCCTGCACACAAGTGGTGAGTTTTTTCCACTTCCTATGATGCAAATTAATAGAATCGCAGATTTGGATTGGAAGGGACATTAATGAACAGTTCCAAACCTCATACCATGGGCAGGGACACCTTCCACTAGTTCACATCACTGAAGTGGCCAATAATAAGTCTATAGTTGTTTGATTTTATGACCTAAGAATGCAGACTCTGGGCAGGAAGTGTTCTGGTGCACTGTGTTCCATGAAATACAGAATATTACACTTTTATAATTCTGCAGGGCTCAGTATTACAGATTTGTTTTTAGAAAATTACCCCCCCCCCCAAAAAAAAAAAAAAAAAGTTCAAGAGGATTCACAGTACTTTAGTTGGGGCCTCATGAAGGCAGAGTAGAGAATGATGATCGCCTCCCTTGCCCTGCTGCCCACCACTCTTTTGTTGCAGTCCAGAATACTGTTGGCTCTCTGGACTACCAGCACACACTGCTGACACAGGTGAAGCTTTTTGTCTACCAGGGAAGCCCAAGACCTTGGCAGGGCTGCTGTCGAGGAGTTCTCCTGTCATTTGGTAGTTGTGCTCTAGAATCCTGCCTTCAGGCATGAAAGCCAGGGAAGCATTGCTGGTGAAGACAGAGGCAAAGAAGCCGTGAGGTACATCAGCCCTCTCTGCTCCTGTGCTTATTAACACAACAGTAGGCCTGCACCATCCCTGTCTACTCTTTTACTTGTAAGGAAACTCTATCAGCTGGAGCCTTCACACTCCTCTGCAAGTATCAGGTCCATGTCAGGTGAAAGCAGCCAAAGCTGCCCTGACTATCACAGCCCTGACCAGCTCCCTGTCGGCCAGTGTGAGACCCAGCGAAGCATCACCTGTGTTTCCCCCAGCAGCTGTGTGAAGAAGTTGGCTGAACTCGGTGGCCTGTTGTTCTGCTTGGCCAGAGAATGCCAGGGCAATTGCAGCTCCCATAGGCAGCTGCTCATTGATCTGCAGAGACGTCAGATTGCTGACAAAAGACTTCTGCTTGCTCTCCTTGATCAAGCAGTTGGTCTGATCAAGACCACACAACAGTTAATGAATGATGTTATTCTATAATAGCTCAAGTAACCAAAATGAGAGAATCTTTTTCATGGTGTACTGCAGGTGAGTCGTAGGCTCATTCACTTCTGGACACTTAAAGATACAGTTTGCGAAGGAATCCCTCATTTTATCTCCATCTATCACTAGCTGTCTCCAATAAAGTCCTGCAAGAAGACACAAAAACTGGGACAAGCTTGCTGATAACAGCTGAGGACATGCAGGAATGTCCATGACACAACAGCCACTGCAGTCAAGGAAGATCTAGAAAATACAGGTGATGAAGCAGAAGGGAAAGAAGGAGTCAGGGCCTTTATGCAAAGCAGAGCTGTCCCACTCTGTGGGAATGTTAGGATGCTGTAGGCAGGCTCCAAGATGCTCCCCTCTATCCTCCTTCCCAGCTTATCTTTATGCAAGGACAGACAGATGACCAGAATGATGACCAGTATAAAAGGCACAAATGCTAGAAGTAATTAAACAGTTAAGAGGTTATGTTTCTGTTTATGTTGTAAAGTAGGCATCCAAACGTTACAACCAGATGTTTGTTTAAGAAAGCAATTAACCAATTAAGATATTTGTGTTTGGGTGGTAAGGATTTCTGTTTACATGGTATTTGTATGATTAGCAAAACGCCGTGAAAGAACGAGAACCTGCAGTACTCAGCCAAGGAGCCAGGAGAAAAAGAGATCAGCGTCGGGCAGCAGGGGATAAAGACGGAACGCTGTTTTCCGGGCACTCTCCTGCTTGCAGGAAGCCCGCTATCACAACTGCACATGAAATCTGCTTTACCAGGACATATATCAACGAATATATAAATGCTATACGTCTCCTCCGTGCAGGCCACCGCCGCCTCCTCTCCCAGAGGTGAGTGCCGCGGGCTCGGCCGGTGCCCGGGATGGCCAGCGGGGGCCCGTGCAGGAGAGGCGCAGGGCCGGCCGGCCGGGCGGCGCTTTGCGGCCTTGTTCCTCGAGTACGGGGGAGGGGGGTCGCGGCGTTCTCGTTCCGGGGAGCGCCGGTGGGTCGGAGATTACGAGGGGCCGCCGGAAGCCGCCGGAAGCGCAGGTGGGTGGGCGCTGAGTCGCCTCCTCAAAACGCGGCTTGCTGCTGCTGCGCGCCTCTTAAAGCCGGTGAGCCCTCGGCGGCTTTCGAAGGGGCTCGGTGGCGTGGCGGAGTTCGGCTTCCTCCAGGTTCCCGGACTTCCAGTCTTCCCTTTCTCAAGGAGCCGGAATAGGGAACGCGTACCGTTAAGCTTCCGGAGTCGTTTGGCTGCCGTACGGCTGCTGTTGCTGTCTCTGCGGCGGCGTTGTGAAATGCCGATAGGAAGAGAAGGAGAGGCGGGGGGAAATGGCTTTGCCATCGTGCGTCGGTGGTTGGGCGGCCGAGTGGTTCCGTGCTCTCTGGAAAACGCGTGCGGGTGGCGGTGAGCCGCCTGCTGCGGCTGGGAGGAGCGGCGTCACGCGGAAAGGTGCCGCTCTGCCGCTGCGGGGCTCAGCGAAAAGATATTCCCTCTCCTTTTGTCGTGCTCGAGGCCAGCTGCTGCGGGTTTAGTTTCATCTGTTTAGTGATGCTTACGACTGGCTGTGTAGCGCGGTCAGCTGCTGGTTTTCCCGTTGTGTTGATTTTGGAGAGGAGGGTTGAGCAAGGCTGCCAGCATTTCTTTTGAAGTTTCTTTCCAGCCCTGTTTACAAGGATGCAGGGCAGGCAAGAGAGGAAGGTGACAGAAGCATGGACAGGAAGAGCTGGACTCTTAATTTGTGGCATTTGTTTTCTTCTGCAATGTAAATAGGATGCAAGAGACACAGCTTATATGTAGCTGACCCCATTCTTTTCTCTTTAGTCAGAAGTGTGCTTGTGAAAAGTAACAAGTATGAAGACTTGCTTGCTTTGCTACTAACCTCAATTTTGCTTAGGTAGCCTTTGCCAGTTATTGGGAAGAAACGTTATTTTCTTAATCCTGTATCTTTTGAAAACAAAGCCCTGAGTGCAAGGAGTGAACTGGAGCTGATAGCTGTGAAGAAGCTTTAGGAAATATTGCGCACCCCTGAAAAGAAGGGTCTCCTTTATTTCCTACTCAATTACTTCAAAAGTACTGTACATCTAAAATGTACCTGTCATATTTTTTTTCCTTCAGAGATCGTTGAAAGGATTCTTTTTTGCTAAGCTGTACTTTGAGATAAAAGTATGCGAACTTGCTAAAAGGTAATAAATGTTACATATGTTGGTTGTTCTGTTCTTTAAAGTGTGATAGGAAAGCTAAATGAAATAGAGTGGAGAAATCAAGACTGTTGCCGTGCTGTTTTAAGGTAGCAGTAAATGGGAGAATGTGTTGCCATTTAAATCTTCCTAAAACAGCAACTTAAAGGATGGGTAGTCATGTGGTGCTGTACAAACCCATCTGGTTGAAATGTCTTTTCTGCCATTGTATTATGTTCTTCTTCCAGTTTCTGTGAGCTACTGCTTTATTTAGTAAAGGCCAGTACTTGCAGGCAAATATGCAGCGTCTGTACGTGTAGAAATAATATTGTTCCTTACTTGAAGGTCTAGATCAAGCCCCTTGAACTAAACATGGCTAGATATCCTGTATGACAGATTAAAGTCCCGCGTTAGCTGCAGGGTGTGGGGGGACTTGTAATACTGAGGAATACTGATCCTTCTGTTTTTTCTTTGTTTATTTACTCTGTAGATATACATCTATTTATCTCAGTGTCCGAGAGAAAGATCCCAAAGCTCACAGGTTTCTGGGACAGATCTACAAAGTTCAGGATAACACAGAAAAAGCTTTTGGGTGTTACAAGGTAAGCACCTCACTCACCTCCCTGATGTCCTGCTTTATTCCTTTGTAAGTGGACTTGAGCTTTGTGCTTCCTTCTGTGATGGTCTTCTTCCTGCTGCCCTTTGGACTGAGAATCTGTGAGCCCTGTAGAATTCTGCCGTAGGGATACTACAGTGACAGCAGTACAGCTTCTACTGAAAGACTGGACTGAGAGTGTTTTTCAGTTGCATTGTTTAGTTTGTTGTTAGTGGTGGGCTTTTTTTTTTTTTTTATTTGTTTGTTTCCTCAGAGATAGAGGAAATGGGGCAAATGCAGTTCTGATTAGGCAAGCTCTGTATAAATGTGAACTTCACGGTGCACGTTTCATTGTTTGGGCACTGAGGAGGGAGAGGATACACACAAAAGTATTTTGCCAGCACAGTGGAGTGCCATCATTCTCTGAGATTGAATCCGGAAGCCTCCATAATAGGTTAGGCTAGAGATGCTCCTACTCCTATTGATAGTTCTGCTTTGACTTCCTGGGTCTATTGAGTGGGGGACATGTTTTCTTTCTTGTTCTATATAGACTGCAAGATCAAGTTGCTAGTAACCTTTTTTTCTTCTGTGTGTGCATGGGGAAAACCAGCGTTCTGTGGAGCTGAATCCTGCGCAGAAAGATCTTGTACTGAAGATCGCAGAGCTGCTATGCAGTAACGACATCACAATGGAAGAGCAGAGTACTGGGTTGAGAAAGCTGCCAGGCTCTTCCCTGGGAATCCTGCTGCTTACAGATTGAAGGTAAATTCCAGCTTCTGATCTCTGTTCTGTGCCTAGAAGTAACTTTAGTTGCATCAAGTGATGGGAAGACAGTGGTAGTAATAGTATCCAAGAGGTCAAGATTAGATAGGTGATATTGCCTCTGTTACGTGACTACTCTGCTTTCTAGGTTTTTTTATTTGAGTTAAAAACTGTTGAGTATAGGAGATGCTCTTATATATGTAAATGCTTTCAGTCATATGATCTCACTTTTGTACAGGCGTTAGTTTTCTGGAACACAACAGCAATGAAATTGAAGTCTTGAGAGGTTTGTGCTTTGGGGTTTTTTGCGTGGCTATTTTTTTTTTTTTTTTTCTTTTTTTTTTTTTTTTAGACAAGCTGCTCTGTATCAAAGTATGGCAAATTTGAACCAGATGGTTTGACAACTTAGCATCTAACTTAGCATCTACAAGATGCAAACTCTAGAGTTTTTTGTTTTTTGGTTTTTTAATCTTTTCTCACTTCTAAAATGCTTTCCAAACTCTCTGTAGCACCTTTGAGCTTTGCAGAGCAGTTTGAGTAATGTAGTCTGTAGTGGCGGTGAGAAAGCAGTCAGGTAATGTAGTTGCTGAAGAGGCTCTTGTGGAGAATGCAATTTTAACGTGTTGTCTTTGTATTTGATAGGAGCAGTTGCTGGAGTGTAAAGGCGAAGATAGCTGGAATCAGCTCTGTGATATGATTCAGACCGAGCTCTGTGCGAGACCAGACAATCCCTACCTTAACATCAGACTGGTTGCTGTTCAAATAACAGATTAAGAGATGCTGCGCTTCACTGTCAGGAGGCGGAGAAGAAAATACCTGTGGGCTTCAGTTTGGAATGGTGTTTGTGCGTCATAAAGACGTTTGAGGTATTTAATCGTGTTTTGGTCCTGTCATAATCTGCCATGTCCTTGAAACTGGTGTTATTCTCTTAGTATCTTTACAATGGCAGCTAATTCTCAAATGGCTTAACTCCTTCAAATGCAGTGTCTGTGGAAACCCATGATTTACTTAGGATTTTCTTAAGCCTTCCAGAGTTGAAAAATATGTTAATGTCTCACCTGGGAAACTGGATTATGTTGCAAGGTGTTCTGGAGAACCTCTTGCCTTCATGTAAGGATGGTGGTTCCTCATTCTCTAATGAACTTTATTCTTTAGGAAAACCTTGAATCAGTACGAGACTTGGAGCCTGGTAAAAAATAATTGGAGAGCTGTCAGGAAGGATCATCTGCTGGCCTATTCTAGCTTGGTTAAAGTGACATTTGCTTCTAGAGATGTTCAAGAAAGCAGAGGGGCCCTTGAAAGGTATTGTTTTAACTGTTCTATTAAAAAAAAAAAAAAAAATTGAATATTTTTTCTGGGTGACAGAACTTCTAGCAGGCATCATTTTCAGTGAGTAGCCATTTTGTGGATGGGAGAGGAGTTTTTCTGTACTAATTGCTCTGTACTAAGAAAAAATGTTGCTAGGCTTGATCCCCAAGCTGTGTGTCTGAGCTACAGGCCTCAGAGAAGACTCGGTGATAGGGGTCTAGTATAAATGGGAGGCCAGGACTTGGTTGAAAAGGAATGTTTTCTATGTTCCAGTTTAGATTGTGTGCTTCACTCTGTGAGACCGTGTGTGAGTGGACCTGATGAGCTGTCTCGTACCTTCCTTGAAATGAAAGGACACTTCTACATGCATGCTGGAACTTTCCTGCTGTGAAAATGGCCTAGAACAGCGAGGTACGATGGAGAGATGCATGTGAACTCGCAGCCTTGTGATACCTGAAAAGTTTCCATGTAAGTCCCTGTTCAGTTTGTGCCTGTAGTGGTTGCAGTTGAATGCTCTCGCTGTACACACACTGAATACCTGCATTCCAAAAACTAGCTGCTGTTTTTAAGGCTGTCTCCTCGCCAAATCTTACTCTTCCATACTTGTTTAAAAGATTTCAAGTGGTGTGAAGAAAATTTCATCTGTTTCACTTGTCAGAAGTAAATGACTCTTAAGGGCTAACGAGTGTATTTCCTGTAGGCTGTTCCTTTCTCTGTAATGCAGCTAAATTAACTAATATTAAGGTTATTGATACGGGAGGGAGGGGAATGACCTGAGTAGCTCTCACATACTTATTGCATAGACAGCAGAGCTTGATCAAGCTTAATTCTTTGCTTTATGGAATACAATCAGTTTTCCTTTTGCACAAGTGCTTGCGCTCAAAACATCGCTTTCTCTTGTGCACTCTTACAGCTGTTTGCAATTGTTCAGTTACTCACCTCGTGTCCTTTCCTGAAAAGAAAGAAGCTTGTTTCCTGACTTTTAAGACTAAATGAAGTGATTTGCTTTTTATTGTCAAGAAGCTGTAGCAATTCTTTTCTTTCTTCACCGGATTCCTAAACCAAAGTCAAAACTAATGAGAGGAGATCGTGCTGGGCAAGATACACTGGAAATGTTGGCCTGCGACCGAAAAAGCCAGTCTGGTAATAAAAACTAATAATTACAAATGTTCCGTAGTTCCATTTTAATCTTATGAGCAGCTAATGTCAGAGTTAAAGGCTTGTTAAAGAGCACATTTTGTGTCTTGGAACATGCCATGAAACGTTCTGCATTTTGGCTGCGTATGAAATGCAGAACAGTGGTTTGATCCTGACACGTACTGGGCTTTTTCTTTTTGTCTCCAGGACATTAAGATAGAATTTAACTTTCAGTGTCTCCTAGTCTGCTGGTTTCTGCCTACTAATACACTATTTGTGTATTAGCACTGCTAGTCCTAAGTGTAAAAGAAAATAAAAGAAAATATTGCTCTTTTCCTGTCACTCTTGTTCCTGTTCCAACAGGTTTCTTGCTTTTTTTCTTTCTTGCTTTTTTTTTTTTCTTTCTTGCTTTTTTTTTTTTTTTCTTTCTTGCTTTTTTTTTTTCTTTCTTGGTAAAGCTGAAATAGTCATTTTCAGTCTTCACTATCCTATGGGCTGTAGATGAAAACAAAGAAAACACCAGGCATTGGGCTGAATTGTTCCTGAATAGATGAGACTGACAGCTACTTATTTTGAAGACAATTGCAGTGCCCTTATAATAAAAATACACAGTAACTGGAGAACTGGACTTATAAATGCCTTGGGACTTCTGTCAGCCCTTATGCTAAAAGAGTGACTTAATTATAGGGAGAGTGTAAGTTAGAAATTTGCAAATATCATAAGGGGAAATCTTGCTTCCCAGTCTAAAGCAGCAGGAACAACCCACTACATCAAACATTGTTGTCCTTGTTTAAGTTGAGTGTTCTTACGTGACATTATGTTTTTCTAGGTCGTATGTTGCTGAACTTAAGCCACGGCAAGGAGGACTTCTTGAAAGAGACTGTGGAATCTTTTGCAAACAAAAGTGGTCTATTTACACTGTTTGAAAGCCTCTCTGGGAGTGGAGCTTCTAAAGAGAGATCTTTTCTCGGCACAGATGATGTGGGAGATCAGTCCCCAGTCACGAGAGCAAGGAGAACTTACTGAACACAATATTGGTAAGAGATGCTACTTAAACTCTGCATACATGTGACTCTGTATCAGAGGTTCTTCTCCAAGTGCTTCATTTGCAGCAACAGACCAGTGTCTGTCATAGCTGTTCATCATTCCCCTAATGAGAGGGTGCTTTGCAAGAAGTTTCACGTTCAGTTGCAGCTGAGAGGCAGTATCGTCATGCCAGGTTCTGAAGAATTTCTCACATATTTCCTGCTTCCACATTGTTGTCTTCTGGTCTGTTCCTATTCATTTCCAGTTGAAGCTGCATGTTGAGCTTTTTGTGATTGTACGCTGGTAAGTGCTGATAGGAAGCCTGTACTTATTTATGTGTAATCTGTGAACACAGGTTAGAGGCATAAAAATGAAATAATTCCAGGATGAGTTGTGAACTAATGAGATCTTCCCATTTTTTTAAGCTTAACTTGATGATGAAGTCTGGCTTTGAATTTGAGCGTAACAAGAGTAGAATGCTAGTAGCCTCCTCCTTAGCTGTTAGTGGTCAGAAACATGTAGACTAATCAGTCTAAAACTGCCGACCAGGGTGCAAAGCAATAAGGCTTATGGCCCTTTCTCTTTACATGTGTTTTATATCTATATATCTGTTTTATGTATAAAATAGAAGTTTATGCTACTACGGCCTCTCTGAAGAAGTTTGTTCATCATGTTTTTAAATACGTAATGCACAATTTAAAAAACGGTTTGTGCTTCTTGTTCGTAGGCCAAAGATTTCCCTTGTTAGAGAAGTGTGATGTTATCTCCATTTTTTGCTTTGTCAAAACTATTGACAAGTGTTAATGTACTTCGGTTGTGCACTACTATGAAGTAGCTATTGCTTCTGCAGGAGTTATTTGTGTAATGTGAACAGGTGCAGAAATCACTTGAAGAAAGCGGCATCTTACTTGAAAATTCTTAGTTCCAGCTTGTTAGAGGTGAGCAGGTGGGAGGAGGTTGGTGGGGAAGTGCTTTGATGGGAGAAATATTCAGAGCTCGCTCCTCTTGCAGTGAAACCCAGCTCTGATCAGATGCAGGTCTTCCTAACTCGGATGCAGACCCTAGCTTCCCACAACCCTTGTTATTACACAGGTGCTGTTTGGATGCACAGCTGTAGTCTCCAGCACTTTGCATGGCTTGGCTTGCAGTGGAATTCTGTGTCAGTGTTATTCCCACTGCGCAGATCATTACAACAACTTTTTCACTTGCCCCACGAGACATCGAGAATGGAAACAGATGCTCCTGAATCCATATGCCTGTTGGTCCTTGAAGTAAGCAAGCTTCCCAAGTTCTTAAATGCATTTAAATGCCGGTTTTTTGGTACCTAATACCTTCTGTTTGTTTATTTTTACCAAAACAGGTTTTTTTACTTGGGATGGTGTTCACTAGCAACTTAGAACTGCAAGAGAAGTTTAATACTCAGCATGGCACACATCATCCTCCTTTCTTACCATTGCTGCTGTGCGAACAGTACTGTACTGAGAAGCAAAAATCCTGGTGGGATGCTGTGTGTACTCTCATGCAGAAAAAAACAACGTAAGAATTCTTCAGTTTGGAAGTATTGGAACCAAACTTCCAGAGGACTTCTGAACTGATTGCCATGGGTTGTGTAAAACCAGTTCCTTTTGTTTGACTTCCTTTGAATGGTTTTTTGCTGTAGGAGTGTGAGATGGTGAAGAACTTTCTAAAAACAGCCTTTACATTTCTGATATTGCATTTGTAAAGAAGAGCTAGCTTAGGACTAAAGCTGCTTGTTGTGTTCATCAAACAAATGACATGTGAACAGATGAAAAAGAGGGAATGCTAATTGAGGAATATTTCTTTTGATATTCAGACCAGACTCGGCAGCCAAACTGAAGCTTCTTGTACAGCATGGATTTGAGTACTGTGTGAGCCCTGGAGAAACACGGCCTTCAGCCTGCCTTAATTATACACTGGGCAAGAAGCCTGCAAAAAACCAGTAAGTTAAGATCATCTGTAAATAAATACCATCTGTTTTTCTCTAATTTGCAAACTTAACAGACTAAATAAAATCAGATGAGAATGTAGTATTGAGAAGTGCTGCTAATTTTGATGGCATGACCGGAGCAACTACCTTGCCTGACAAGTACTCTACCTCACTACTCTCTTAACAGCACAGGTAAAAGCAGTGTTATTTTCTCCCCGTGTTACTTTCTGCGTCTATAGAGAGACCTTCTGAAATACCTCCCAAGTGTCAGAGAAAAATTCTTGAAACTGCTCAAGAAAACAACTGTATCAGAGAAGAAAAAGTATGAATAACATTTTATTTGAATTTTTTGTAATGGTTTGAATTTCTCTTCTTCAACAGGGCATTAGCCTGAACTCCTACGACCAGAAAGAATATATTGGAAGAAGCGTCTACTACTGGAAGAAAATTTTGTTTAGCTTGAAAACTATCAAAAAGCACAGAAGTATTCCTGAACCTGCTGATCCTCTCTTCAAGCATTTCCATAGTGTGGACGTCCAGGTACTGATGGATTATTCAAAGAGGAGAGTAAGAGGGGTTGTATGTCACAGGCTTGCATATGAATTGTTGGTTGGTTGGTTTGTTTTTTGTTTTGGTTGGCTTTGTGTGTTGATGGGTGGTGGTGGTTTTATTTTTTTATCACTGTACTGCTAATGCTGAGATTTGGTAGTATCTTTCTGTTGAACTCATCTGAGTTTTAAAACTCTCTGATTGGAAGACACTGAACTCCCTTAGTAGCAGCTTTCTGAAAAGCTGTTTTCCTGTAATACAGGGAAACCAGGAATAGTATTAACCTCCTCCTATCCGCCTACTTACTAGATGCTTACAGTCACCGACTGTTCCAAGTGTCCAGACTCTGTTATGTGTGACTTGTCTTTCGCTTTGGTTGTAGTCTGCAACCTGGAAGACCTATGAAGAAGAGGCACGTGTAGCTTTTGCAATGCTGGATGCGGCTGAAGGCAAAACTGATCATGCTTTATTAGCGTTTGAAGCTATTAAGAATGTGGTTTAGGACTGGAATCTTGCCACTGTAAGTTTGTAAATTGCATTACCTCAAAATGCTTTTCTGTCACTTGTGTTCTGACCAATTCTTCCTAATCGATATGCTGTTACTTAGCTTTGTCAAAGAAAGGCAGAGGAGGTTGAGAGTGATGATATGCTACACAAGAACAAGAAGAACGCAAAGCCCATCTTGTTAAAAGGAAGCATTACCTGATGAAGATCATTGATGAAAGCTCCTCTGACCTGTCAGTAGCTGACAAAGTAAGTAAAAGAATTAATGCTTGTGTGAATTGTCCTCTTACGATAATGTTAACAGATGTAGGGCTTTCCTGGGGGAAAATAACAACAAAAAACACCCAGAATTTCTGCAGAAAGCCTTGTGCACTGTTCAGCCGTTGATCAGAACACAGTCTCTTGCAAGTCGTGATGGCAATTCTTCCTCAGAGAGTTTCAAATAAATTTCTAGCTGCCGGTATCTGTTAAAGCTGTCATGGAAATGCTGAATGCAGTGATCCGGGAGCTTGGAGAGAACGATGAAGAGGGAAGTCTTGCCTCTGGAAATATCTCACAAGCTGCACACGTGGAAGTGAAATATTCAGTTTCATCACCCAAGAAGTTCTCTTTCTCACCAACTAATACCTACCAGGTATATTAGCCGGTTACTCTTTTAGGGAAGTGTTATATTTGTGTAAGAAAATCAAAGTTCAATAAGCTTTTCTTCTTTTCTAAGGCTCTCCCTCAGTGGGCAGAAGATCACAAGTCCTTACTTCAAAAGCTGTGTCAGCAAATGGGAGCTTTAAAGGTAAACAACTTTTGTCACTATATTCAGTGCAGAACAGTTGATCTTTTTGTTCTGGTAAGTACTTTGTGATCCAAGCATTGAACTTAGCTTCACTTACAAGCAGATGCTATAAACATCTGCTTAAATTCAGGGCAAGAGTAAAACTTTGTTGCCTACGAACTCTAATTTGGTACTCAGATATAGGAAGTAATGCTGAGGATTGTATGTGCAGAAAGTTGTGCTTTCTTCAGCTTAGCTGTTGTCATCTTGGTTCTGGGTTTATTTGTAGCTTCAGGGAACAGTCTCGGTTTTGTAAAGCATGGGCAGATCGTGGATTATTGTAGCAGTTAACTCTTCTTTTTTTTTTTTTTTTTTTTTCTCAGATCTTGAAAGTGCTTTTAAATAGCAAAGGAGCGTAGGAATCATTCCTTAGGTTTTCTGCAAATACCTATATTTCATATGTTTGCATTCTCTTAATTGAAACCCTATCTTTAATAGAATGAAATACGGGAAATGAAATTTAACAGTTGCAGTGTAAGTGTGCCATCTCATCACTGGCCTGCTGAATGCTATGGAACTGATACTGTGTCAGGTGGTTATCAGAGAGCTCAAAATCTTCCTGAAGCTTCTTTGAAGGGTAAGTTGATGCTGAATTTTTAATTGACCGTTTAGCTAAAGAGAATAAGAGTTATTAAAACCTTTCTGCAGTGTTCTGAGATGAATGAGTAAAACTGATCTCTGGGGAATGTTCATTCAAGTCAGAAATAAAACTGGATGTAAACTCTTTAGTTGGTGTTCCTTTTCAGTTACTACCTCTGGCCCATCTGTTTACAGTAGCCAGTCACCTGCTTGTAACTCGCAGTGTCTTTGAAGAACTGCTGCAACCAATGTACCACCAACAAATGTGAGCACAAATGAATCTGCTCAAGCCATTTCTACTGATTTGTTGAAAACAGCTGGTTTTGATTCTGTGTGTAGTTGGATATAACACTCCCTTCCCCATGTAAAACGTCACAGTGTTACCCTGATGCTTTGTACAAGCATCCCAGCCTTCTCCCACCATCACCTTCTCTTTGGCACTCCTAGGCTACGGGGCAAGAGGGAAGGTCAGGAAAAGAGAATTCACATCACCCTTGAAATTCAGCAGTTCTTTATTGACTGCATGTCCCTAGGCTTCCTGAGGAGTGTCTGTCCCCTCTCCTCTACAGTTGGGCAACAGTACTGTTGGCCTCCACTTGCAGGAACCCAGCTGCTGCCAGGAAGAGGACTCTCTACCTGCTACTCATCAGTACAAATGGATTTGAGGCACGGGATGAAGAAAGGGAGTCTCCACGGGGCCTTTTGCCCAAGTGCCACAAATTCTCTCTGGCGAGCACAATGCAACAGATGAGCCCTTCCCAGGATAGAGTCCTTCAGTTCTCCATGTCCTTCCTTCTCCTTCAAAACAGGGGCAACTCTCAGGCCATAGGCCCCAACTCCAAAAACTCTCGTTTTTGGGTTGCCATGGAACACTGCTCATGTCACTGCCTACTGTTCCGAGCCCTCCAACTGCCATACCAACAGCAAGAGGCGAGGAGGCACCTCACACACATGGATCCTCCTCCCCAGAAGAAGAAGAGGCTCATGGGGAGGAGATGGAAAGTGGAGCCAATGGAGGTGGATCCACCTCCAGACGAACAGCAGCTGATGGAGGTGGATCCACCTCCACGTGCGCTCAGGAGACAGCGCCCAAGGAGACTGGACAGCAAGAGAAAATGGTGAGCAATAGCTTAAAAAGGGGTGCCAAACTGAGTTAAGCAATAAATTACTTCATTTTGTATTCTGAAGAAAGCTTAGGCAATTTGTTTCTTCACAGAAAGGGAAATGAAATCCCAACAAACTGACTTGCTAGACTCAGCCAGGAGATTGATGGTAGAGGGGAGAATTTAGCTTGCGTTTTTCACTCATCTTCTCTCCCATCAATTAAAACAGTTACCCATATCCTCACCCAAATTCTTCTACGTGATCCCAAATGCCTACTTGCATTAGCACAGCCACTGCAAATTACATTTTTTCTACAGCACAAATGGGTCTGCTGTGGATAATGATCATCTCCTTACCGAACAAAAACTACTGCCATTTCATTACATATTAAGGATGCCAACTCCTGTACGTACCACTACACCTGTCTTGAAAAGGAGGTCATGGACTGTTTGTGTCACATCGGCAGCATGCAATAGGTTGTGTTTGCTGTATCCAACCTCCAGATCTTCCACAAAGGACACCAGGGCAGAAATGGGGATCTAAGAAAAGAAGCACACAATTAAAAATGAAAGAATCACCTGTAATAGCTAGCATTTGGAGGAGAGGCTCCAAAGAGCAGTCTGTACCGATTGTACTTCCCAAATAAATAACATCTTTAAACACCTTAAGCAAGTACTCAAGAGAGAGAGTGAATCGAGCTCACTTCCTCAAAATGGCTTTCCCATCCCTAATTACATGATGGATGAATCACACATGCACTTAGACATACGCAAGTCAGTCCACTGTGAAATGCTGCCTGCGAAACACAAGCAGTGCCAGAAGTAACAGAGCGTAGCTGTTCTGTTCCTGGAGAAATATTTCTATTCAGGACACACAGGTCTGTCTCATCCGCTCACAATAATCTAGTATAGATCGCTACTTTACTACTCATATTCTAGAGGTTTGTAATGAAATGCAAGTCGTATAGCAAGTCTGAGATACTCTATGATGAGGAGTACTGTTTATCATACTTTTGGTTTTTTACTGCCAAATCCAGACTTCCCATACTACGAGTTTGCCATGTTTTTTTTTGGCTCCCAGAGTATAACTGTATGCACAACATGAAACCACATTTGGGGGATTTCAAGAGAGCACGCTATGTAGGTGATGGCAGCTGTATGTATATGCAACAAGCAGCAGGGATTCTTCAGTGCTCTGCACAACCTGCTGTACCCTAAAGCTCTCTCGTTCTGTCGTTAGAGTTGCACAGCAATTTCCCTCTTGAGTATGGGACAATGCATTTCTAATCTGTTATCATCTTCAAACATTTCTCATCAGGCGTGAGAAGTCCCTGAAGAAGTCCAGGAGTCAAAGAAAGTAGGAGTCCTGCCAGAGTAAGTGTCAGCAGAGAAAGGGAACACGGAATCTTTGCGTGGGGAGAATGGGAAACATCTCAGGGCAATGCTTCAGTGACCCAAATGTAACTCTGTTCACAGTTACAAAGGAACTGTTCAAAGGAAAAGATATGGAGTACCTTTTACTCCTCCTTAAATAGCATTTGTATTCTGAAACCTGTAGCAAACCAAGTTTTCATTTTTGGCTTGCACCGACCTTGGTCGTGGGCTGGCATTTTGCAGACCAACTTTGGTGGTGGGCTGGCATAGATCCCAGAGTTCTGGGGCTATATGGCAGTGGGTCGCTGCGTAATGTGAGCAGGCAGGGTCAGGGAATAATTACAGGGGCGTTTGGGTGTATGGTTCACACAGGGCTGTTGTCACATGCAGCCACCTCACCCCCACCACCTAATCCCGCGTGACCCGTAACTCCATGACGCCTCATCTGATTCTACCTTCATTTCTGACCGCATCCCAAGGTCTTCATCCTCTGATCTTTTCTATTTCCTATCTTCCCTTCCCCGTCTCCCCCAGTGACCAGCACTCGTAATAAACTGGACAGGCTGACATTTACCCTTTGTGTATGATTCTCGTCATCAGGTGAACATAGACTAGAACCTCCTCTTGCTCTCATAATGGGAGCAAGACGGTGCCATCTCCTTGAAGAGGGATGATAAGGATTCTCCCACAGCCTCTTGGCTCTGACAGATGTTGTGGCCACATTCTTCGGAGCCCTGGCACCCCGAGATTCTCATTTTCCAATGTGGTGCTCTCTTCCAGTGACACACAGACTAGAGCAAAGCCCATGATTTTGCAGCATGTGAAAGGTGTGAGGCCACAGAGGAGACTTCTTCCTTCCAACTCACTCTCCTTTAGATCCCTGGTGGGAATAGAAGGGGTTTTTGGGTGGTGCTGGGTGCAAGACACTGCAGCTGGGTGACTTGTAGGGACGGGATAAAGAGAAGCAGAGAAATGGCTGCCTCCCCTTAGCATTCTGACCTTAAACCATCCCCAGGTTATGCATCCAGGAAAAGAACTGCCCTATTTTTTGAGAAGAGTTTCTCTTCTTGTACAGAAACTCATTGGCTGTTGGACCACAGGGAAAGAGATGGAAGAAAATACAAGAAAGGTCTTGTACCAGGTCAGGCGTAGATTGTCCTGATATTACAAGTAGAATAGGAGGGAATATCACGACTGTTTCTGAGAAGCTATTATCACATCGTCCGCCCCAATTGCTGAGTTACTGTGACTTGTGGAGAAATTTCCAAGTCACAGCCGGAACCAATACGTGAGCACGAGCGCCTGGTGCAAGAGGAGACAAGGCTGCACTCCTCAGCGCTTTCCTGGCGGCACGGATGCGGCCCGTGCTCACCGCTATCCAGGAAGGCCCGCATGGAACGGGGCGGCGTGGGCTCGGTCTCACCGCGGTCCGCCGCTTACCCGCCCTCCTCCTCCCGGAGCCCCGGAAGTGGAGCGGGTGCGCGGCGACAGGCATCAGCGTGGGCAGCCGGGCCGGGGCCATCTGGGATGCGTGCAGTGATGACGCAACGACGGCGCGACCGCAGACAGAAAGGACCCAGGGAGCGGCGCCCGCCCCGTTCTGCGGGCTGACCAATGGCGGCGCGGAGGAGGAGGGGCCGAGCGTGGGCTCTCCGCCAATGGCGGCCGTGGCCGTGGGGTCGGCACGATGGTGCTGGCGGTGGAGGAGCCGTGGGGCTCTGTACGGGGAAACTGGCGCTTTGCCGCCCCGCGTCCCCGCCGCTGCCGCCCGCCCCGTGCCCGGGGGCCCGTCCGTCCCCCGTCGGCACCGCGCCATCATCCGCAGTCGCCGTTCGGACGGGAGCCAGCTGGGAACGCGGTCGTCTCTCTGTCGCTCTGTGCGTTCGTCGATTAAATGTTTCCCGTTCGTTTCTCGGCGCTTCTGCCCGCGGTCGTTTCTGCAGCTCCAGTAACCCACCCCGTCCCCGTGCCCTCCGCCGGGTAAGGACGGGGCGGCGCAAACGGAAGAGATTAAGACTGGCTGCACAGTTTTGAAAACCCTGCTCTGCAGGGCAGCTGCACTATAATGTCCTGCTGACACGAATCCTGAACTTGTCTGCCCTCAGAAAGTCTTCCTGGATGTTCCTAGAAGGTTGCTAATATTCCTGGCGCTGTTGGCCTAGCTGAAAACTCCCACTAGCTTAGCAAGACTGTCTTCTTATTTTCCATATGAAAGAGCTGGATTAGTATTTTTCTTGCTCTCTTTTTTGGATTTTTCTAACAATCTCAAAATCCTGTGAATCATGGCTTCCTCACAGCTTTCACACCTGTTCAGTGACTCTGTGTATTTATGCATTTATACATGAAATGGGCTTTATTTGTTTCTGCAATGT
The DNA here is from genome assembly GCF_026119805.1 of Tympanuchus pallidicinctus. Classification (NCBI taxonomy): domain Eukaryota; kingdom Metazoa; phylum Chordata; class Aves; order Galliformes; family Phasianidae; genus Tympanuchus; species Tympanuchus pallidicinctus. The sequence goes on from NW_026294741.1 coordinate 9,997,685, forward strand.
TGTTTTCACCTAACATATGTTTTAGTCTGGGAGTTAAATCTGAGTTGTTTATTTACTGCTATGATAATGCTGAGGATCTGCTCGAGGCACTGCAGCAGTGCAGTGCACACTTATGCTCTCAAATTCCAGGGCCCCCATCCCAAGTGATAATGCAGATAATCTGGGGCCTTCTTAAATTCCAGCACCTTTCAGAGGCTGGCTTACCCACAGCATGCTCTGCACACCACTGTTTAGATATGCACACAAAAAAGCTGGGCATCTGCAAGGCTGAAAACGAGTCTTTCGGTGCTTATTAATTTTGCTCCAGGCCTTTTACATTAGTAAAGTATTCAGAAGGAAGGGCCAAAATACAAAGCTGCCACCACTTTCTCTAATTAATGCATGCGAAGCTTCACATCTCTAATTACTGAGCAGTGTGTGCTGTGCAAATAAAAAGCCCAGAGTCCAGAGGATGTGTAAGGAACTCCGAGCTCTGCACTCCCTGTGCACGTGCAGTCTGGCAAAATAAACTTCTGGCATTCGCTGTTCAGAAGTGCAGTGTGCCTGAAGCAAAGTCCTTGCAATTCACTTCTATTCAGCGAAGGATTCTTCACCTATTTGAACAACTTGAAACATTTTAGAGTCGTGGAACACTTTTGAAAAAGGAAGGTCTTTCACATTGATATTCATGCCTATTTAGATTATCGATTTTCCACCCAAGCTCAGCTATTGATGGTTATGCCTGAGTAAGCCATAAAAATCAGGTCTTTACTGGAGACATCCCATGCCAAATATTGTTGCTGTGCTGTTTTTATTTTCTATAGGTAGGATGCCGCTGCATTTACAGTGCAATCAAATGAGAATGTGACAGAGACTCTGTAAGTGGTGGATTTTGCTTCCTTTCTAAATGGTGTGTAAAAAAAAGGGTACTGTTTTTTGCTTTGTACAAAAATATTTGCTCCTTTGTACAAAAACATGGGTGTTTTCCATCCTCTAATTACACACACAGAATCACACAGAATTGTAGGGGTTGGAAGGGACCTCCAGAGATCATCGAGTCCAACCCCCCTGCCAAAGCAGGTTCCCTATAGCAGGTCGCACAGGTCGGCATCCAGGCAGGTCTTGAACATCTCCAGAGAAGGAGACTCCACCACCTCCCTGGGCAGCCTGTTCCAGTGCTCCTCACCTCACTGTAAAGCAGTTCCTTCGCACATTGGTGCAGAACTTCCTATGCTGCAGTTTCCAGCCGTTTCCCCTTGTCCTGTCTCCACTCACCACTGAAAAGAGTCTGGCCTCGCCATTCTGCCCCCACACCTTAGATATTTATAGACCTTTCATTATTTATATATATATATAAATTATAATAATAATATTATAATATATTATAATATTATTATAATATAATAATAATACAATTATATTATATATATATATATATAATATTATAATATTTATATTCATATTTATAGACTTTTCATTAAATCTTGACCTGAAAGAATAGGTGGGTATACCATTGCAGCTGTAAATCTGTACTTTCTGAAAGTCTTTCACTAGGATAGCACTGCAAAAAAGGAAAAACAGGATGTCTAGATACTTTTAATTTTTGAAGGTACAGTCAGTTTACTTATTTATTGCACTTAAGAGAAGCAAGAATGTGTGCTTTGGTCCAATGCACAGCAAGGAAGTGCTCACGTGTGCTGTTGGTACACATACCTCTCATATTACTGCAGCTTTATCTATCTTCCATATTTTAGTAGGTACCATCTTTTAAGGGGGGGAATACTGTTGGAAGTGATCCTACTTTGGTGGTTTCTGGGCTCCTCTTGCTGAATCCAGTTAGCCTGAATGAAGGATATGGAGTGGCAGCATTGCTGGGTGAACGCTACCGTTACTGAGAGCAGAAGAGTGATTCTGTTTGTTGATGTGACTTTGGTCACTGAGCACCGTGAGAGCATTCTGAGTATTTGTATTTGTAGTTCAGATGGCAAGTAGCCTAAAGACTGCTTGTGTGCAAGTGACTCAGCACATCAGTGCCATCTGCATTGTAACACATTACCTCTGATTTTAAGCCTGAAAGTTCCTTCCAGTATTAAGGCCCAGGAAACTCATCAGCCATCTGACCTGGGATAAACCTGCCTTTTGTTTCTCATTACAATCATGTTTTTTCTTTGTGAAATTCCTTGGAACTGGTATTATCACACAAGACAGACTTCTGCACAGTGTGGTGTATTATAATGAATGTTTCTTTATTCTTTGCCAAATCCAGAAGGTGGTGCTTAGGCAGATTTCCCTATACCTCATTAAAAATAAGCCTGCTAAAGGAATAGATGAGAAAAGAATTGAAAGGATATGTTTTGGTGTGGTGGTGGGTTTTTCTGTTTGGTTTTGTTTTGTTGTTGGTTTCTGAAAAATGTCAGGGAGCAGATTTTCGTCTTTTGAAGAATTTCAGAGATGTCTCTTCATTACAGAAGGCCTTCTGACCAGCTGCATCTTATCAACTGCAAAGCAGCTGGATAGCTTTTGAGGTACATGTTATGCTGAGCAATTTGTTCATGGCAAATTGATCTACTGGGGTTATTTAATCTCGCTGAGTCAGCCATCTTTATAGATGCAATATGCTGAGCACAGCTTGCAGCTCTCTCCTTTAGCGTGTGTGTGTTTGCAAGGCTTTGTCCCCAGCAGAAATAGCACTTTTGCTGGGAGCTGTTTTGCTGCAGGACCAAACATCTTGCAGGACTGGTGATGTTTACTAGATATGCTTCCTAAAGAATAAGCATAGGCCAGAATTGTAGAGGGTAAGAATTGCAGAAGAAGCATGGCCGATAAACGGAAGCTTTGTAGGTGATTGAGGTCTCAGGATGCAATAAGCATTAAAAGAAACTAGGGATGAGGTTTTTTTTACTCAGAAGGTGGTGAGGTACTGGAACAGGCTGCCTGGAGAAGCTCTGGGTGCCTCTGGTCCTGATCATCCTGATCTAATGGGTGGCCCGTAGCAGGGGGATTGGAACTGAATGGTCTTTAAGTTCCTTTCCAATTCAAGCCATTCTATGATTCAATGATTTTCAGTGTCAGAATTCATGCAGTTAGTACTTGCCTATGTGCAAACAGAGTCCACACCCTTTCAACAGAGACCTTTTTGTTTGAGAACTAGTGGAATTAGGGGGATAGGGGATAATTTTAAAAAATCCTGTTTGAAATCATACTTTGGGACACTCCTCACTTTGCCCTCACTTTCTAGAGCATTTCTGAGCAAACTGAGTACTTCTCCCCCATTTCTGCTGCTGCTTTCAATAACTCAGGAAGCTAGCACTCTCTTTCCTGGCAAGGGAGGGATGTAGGACTGACTCAGTTTCTGTTCAGGACACTGAGAATGAAGATGCTCTGTAGATGATCATTAGTAACGTAAGGCTGTCCTCTTCCTGGCAAAGCCATTGGCACTGAGTCTGCTAGGAGTGAAGCAGCACTGCAGTGCCAGGCAGAGCTCCCATTCCCTTCTTCCCTCCCCACCATCATGTGCTCCTCAACAAATTTTCCACTGTTTACTTAGAAATCCATAAAGCAAAAGACTGAGGCTGAAGAAGCTCCACCTGGGGAAGTCAAGGTCGAGGAAACCCCTGCTGCTGCTGCTGTGGGAAAGGAGGCCATCCCTGCTGAGCCAGATGAGCCAACAGAGCAGGCTGCGCTGAGTGATCTGTCCCCCATGTCCATCTCCCAGCCTCATCTGAGCCATCTCTCATCACAGTGAGTGTGCCTGCTGTATTTCAGCCATCCCCTCCGTTCCTCATCATGGCTGGTTTTGTCAGCGTCCAGCTGTGTCACAGCATGCCTCTCCAGCAACATTTGCTCCTGTTGGTCCCAAAATGTCATTTCTTTTAAGACTGGCATTTTAGCTGGAAGTTCACCTGCATGGTCTTACAGGCAGTCAGAGGTCAGTGCAGAGCATCGACAAAAGGTTTTCAGATATGCAGATAGCCTTGCATGGATCTTTCTGTGGAGCTGATTGTGTTTCACATTCCTACTGGGGGCAATGACTCAGGCACTACAAGCCTAATTGTGACATTTATTAACATAGGGGAACAGCGTTAGGAAAGCGTACAAACAGAAGTGAAGAGTGGCTTGGAAATGGTCTGAAGCTCTACTCAATCAGTGTCAGGTTGGTTGTGTGCTGGTGGTGTTGGACCACTGCAGAAGCCACTCATGATACCATGCAAACTGTCTGCAGCAGAAGGCTCTGGAGTACAGCTGTAGTTTAAAGGACTTCTCAAGGATAGAGAGATAGATAGAGGATAGAGGATAGATAGATGACCTCGGTGCCAGGGAAGGCTGGGTCAGGCTAACAGGCCTGTAGTTCCCCGGATCCTCCTTACGACCTTTCTTATAAATGGGAGTCACAATCTCTCATCTATTTATGGAGCAGATTGTCTTGAGGGAGATCATGCGGCAGTGCAGGGTGACCGGGGGATCAGGCCTAGCCAGCATGGGTTCATGAAGGGCAGGTCCTGCTTGACCAACCTGATCTCCTTCTATGATCAGTGACCCATCTGGTGGATGAGGGAAAGGCTGTTGATGTTCTACCTAGACTTCAGCACAGCCTTTGACACTGTCTCCCACAGCATCCTCCTGCAGAAGCTGGCAGCCAGAGGCTTGGATGGCTGCACTCTTGGCTGGGTGAGGAGCTGGTTGGAGGGCCGGGCTCAGAGAGTGGTGGTGAATGGAGTCAAATCCAGCTGGCGACCGGTCGTGAGTGGTGTTCCCCAGGGCTCGGTGCTGGGCCTGTCCTCTTCAATATCTTTATTGAACCTCGATGAGGGCATCGAGTGCACCCTCAGTAAATTCGCAGATGACACCAAATTGGCTGGAAGTGTGGATCTGCCTGGGGGTAGCGAGGCCCTACAGAGGGATCTGGACAGGCTGGAGAGCTGGGCTGAAGCCAATGGGATGAGTTTCAACAAGGCCAAATGCCGGGTCCTGCACTTTGGCCACAACAACCCCAGGCGACACTACAGGCTTGGGGTGGTGTGGCTGGAGGACGGTGTAGAGGAAATGGACCTGGGGGTATTGATTGATGCTCGGCTGAACATGAGCCGACAGTGTGCCCAGGTGGCCAAGAAGGCCAATGGCATCCTGGCTTGCATCAGAAACAGCGTTGCAAGCAGGAGCAGAGAGGTGATTGTTCCCCTGTATTCAGCACTGGTGAGGCCGCACCTCGAGTACTGTGTCCAGTTTTGGGCCCCTCACTGCAAGAAAGATATTGAGGCCCTGGAACGTGTTCAGAGGAGGGCAACAAAGCTGGTGAGATGTCTGGAACACAGGCCGTATGAGGAGAGGCTGAAGGAGCTGGGAATGTTCAGCCTGGAGAAGAGGAGGCTCAGGGGAGACCTCATTGCTCTCTATAACTTCCTGAAGGGAGGCTGTAGTGAGCTGGGGGTCGGCCTCTTCTCTCGTGTCATCAGTGATAGGACCAGAGGGAATGGCTTCAAGCTACGGCAGGGGAGATTCAGGCTGGACATTAGGAAGCATTACTTTTCGGAAAGGGTGGTCAGGCACTGGAATGGATGCCCAGGGAGGTGGTGGAGTCACCGTCCCTGGGGGTGTTCAAGGAAAGGCTGGATGTTGTGTTGAGGGACATGGTTTAGTGGGAGCTGTTGGGAAGAGGTGAACGGTTGGACTGGATGATCTTTTAGGTCTTTTCCAACCTTGGTGATTCTATGATTCTATGATTCTATGATTTTGCCTGGATAGTTGCAACTGCGTCACTGGATTAAAAACTGGTATTAAATGTGAATGAAATGAAAAGGCAGGCTGAGCTTTAGTTGCAGTACCTGCCTGGTTATCATTTCTCCCTTGCTCCTATCTTCCAAACAAGGTAAAAAGAATTTGTTGTAGATGGAAATGGGGACAGTTTTCTTCGTGCTGTTCTGGAGAAGTTTGAGAGAGAGGAGGATGATCCCTGTCCTTGTCTAATCCTTCCTATTTGCTCTGGATTCCTACCTGTGAGAGCAGCATCGTAACGGTAGAGGAAAGCAATGCCAATGTGTCCCTAGAATTATGAATTGGACTTGATTCTAATTAAATCATGAATATTGAGTGTGTTTAATTTTAATTTACTTTTTGTTCATGTCTATAGCAAACCCTAGAGCGAGTGACCTCAGCATCATCTTCTTATAATAACAGACACAAAGAAAGGCCCCATGGTCTGCAGAGATCAGGCTTTTCCCCATGCGTGTTTTCTTTTGAGTTGATCTAAATCACTGTAATAACTTGTCCACTCTATAGCAAAGCAAACAATGAAACTGCCTATCTGAAGCACGTTGTTCCAACAGACCGTTGTCAAAAATCCTCCACGGTTAGGCAGAGTAAATTTGATGGTTTGGAATAAAGAAGAAAGAAAGGATGGTGAGTAGAGGAAGGATGGGACATCAGTCATTGGTCAGGAGGTCTCTTCTGGTACTCACTCTACTGAGTGGCAGTAAGTAAAGTGAAGAACAGATATCAGAGAAGCTTAAAAGGTTGTTTCTGTATGGTTTGAGTTTGCTTTTTCTGTAAGGATTTCAGAAAGGAAAGAAAAATTGTGACGGAAATATTTTTTTCTAAAAGGAAGCCAACTCCTTTTCTTGTACAAAGACAAAGCTCCAAAATCTTCATTGTCTGAGTGCTAATTAGATGGCAGGCTGGGGTGCAGCACCACTCATCCGTTCATTGGCCCTGTCCTGTGACCTGTTTTGCTGCCTCACCATCACTGAGGCATTCTCAGTCCGTGTTCTTTTATGCTCCAAATGGCTGCAGAGTTGTTGGAGAGGAAGACAGTGAGAGATGGGCAAGTGAGTGGCAATCCAGGAGGAAGTCATAGGCATTAAATAGAAGTTAGACAGTTCTGACTGGGTTTATTTTCATTTTCTGTTACCTTTAGAATACAAAGTTGTCTTTACCAATTTGGAAGAGATGTCTAGGCAAATGAGCTCCGTGTTGATTTCTTAAAAATTCAGAAGTAGAATTATTCATTTGGCTCTGAGGGGCAATGATTCCAGGACTTGCGAAGGAGAGTCTTGAACATCAGGATTAACAGCAGCCGTGATCAAAGCTAAGGACATTTCACTGAGATGCAGAATATGAAAGCATGTCATTTCTCAGCAGCAGCTCAGCATTCATTCACTTTATGAGTGATGAGTTACTTAAAAGTGGAGTGGTAAAATATTAATAATATCTTTCTGATAGGAATCTTTTATTGTTTTTAGTAATTTCAAGTTTGTGGTGACAGCCCCTAATCAGCACAATTTCTCTGTGATGAATTTACTGTCAAGCCACGTTAATTGGTAGAATGTATGGCAGTCATTAGTTGTTGCAAGAGCTTTGAGTAAATTTTCTGGTAGGGCTCTCATTTAAACTAGGAGTGGTAGTGTAGAGAACAGGGTACAATTCCCTGATCAGGAGTTTTGGGTTCTGTTACTTACAGTTTCATAATCAGCCTGAAGTGCATTGCCAAACACTTCATTCCAAGAGCTCATCTTAATTGCTGCATGGAATCTTATTACATGTCCTTGCTGTGATCCATCGGTGCCACAGAACAAATAAATTTCTGTTAGGTGCTGGCAACCATTGATTCTTATTTTGGTTGCAGGGATCAAAATTTTTCACAGTTAAAGGGACAGAATCACCACGTGCTCCAGAAGAGCTGAAGTGAATGGTAGGAAGTCCTTCTTGCGTGGACTTTTGCCCACAGAAGCTTATTCCCTATACCGTATTCCCTCAGAGACTCAGAAAGTTTTGTGGAGAACTTGCTGGGATGTATTTACGTAGGTAATGTTTGAGTGCCCAGACGCTCAATGTTCGAGCCGCAGGAAGACGCACTGGATGCTGAAATGGAAGCCGGGGCTTCTGTCTCCCAGCAGGCAGGCGCTGTCAGCTCCACTCTGGAGCGCGCCGTTGTTTGCGCTGAGCTCAGGAGATCCCTGAGTGTGCCCTGAGTGTTGTGTGCTGCGTGGCCCAGCCCCAGAAGTGGATTCCCACATGGCAGGAGGGAAAGGGCGAAGGAGGCTGCGGGCCCTTTCCTCGGCTTCGGCTCCTCTGTGCCCTGTTGCTGGCCGCAGAGAAGGGCTGCCTGCTGGGCACAGGGAGCGCCTTCTAGCCGCCGTCCCGCGCCCTGCAGCCCCCTCCTCATCCCATGCAGAACGCCATTCCCAGCAGCAGCACAGGTGCCATTTTAGAACCTTCCCCATGTCACAGCCGTCACCTTGGTCACTGCCGCCCCACCCGGCGCACTCGTCTCTAAGCGTGCTGGGCAGGTGGCAGCCATGTCCAGCACTAAGAGAGTGAGAGTTGAGGAGAGAGTGGTTTTAAATGGGAAGAGGGAGCTGGGGGCCCCAGAACCGAAGAGGAGGAGGGGGCCCACCATGACCATCAGGCAGAGGAGGGAGAGGAGGAAGGGAGCCCGGTTCCATCGCGCCCGGGCCAGCGCTGTGAGCGACCATGGGGAGCCCATGGAGGTGGATCTGCCTCCAGAGGAGCCCATGGAGGTGGATCCGCCTGCGGCACAGCTGGCCTGGCACCACACCACCGTGCCAGGCCCTGTGTTGGTGCGCTCACAGCTCCGCCATCGCTGGTCCAGGTGCTCGGCTCCTTACCCTCTGCACGGCCCCTGCCCCCGGCATTTGCTGGGTGGCATTGCTGACATCTGCTCCTCCTCCATCTTGTTGCTCCTCTGCGGTTCTGCGGGCCCCCGGTTCCATTTCCCCCCCGTAGGAGTTAGGTGCCACTTCTGGGCTTTGTTGTTGATTTTAGTGTTAGCTTAGTTTTAGTGTTCAGTTCAGTTTTAGCGTTAGGCGTAGGTTACTGTTAGGAGCTTAGAGTTAGGCGTAGGTTACTGTTAGGAGTTTAGAGTTAGGCATAGGTTACTGTTAGGAATTTAGAGTTAGGCATAGGTTCCTGTTAGGAGTTTAGAGTTAGGCATAGGTTGCTGCTGCCAACTGGCAGTAAATGCTGCTCACTCGGTAAGCCCTCCCTGAGTTCTCATGCAGAGAAATGAGTGTGACTGCCCTGAGAAGGGAGGTTTGAGGACGTCTGCGATGAATTGAATTTCCGTCTTGTGACTTTTCTGTTGCAGAACATCGAGGCATGTGAGTGGCTGAGAAATGGAGTTGGGGCTCAGGGGAGCAATTGAGCAATGGGTGCCTGTGTCACAACCTTCCTGAGCGGCCCTTGCAAGGTAGGTGTGCCTTACTGTGAGCGTGCGCTGGGGCATTGCTGTTCAAACACAGCTGGTGGCACTGTCTGCAGCAGGTCTGCTTTCTGTTAAGCTTTGCCCTTCTTTTGTGTCCTCCTGTCCTTTTCAGCTCCTGCTCCCCTCGCCTGCAAGCAGAGCAATGCTCAAGTTGGAGGAATCTTTTCCTCGGCAGGCGGTAAAAGACAACGCAGCTGCAAGTTTCGTGTCCTTCGTTGTCATTGGGTCAGTAGACCAAGGAGATGTTCAAAACAGCTCTAAGTCAGCCTGTCACAGCAGCGTGCGCGAGAGAATAACGACTCTTTCTCCCCTCTTGTAGAAAGCAGCCTCCTTGAGAGCAGGAGAGCAGCAGGCTGCCTGCTGTGTGGTGCTGAAGGGCATTTCTCCCAGCTGAGATCCCCGAGCCCACGCTGGCGGAGAACGTGCTGTGCCACCATCTCTTCTGTGGAGCCACTTTGCAGCTGCTCTGTGCGCTGGCCGTAATCGTGCCAGTTTCCAGGTGCCATAAGCCAGTAAGTTGTGCTCTCTGAGGCTGATAGAAAGGCATGGGCAATGGGCAGGGAGGGAACAATCTGTAGCTGTGGCCTACGGTGCTGTGCCCAGCACTGCTGAGAGTGCCGTCGTTTGTCCTGCCCTTCCTTCCGTGTGCGCGTGTTCCTGATGCACACCAGGAGCCTTGGGGTGCAAGCTCTGCTGCTGCTGCTGCTGTGCTGTGTGTGCTGCCAGGCAGTGTCCAAGCCCTGTGCAGGCGCTGCCTTGCAGGAGATGGCTTTGGGTTCGAGTTCGTATGGGACTTTTGGGAAGGAGATTGAGGTGGAGTTTCTGGCGTGCCCTGATGCCAGGAAGGCGGTTTCCAGTGCTGGCAGCCACAGCTGTCCGGGCGGTGACTTGAGCTCCCCAAGCGAGCTGTCAGCCACTTGTTACCTGTGAAGGTTCCCTGACCGTTTGTGCCTTGATTCTTGTAGGACTGGCACAGTCTTGACACTCAGTCTGGCGAGACAGTGAAGAAAGCCAAGGCAAGTGCTGCTCAGCTGAGGAAGGAAGCCCAGAAGGAGAGCAAAAAGAAGTGAGAAGGGCTTGAGCGAGAAGGCCCACAGGATACTGGAATCAGCTGGAATGCTTCCTCGGCGATGGCACCAAAGGCAGCGGACTGAGTCAGCGTCCGGTTTTCTGGCATGACCGTGCTTTCCCTGTCACGGGCAGTGCAGTGGAACTGAGGCACCTGGAAGGGAAGGGCTTGTGCTGCATTCCAAGCAAAGAGGGCTTGCCAGAGGCAGGTCTTCATCTATGGCAAGAGATGGAGAGGCTGTGTTTCTTCAGGCTGTGTCTCTTCAGGGCCAGGGCCGGTCTAGTATGAGATTGAAGTACGGCTAGCCGGGCCTGGAGAGAGAGGAGCTGACATAGCCACAGGGTCAGGCTTCTCCTCGTGTCTGCCTGGAGGCTGAATGACTCATTGCTAAGCAGAAACCCTGGACGCTGGGGTTTCATTTTGGGCTGTGTTGATAAATACAATCCAGAGCCTTTTGTTTTGAATAAAAATGAAACCAACTTTTTAAACACGGTGCTGCCTCTTTCAGTAGCTGGTCAAAAAGTCTTGTGCTTGGGCTGGCAATTGCGGGGCCATGAACCAGTCGGCTCTTTATCAACTGGGTGCTGTGTCACTGTATCACCAGGGTGCTACGTCACGTGGGTGTTGTGTCACTGTGTCATACAGGTGTTGTGCCACTGTGTCATCTGGGTGCTGTGTCACCTGGGTGCTGCATCACTGTGTCACCTGAGTTCTGCGTCACCTGGGTGTTGTATCACTGTGCCACCTGGGTGCTGTGTCACTGTGTCACCTGGGTGCTGTGCCACTGTGTCACCTGAGTGTTGCGTCATGTTGGTGTTTTGTCACTGTGCCACGTGGGTGCTGCGTCTCCTGGGTGCTGTGTCACTGTGCCATCAGAGCTCTGCGTCACCTGGCTTTTGTGTCACTGTACCACCTAGGTGTTGTGTCACTGTGTCACCTGGGTGCTGTGTCACTTTCCCACCTGAGTGCTGCGTCACCTGGGTGTTGTGCCACTTTGCCACCTGGGTGTTGTGTCACTGTGTCACCTGGGTGCTGCGTCAACAGTGTGCTGTGTAAATGTGCCACCTGGGTGTTGTGTCACTGCATCACCTGGGTGTTGTTTCACTGTGTCACCTGAGTGCTTTGTCACCAGGGTGCTGTGTCAGGGTGCCACCTGGGTTCTGTGTTACTGTGCCAGCTGAGTGCTGTGCCACCTGGGTTTTGTGCCACTGTGTCACCTGGGTGCTGCTTCACCTGGTGCTGTGTCACTGTGCCACCTGGGTGCTGTGCCAATTTGTCAGCTGGGTGCTGCATCACCTGGCGCTGTGTCACTGTACCCCCTGGGTGATGTGCCACCTTTGATGTTGTGCCACTGTGTCACCTGGGTGCTGCATCACCTGGGTGCTGCGTCACCTAGGTACTGTGTCATTCTGCCACCAGGGTGCTGCGCCACCTGGGTGCTGTGACACCTGAGTGTGTGTCACTGTGCCACCTGGGTGCTGTGCCACCTGGGTGCTGTGGAGTTGGGTGCTGTGTCACTGTGTCACCTTGGTGCTGTGCCACTGTGTCACTGGGTGCTGCGTCAGCCAGCACGAGAGGAGAGGCTGCACATCAAGAGTGTCTGCCTGCCATTTTGGATTGGCGCGTCGGTGTCTTCCTCCTTCCATGAAGGAGCCTGCACAGTGCACTGGGTGCAGCGTGCTACATGGCACTGCCTTCTGCTGCCTGCCTGCCTGCCCGCCTGCCTGCTGCACTGCTGGAGAGGAAAGAGCGGGTTGTGGGGCTGCGTGCAGGCAAGGAGCTGGCTGCAAAGGAGGGAAACGGAGTATTTAGGAGCGGTTAGTGCGTGTTAGGTTTGGGTGTGGATGCAGCGGGGGCTGAGTCACCTCCATCAGCTCCTGGGGGCTGGGGCCGAGCCCGGTGCGTGGGGCTGCGGGGCTGGGGCAGTGGTGTGGGTGCAGCACATGGGGCCGTGAGAGGGCGTGCAGCAGGGAGGGCGTTGGGCCCGAGCCGCGCTCGTGTTTGTCGCAGCACAGGGGCTGCAGGGGATGCCAGGAGTGCAGAGCAGAGCGGGGAGAGGCGGGCTGTATGAAGGCCAGGGCATGAAGTCTTCCCTTGGCAGCTCCGGAGCTGCTGGGCTTTTCCCCCAAGTCTTCAGACTGTGGGGTGATAAGGCTCCGCAGCAAAGGCAGCCGGGCCCTCCTGATACTTGGGGGTTAGGAAAGGGCAAAACAAATCAGAGTCTTTCAAGAGCACAAAGCAGTGAAGCACAGCACAAGCCATTTACTGTCTGCGTAGGTGATCTTCTCCAGGCATGTCCATTGGAGATGTGCAGACTGAGTGTGGACAGAAAGCAAATGGAAGGCAGGGCAGGGGAGGGGAGGGGAGGGGAAGAAAGTAAGAAATGAAAGGAAAGAAAAAGGGAAATGTGGAGGGGAAGAGAGAAGGAGAAAAGGAAAGGAAGAGAAAAGAGAAGCAAGGCAAAGGAAAGCAAAAGGGGGAAAAGGGAAAAGGCAGAAAAGGAGAAGAAGCCAAGTTGCATGCCGCCGGCGCCACCCGAGGGGAATCCGGCAGCGGGCCCCCCAGCTGCCCCTCCCCCTCCTCCAGGCCCCGGGCCGCCCTCAGCAACGTGACGCCGCAGGCGGTTGGTAGGGCCGGGGCAGGAAGTGGTTCCTGGCGGCGGAGAGCACTTCCGGGGCAGCGCGGCATGGCGGCGCCGGGCCGGTGAGCGGGGCCGGGAGGAGCGGGCTGTGTGCTGGGAACGGGGTCGGGGCTCGGTGCGGGGGCATGGAGGGGCGCTCGGGGGAGGAGCTGGCGGTGCTGCCGGCACGCAGAGGCGATGCGTGCGGCGCCGCCGAGTGCTGCGGGGTCGGGGGGCAGCTTCCTCTCAGGGAAGGCCGTGCGTGTGCGGAGCTTTGTTGGTGTTTCGGGTGTGCGAAGGAGGAGGCCCCGTAGGGCCGAGTTGTAGCCAGCAAAGCCCGGGCGGGCAGTGGAGCAAGGCGCGTGGGTGCTGTGTTGGCCGGAGGGTGCGGAGCTGGAAGAAGGTTTGTGAAGATGTGCTTCCTGTGGACGTCCCTTGTCAGGACGAGCCAGGGCTGCAGTTGTGTGTGACTGTGCTTGTTGCTCGGGAGAACTGCTGCCTTAGTAGGCTGGGGGGGAGGGAGAGGGAGATTTTAAGACTGCCATCAGTCAGGAGCACGGCACGTTTCTGCCTGCTTTGCTCATGCTGTTGTGTGGGTCCCCGCGAAGCATCGGTGAGCCAGGGTGGCCCCGTGTGTGTGGCAGCATTGTGCGCGGATGTGGAAAGGAGTCAGAGTGATTGTAATGAAAATGCAGCTGGCCGTATTGATGGTAGGGAATGGTTGAATCCCCAGCCGTGAGGCGCAAGAAGAGGCGGTGGATGCTAACGTGGAAAGCGGAGCTTGTGTGTGCCAGGAGGCAGGCGTGGCGAGGTGTGCTTTGGAGCCTGCTGTTGTTGGCGCTGGGCTGGGGAGGCCCCTGAACATGGCGCCGTGTGCTGCGTGTCCCAGCCCCAACAGATTCCCGTGTGGAAGAAGGGAGAGGATGAAGGAGGCCGAGGGCCCTTTTCTCGGGGCCGGCTCCTCTGTGGCCTCTTGCTTGCCGGAGAGAAGGGCTGCCCGCTGGGCACAGGGAGTGCCTTCTAGCTGCCGTCCCGTGCCCTGTCCTCCAGCCCCCTCCTCATGCTATGTGGAACGCCATTGCCAGCAGTGCGGCTGCCATTTTAGAACCTTCGCCGCATCACAGCCGTCACCTTGGTCACCGCTGTCCGGGCCAACGCACTCGCTCTGAGAGCTCTGGCAGCCATGCCAGGAGCGAAGAGAGCGAGGGGCGAAGTTTGCCCTATTTTAAATGGGAAGAGGGAGCTTGGCTTCCCAGAAGCGAAGAGGAGGAGGGGGGCCGCCTTTAAGATCAAGCGGAGGAGGGGGCAGAGAGTGCGTTTGCATCGCGCCTGGGCCAGCGCTGTGACCACCTCCGTGGAGCCCATGGAGGTGGATCCACCTCCGGATGAGCCCATGGAGGTGGATCCACCTCCCGATGAGCCCATGGAGGTGGATCCGCCTGCGGCACAGCTGGCCTGGCACCACACCACCGTGCCAGGCCCCGCATCGGCGCCGTCACAGCTCCACCGCCGCTGGTCCAGGCGCTCGGCTCCCTACCCGCTGCGCGGCCCCCGCCCCCAGCATTAGCTGGGTGGCATTAGTTTCCATCAGCTCCTCCTCCGAGCCTCCTGTGGAGCCAAGTTCTCCTCTTCCCATTTAAATGCTGCAGGTGTTATAGTTTAGTTGTTGTTTTTGTTGTTGATTTTAGTGTTTAGTGTTAGTGTTAGGAGTAGATTATTGTTCATATTTTAGAGTTAGGCGTAGGTTACTTGTAGTCTTTTAGTGTTAGGCATAGGTTCCTGTTCTTATGTTAGAGTTAGGTGTAGGTTACTTGTAGTCTTTTAGTGTTAGGCATAGGTTCCTGTTCTTATGTTAGAGTTAGGTGTAGGTTACTTGTAGTCTTTTAGTGTTAGGCATAGGTTCCTGTTCATACTTGACAGTTAGGGGTAGCTTGCTCCTGTCAAGTGGAAGTGAGCATCGCTCACTCGGTAAGCACACGCCTGATTGATCGTCCGAAGACATGAGTGCGAGTGCCGTGAGCACGGAGGCCCGATGGCATCTTGGATGGCTTGAATTTCCAGCTTGTGACTTTTGTGTTGCAGACCGTCGAGGAGCAGAGTGTGAGTGGCTGCGCCATTGCGTTGGGCCTCAGGAGAACAGTGTGTGACTGTGTCTCGAGCATCCTGCGTGGCCGTTGCCAGGTAGGCGTGCCTTACTTTGCAGTAAGCAGTGCTTAGGCGTGAGCCCAGCTCATCCCCCTGTGCTCAGCAGATGGGCTTTCTGCGTGCTTTATTTCTGTGCTTGGTGCCGTCCGGCACAGCAGCAGCAAGGCCGTGAACACGTACGTACCCAGGTAGATGCAAATGTGCAACTGATGGGATTAATGCTATTGTTGTTAGTGTTCATGAGACAGTGGTCGTGCATGTGCGATCAACCTCAGGGAGAAGTTGATTGTTGCCTGTTCAGCTCTGGCTGAAATGCAAGTTTGGCGTCCCTCCTTGTGGTTGGGTCGGAAGACCAAGGATATCTTGAGAGCACGTCTGTGAGTCAGGCTGGGAGTTTTTGCTAGCAGGAAGTCACAGCGTCGGAGCGCACGATAGGAATGATGGCTCTCGTTTCCCCCTTGTAGAAAGCAGCCTCCTGGAGAGCAGCAGAGCAGCAGGCTGTCTGCGCTATGGCCGCTGAAGTGCATTTCTCGGCCCCTGAGATCCCTGAGCCCACGCTGATGGAGAACGTGCTGCGCTGCGGCCTCTTCTTTGGAGCCGTTTTCCAGCTTCTGTGCGTGTTGGCCATAATGCTGCCAGTTTCCAAGTGCCCAGAGACAGTAAGTAGCGCTCTGTTTGATAGAGGTTGATAGAAATGCTGAGGAAATGGGCTGGGAGGGAAGCAGCTGGAGCCGTTGCCTACGGTAGCGCGCCGCGGCATTGCTGAGAATGTGGCAGTTTGTTCTGCCCTTCCTTGGGCGTGCGTGCTGTTCCTGGTGGCACGCAGGGAGCCTGGAGGTGCAAGCTCATCTTATCGTCCTGCTGCTGCTGCTTCTGTGGGCTGTGAGTGGCAGGCAGGGCGTCCCCCTGTGCAGGGACTGCCTTGCAGGAAAGGCCTGTAGACTGTAGGTTACGTGGGTTTTTTGGGAACAAGAGAGAGGTGGAGTTTCTGTTGTGCCCTGATGTCAGGAAGGCAATTTGCAGCACTGGCACCCAAAGCTGCCCAGTCAGGTGACTTGAGCTGCCAAAGCGAGCTGTCGGGCAATTGTCAGAAAGTTCCCTGACTGTTTGTGAATTGATTCCTGCAGGACTCGGACGGCTTGGAGTCTAAGACTTGGGAGACGGCGAAGAAACCAAAGGCAAGTGCTGCACAGCTAAGCAAGAAAGCCAAGAAGGAAAGCAAAAAGAAACGGTGAGGGCTTGAGCGATAAGCCTCAAAGGCCAAAGGAAGCAGCGGGAATGCTTGCTGAGAGGTGCTCCAAAGGCAGCGCACTGTACGTCTGGTTTTGTGGCGTGGCCGTGCTTTCCCTTGCACGGACATTGGAGAGGAACTGAGGAAGCTGGAGGGGCTTCTGATGCGTGACAAACAAATCGGACTTTGCCTGTGCGGGATTTCATGTCTGGCAAGAGCTGGGGACGCTGCGTTCCTTCAGGGTCCTTCAGCTCGATAGCTGTTTCAGAATGTTGATGATGAGGTGAACATAGCGCATGTCGCTGGTCATGAGCGGTATCCAGGCTATTTTATTTTCTGTTGACGTATCTACAAAACGCAACCCAAATCCCTTAGTTTCAAATAAAAGGGAAACAAACCTTTGACACCTGGTGCTGCCTCTTTCAGTAGCTGGTCCAAACATGCCTGGCTTGGGCTGGCAGCGGCAGGGCGCTGAACCGGCCGGCTTCACGTCCCTCCCTGGAGATGGAGCTGCTTTTCCCGCGTTTGCATGTTGGTCTTCCCAAGCGGTGGCCTTTCAGCCAAAGCGTAACTGCCAGCGAAGCCTGTGAGCATCACCTTGCTCTGTGAGGACTGCGAGAAAGAAAAGGAGGGGAGGCAGCGCACGAGGAAGAAAGGTGTCCCTGCACTCAGCCCCTTGAGCTCGTCACTCAAGCTTCCCTGGTGGCTTTTTCAGCCTTCTGTAGCACTGACTGTTCCTGCTTGGCCTGGGAAGGCCAGCTGCACCTGCGGGCAGCCGAGGGCTGCACGTCAGGCTCCCGTTGAGCCGCGAGGAGTTCAAGTGCGGGTGGGCTGGTGTGAAGAGCAGCGCTGGGAGTGGGGCAGGAGGAGAGGGCAGCGGGAGGGCTGCAGGTGAGCGCGCCTGGGGCCCAGAGCTCAGGCGTGAGCCGGGAGGGCAGCGAGCCGTGCTGCGCTGCTTCAGCTGCAATGGCTTTGAGGGAGAGGAGAGGAGAGGAGAGGAGAGGAGAGGAGAGGAGAGGAGAGGAGAGGAGAGGAGAGGAGAGGAGAGGAGAGGAGAGGAGAGGAGAGGAGAGGAGAGGGGAGGGGAGGGGAGGGGAGGAGAGGAGAGGAGAGGAGAGGAGAGGAGAGGAGAGGAGAGGAGAGGAGAGGAGAGGAGAGGAGAGGAGAGGAGAGGCTGCACATGAAGAGTGTCTGCCTGCCATTTTGGATTGGCGCGTCGGTGTCTTCCTCCTTCCATGAAGGAGCCTGCACAGTGCACTGGGTGCAGCGTGCTACATGGCACTGCCTTCTGCTGCCTGCCTGCCTGCCCGCCTGCCTGCTGCACTGCTGGAGAGGAAAGAGCGGGTTGTGGGGCTGCGTGCAGGCAAGGAGCTGGCTGCAAAGGAGGGAAACGGAGTATTTAGGAGCGGTTAGTGCGTGTTAGGTTTGGGTGTGGATGCAGCGGGGGCTGAGTCACCTCCATCAGCTCCTGGGGGCTGGGGCCGAGCCCGGTGCGTGGGGCTGCGGGGCTGGGGCAGTGGTGTGGGTGCAGCACATGGGGCCGTGAGAGGGCGTGCAGCAGGGAGGGCGTTGGGCCCGAGCCGCGCTCGTGTTTGTCGCAGCACAGGGGCTGCAGGGGATGCCAGGAGTGCAGAGCAGAGCGGGGAGAGGCGGGCTGTATGAAGGCCAGGGCATGAAGTCTTCCCTTGGCAGCTCCGGAGCTGCTGGGCTTTTCCCCCAAGTCTTCAGACTGTGGGGTGATAAGGCTCCGCAGCAAAGGCAGCCGGGCCCTCCTGATACTTGGGGGTTAGGAAAGGGCAAAACAAATCAGAGTCTTTCAAGAGCACAAAGCAGTGAAGCACAGCACAAGCCATTTACTGTCTGCGTAGGTGATCTTCTCCAGGCATGTCCATTGGAGATGTGCAGACTGAGTGTGGACAGAAAGCAAATGGAAGGCAGGGCAGGGGAGGGGAGGGGAGGGGAAGAAAGTAAGAAATGAAAGGAAAGAAAAAGGGAAATGTGGAGGGGAAGAGAGAAGGAGAAAAGGAAAGGAAGAGAAAAGAGAAGCAAGGCAAAGGAAAGCAAAAGGGGGAAAAGGGAAAAGGCAGAAAAGGAGAAGAAGCCAAGTTGCATGCCGCCGGCGCCACCCGAGGGGAATCCGGCAGCGGGCCCCCCAGCTGCCCCTCCCCCTCCTCCAGGCCCCGGGCCGCCCTCAGCAACGTGACGCCGCAGGCGGTTGGTAGGGCCGGGGCAGGAAGTGGTTCCTGGCGGCGGAGAGCACTTCCGGGGCAGCGCGGCATGGCGGCGCCGGGCCGGTGAGCGGGGCCGGGAGGAGCGGGCTGTGTGCTGGGAACGGGGTCGGGGCTCGGTGCGGGGGCATGGAGGGGCGCTCGGGGGAGGAGCTGGCGGTGCTGCCGGCACGCAGAGGCGATGCGTGCGGCGCCGCCGAGTGCTGCGGGGTCGGGGGGCAGCTTCCTCTCAGGGAAGGCCGTGCGTGTGCGGAGCTTTGTTGGTGTTTCGGGTGTGCGAAGGAGGAGGCCCCGTAGGGCCGAGTTGTAGCCAGCAAAGCCCGGGCGGGCAGTGGAGCAAGGCGCGTGGGTGCTGTGTTGGCCGGAGGGTGCGGAGCTGGAAGAAGGTTTGTGAAGATGTGCTTCCTGTGGACGTCCCTTGTCAGGACGAGCCAGGGCTGCAGTTGTGTGTGACTGTGCTTGTTGCTCGGGAGAACTGCTGCCTTAGTAGGCTGGGGGGGAGGGAGAGGGAGATTTTAAGACTGCCATCAGTCAGGAGCACGGCACGTTTCTGCCTGCTTTGCTCATGCTGTTGTGTGGGTCCCCGCGAAGCATCGGTGAGCCAGGGTGGCCCCGTGTGTGTGGCAGCATTGTGCGCGGATGTGGAAAGGAGTCAGAGTGATTGTAATGAAAATGCAGCTGGCCGTATTGATGGTAGGGAATGGTTGAATCCCCAGCCGTGAGGCGCAAGAAGAGGCGGTGGATGCTAACGTGGAAAGCGGAGCTTGTGTGTGCCAGGAGGCAGGCGTGGCGAGGTGTGCTTTGGAGCCTGCTGTTGTTGGCGCTGGGCTGGGGAGGCCCCTGAACATGGCGCCGTGTGCTGCGTGTCCCAGCCCCAACAGATTCCCGTGTGGAAGAAGGGAGAGGATGAAGGAGGCCGAGGGCCCTTTTCTCGGGGCCGGCTCCTCTGTGGCCTCTTGCTTGCCGGAGAGAAGGGCTGCCCGCTGGGCACAGGGAGTGCCTTCTAGCTGCCGTCCCGTGCCCTGTCCTCCAGCCCCCTCCTCATGCTATGTGGAACGCCATTGCCAGCAGTGCGGCTGCCATTTTAGAACCTTCGCCGCATCACAGCCGTCACCTTGGTCACCGCTGTCCGGGCCAACGCACTCGCTCTGAGAGCTCTGGCAGCCATGCCAGGAGCGAAGAGAGCGAGGGGCGAAGTTTGCCCTATTTTAAATGGGAAGAGGGAGCTTGGCTTCCCAGAAGCGAAGAGGAGGAGGGGGGCCGCCTTTAAGATCAAGCGGAGGAGGGGGCAGAGAGTGCGTTTGCATCGCGCCTGGGCCAGCGCTGTGACCACCTCCGTGGAGCCCATGGAGGTGGATCCACCTCCGGATGAGCCCATGGAGGTGGATCCACCTCCCGATGAGCCCATGGAGGTGGATCCGCCTGCGGCACAGCTGGCCTGGCACCACACCACCGTGCCAGGCCCCGCATCGGCGCCGTCACAGCTCCACCGCCGCTGGTCCAGGCGCTCGGCTCCCTACCCGCTGCGCGGCCCCCGCCCCCAGCATTAGCTGGGTGGCATTAGTTTCCATCAGCTCCTCCTCCGAGCCTCCTGTGGAGCCAAGTTCTCCTCTTCCCATTTAAATGCTGCAGGTGTTATAGTTTAGTTGTTGTTTTTGTTGTTGATTTTAGTGTTTAGTGTTAGTGTTAGGAGTAGATTATTGTTCATATTTTAGAGTTAGGCGTAGGTTACTTGTAGTCTTTTAGTGTTAGGCATAGGTTCCTGTTCTTATGTTAGAGTTAGGTGTAGGTTACTTGTAGTCTTTTAGTGTTAGGCATAGGTTCCTGTTCTTATGTTAGAGTTAGGTGTAGGTTACTTGTAGTCTTTTAGTGTTAGGCATAGGTTCCTGTTCATACTTGACAGTTAGGGGTAGCTTGCTCCTGTCAAGTGGAAGTGAGCATCGCTCACTCGGTAAGCACACGCCTGATTGATCGTCCGAAGACATGAGTGCGAGTGCCGTGAGCACGGAGGCCCGATGGCATCTTGGATGGCTTGAATTTCCAGCTTGTGACTTTTGTGTTGCAGACCGTCGAGGAGCAGAGTGTGAGTGGCTGCGCCATTGCGTTGGGCCTCAGGAGAACAGTGTGTGACTGTGTCTCGAGCATCCTGCGTGGCCGTTGCCAGGTAGGCGTGCCTTCCTTTGCAGTAAGCAGTGCTTAGGCGTGAGCCCAGCTCATCCCCCTGTGCTCAGCAGATGGGCTTTCTGCGTGCTTTATTTCTGTGCTTGGTGCCGTCCGGCACAGCAGCAGCAAGGCCGTGAACACGTACGTACCCAGGTAGATGCAAATGTGCAACTGATGGGATTAATGCTATTGTTGTTAGTGTTCATGAGACAGTGGTCGTGCATGTGCGATCAACCTCAGGGAGAAGTTGATTGTTGCCTGTTCAGCTCTGGCTGAAATGCAAGTTTGGCGTCCCTCCTTGTGGTTGGGTCGGAAGACCAAGGATATCTTGAGAGCACGTCTGTGAGTCAGGCTGGGAGTTTTTGCTAGCAGGAAGTCACAGCGTCGGAGCGCACGATAGGAATGATGGCTCTCGTTTCCCCCTTGTAGAAAGCAGCCTCCTGGAGAGCAGCAGAGCAGCAGGCTGTCTGCGCTATGGCCGCTGAAGTGCATTTCTCGGCCCCTGAGATCCCTGAGCCCACGCTGATGGAGAACGTGCTGCGCTGCGGCCTCTTCTTTGGAGCCGTTTTCCAGCTTCTGTGCGTGTTGGCCATAATGCTGCCAGTTTCCAAGTGCCCAGAGACAGTAAGTAGCGCTCTGTTTGATAGAGGTTGATAGAAATGCTGAGGAAATGGGCTGGGAGGGAAGCAGCTGGAGCCGTTGCCTACGGTAGCGCGCCGCGGCATTGCTGAGAATGTGGCAGTTTGTTCTGCCCTTCCTTGGGCGTGCGTGCTGTTCCTGGTGGCACGCAGGGAGCCTGGAGGTGCAAGCTCATCTTATCGTCCTGCTGCTGCTGCTTCTGTGGGCTGTGAGTGGCAGGCAGGGCGTCCCCCTGTGCAGGGACTGCCTTGCAGGAAAGGCCTGTAGACTGTAGGTTACGTGGGTTTTTTGGGAACAAGAGAGAGGTGGAGTTTCTGTTGTGCCCTGATGTCAGGAAGGCAATTTGCAGCACTGGCACCCAAAGCTGCCCAGTCAGGTGACTTGAGCTGCCAAAGCGAGCTGTCGGGCAATTGTCAGAAAGTTCCCTGACTGTTTGTGAATTGATTCCTGCAGGACTCGGACGGCTTGGAGTCTAAGACTTGGGAGACGGCGAAGAAACCAAAGGCAAGTGCTGCACAGCTAAGCAAGAAAGCCAAGAAGGAAAGCAAAAAGAAACGGTGAGGGCTTGAGCGATAAGCCTCAAAGGCCAAAGGAAGCAGCGGGAATGCTTGCTGAGAGGTGCTCCAAAGGCAGCGCACTGTACGTCTGGTTTTGTGGCGTGGCCGTGCTTTCCCTTGCACGGACATTGGAGAGGAACTGAGGAAGCTGGAGGGGCTTCTGATGCGTGACAAACAAATCGGACTTTGCCTGTGCGGGATTTCATGTCTGGCAAGAGCTGGGGACGCTGCGTTCCTTCAGGGTCCTTCAGCTCGATAGCTGTTTCAGAATGTTGATGATGAGGTGAACATAGCGCATGTCGCTGGTCATGAGCGGTATCCAGGCTATTTTATTTTCTGTTGACGTATCTACAAAACGCAACCCAAATCCCTTAGTTTCAAATAAAAGGGAAACAAACCTTTGACACCTGGTGCTGCCTCTTTCAGTAGCTGGTCCAAACATGCCTGGCTTGGGCTGGCAGCGGCAGGGCGCTGAACCGGCCGGCTTCACGTCCCTCCCTGGAGATGGAGCTGCTTTTCCCGCGTTTGCATGTTGGTCTTCCCAAGCGGTGGCCTTTCAGCCAAAGCGTAACTGCCAGCGAAGCCTGTGAGCATCACCTTGCTCTGTGAGGACTGAGAGAAAGAAAAGGAGGGGAGGCAGCGCACGAGGAAGAAAGGTGTCCCTGCACTCAGCCCCTTGAGCTCGTCACTCAAGCTTCCCTGGTGGCTTTTTCAGCCTTCTGTAGCACTGACTGTTCCTGCTTGGCCTGGGAAGGCCAGCTGCACCTGCGGGCAGCCGAGGGCTGCACGTCAGGCTCCCGTTGAGCCGCGAGGAGTTCAAGTGCGGGTGGGCTGGTGTGAAGAGCAGCGCTGGGAGTGGGGCAGGAGGAGAGGGCAGCGGGAGGGCTGCAGGTGAGCGCGCCTGGGGCCCAGAGCTCAGGCGTGAGCCGGGAGGGCAGCGAGCCGTGCTGCGCTGCTTCAGCTGCAATGGCTTTGAGGGAGAGGAGAGGAGAGGAGAGGAGAGGAGAGGAGAGGAGAGGAGAGGGGAGGGGAGGGGAGGGGAGGAGAGGAGAGGAGAGGAGAGGAGAGGAGAGGAGAGGAGAGGAGAGGAGAGGAGAGGAGAGGAGAGGAGAGGAGAGGAGAGGAGAGGAGAGGAGAGGAGAGGAGAGGAGAGGAGAGGAGAGGAGAGGAGAGGAGAGGAGAGGCTGCACATGAAGAGTGTCTGCCTGCCATTTTGGATTGGCGCGTCGGTGTCTTCCTCCTTCCATGAAGGAGCCTGCACGGTGCACTGGGTGCAGCGTGCTACATGGCACTGCCTTCTGCTGCCTGCCTGCCTGCCCGCCTGCCTGCTGCACTGCTGGAGAGGAAAGAGCGGGTTGTGGGGCTGCGTGCAGGCAAGGAGCTGGCTGCAAAGGAGGGAAACGGAGTATTTAGGAGCGGTTAGTGCGTGTTAGGTTTGGGTGTGGATGCAGCGGGGGCTGAGTCACCTCCATCAGCTCCTGGGGGCTGGGGCCGAGCCCGGTGCGTGGGGCTGCGGGGCTGGGGCAGTGGTGTGGGTGCAGCACATGGGGCCGTGAGAGGGCGTGCAGCAGGGAGGGCGTTGGGCCCGAGCCGCGCTCGTGTTTGTCGCAGCACAGGGGCTGCAGGGGATGCCAGGAGTGCAGAGCAGAGCGGGGAGAGGCGGGCTGTATGAAGGCCAGGGCATGAAGTCTTCCCTTGGCAGCTCCGGAGCTGCTGGGCTTTTCCCCCAAGTCTTCAGACTGTGGGGTGATAAGGCTCCGCAGCAAAGGCAGCCGGGCCCTCCTGATACTTGGGGGTTAGGAAAGGGCAAAACAAATCAGAGTCTTTCAAGAGCACAAAGCAGTGAAGCACAGCACAAGCCATTTACTGTCTGCGTAGGTGATCTTCTCCAGGCATGTCCATTGGAGATGTGCAGACTGAGTGTGGACAGAAAGCAAATGGAAGGCAGGGCAGGGGAGGGGAGGGGAGGGGAAGAAAGTAAGAAATGAAAGGAAAGAAAAAGGGAAATGTGGAGGGGAAGAGAGAAGGAGAAAAGGAAAGGAAGAGAAAAGAGAAGCAAGGCAAAGGAAAGCAAAAGGGGGAAAAGGGAAAAGGCAGAAAAGGAGAAGAAGCCAAGTTGCATGCCGCCGGCGCCACCCGAGGGGAATCCGGCAGCGGGCCCCCCAGCTGCCCCTCCCCCTCCTCCAGGCCCCGGGCCGCCCTCAGCAACGTGACGCCGCAGGCGGTTGGTAGGGCCGGGGCAGGAAGTGGTTCCTGGCGGCGGAGAGCACTTCCGGGGCAGCGCGGCATGGCGGCGCCGGGCCGGTGAGCGGGGCCGGGAGGAGCGGGCTGTGTGCTGGGAACGGGGTCGGGGCTCGGTGCGGGGGCATGGAGGGGCGCTCGGGGGAGGAGCTGGCGGTGCTGCCGGCACGCAGAGGCGATGCGTGCGGCGCCGCCGAGTGCTGCGGGGTCGGGGGGCAGCTTCCTCTCAGGGAAGGCCGTGCGTGTGCGGAGCTTTGTTGGTGTTTCGGGTGTGCGAAGGAGGAGGCCCCGTAGGGCCGAGTTGTAGCCAGCAAAGCCCGGGCGGGCAGTGGAGCAAGGCGCGTGGGTGCTGTGTTGGCCGGAGGGTGCGGAGCTGGAAGAAGGTTTGTGAAGATGTGCTTCCTGTGGACGTCCCTTGTCAGGACGAGCCAGGGCTGCAGTTGTGTGTGACTGTGCTTGTTGCTCGGGAGAACTGCTGCCTTAGTAGGCTGGGGGGGAGGGAGAGGGAGATTTGAAGACTGCCATCAGTCAGGAGCACGGCACGTTTCTGCCTGCTTTGCTCATGCTGTTGTGTGGGTCCCCGCGAAGCATCGGTGAGCCAGGGTGGCCCCGTGTGTGTGGCAGCATTGTGCGCGGATGTGGAAAGGAGTCAGAGTGATTGTAATGAAAATGCAGCTGGCGGTATTGATGGTAGGGAATGGTTGAATCCCCAGCCGTGAGGCGCAAGAAGAGGCGGTGGATGCTAACGTGGAAAGCGGAGCTTGTGTGTGCCAGGAGGCAGGCGTGGCGAGGTGTGCTTTGGAGCCTGCTGTTGTTGGCGCTGGGCTGGGGAGGCCCCTGAACATGGCGCTGTGTGCTGCGTGTCCCAGCCCCAACAGATTCCCGTGTGGAAGAAGGGAGAGGATGAAGGAGGCCGAGGGCCCTTTTCTCGGGGCCGGCTCCTCTGTGGCCTCTTGCTTGCCGGAGAGAAGGGCTGCCCGCTGGGCACAGGGAGTGCCTTCTAGCTGCCGTCCCGTGCCCTGTCCTCCAGCCCCCTCCTCATGCTATGTGGAACGCCATTGCCAGCAGTGCGGCTGCCATTTTAGAACCTTCGCCGCATCACAGCCGTCACCTTGGTCACCGCTGTCCGGGCCAACGCACTCGCTCTGAGAGCTCTGGCAGCCATGCCAGGAGCGAAGCGAGCGAGGGGCGAAGTTTGCCCTCTTTTAAATGGGAAGAGGGAGCTTGGCTTCCCAGAAGCGAAGAGGAGGAGGGGGGCCGCCTTGAAGATCAAGCGGAGGAGGGGGCAGAGAGTGCGTTTGCATCGCGCCTGGGCCAGCGCTGTGACCACCTCCGTGGAGCCCATGGAGGTGGATCCACCTCCGGATGAGCCCATGGAGGTGGATCCGCCTGCGGCACAGCTGGCCTGGCACCACACCACCGTGCCAGGCCCCGCATCGGCGCCGTCACAGCTCCACCGCCGCTGGTCCAGGCGCTCGGCTCCCTACCCGCTGCGCGGCCCCCGCCCCCAGCATTAGCTGGGTGGCATTAGTTTCCATCAGCTCCTCCTCCGAGCCTCCTGTGGAGCCAAGTTCTCCTCTTCCCATTTAAATGCTGCAGGTGTTATAGTTTAGTTGTTGTTTTTGTTGTTGATTTTAGTGTTTAGTGTTAGTGTTAGGAGTAGATTATTGTTCGTATTTTAGAGTTAGGTGTAGGTTACTTGTAGTCTTTTAGTGTTAGGCATAGGTTCCTGTTCTTATGTTAGAGTTAGGCGTAGGTTACTTGTAGTCTTTTAGTGTTAGGCATAGGTTCCTGTTCATACTTGACAGTTAGGGGTAGCTTGCTCCTGTCAAGTGGAAGTGAGCATCGCTCACTCGGTAAGCACACGCCTGATTGATCGTCCGAAGACATGAGTGCGAGTGCCGTGAGCACGGAGGCCCGATGGCATCTTGGATGGCTTGAATTTCCAGCTTGTGACTTTTGTGTTGCAGACCGTCGAGGAGCAGAGTGTGAGTGGCTGCGCCATTGCGTTGGGCCTCAGGAGAACAGTGTGTGACTGTGTCTCGAGCATCCTGCGTGGCCGTTGCCAGGTAGGCGTGCCTTCCTTTGCAGTAAGCAGTGCTTAGGCGTGAGCCCAGCTCATCCCCCTGTGCTCAGCAGATGGGCTTTCTGCGTGCTTTATTTCTGTGCTTGGTGCCGTCCGGCACAGCAGCAGCAAGGCCGTGAACACGTACGTACCCAGGTAGATGCAAATGTGCAACTGATGGGATTAATGCTATTGTTGTTAGTGTTCATGAGACAGTGGTCGTGCATGTGCGATCAACCTCAGGGAGAAGTTGATTGTTGCCTGTTCAGCTCTGGCTGAAATGCAAGTTTGGCGTCCCTCCTTGTGGTTGGGTCGGAAGACCAAGGCTATCTTGAGAGCACGTCTGTGAGTCAGGCTGGGAGTTTTTGCTAGCAGGAAGTCACAGCGTCGGAGCGCACGATAGGAATGATGGCTCTCGTTTCCCCCTTGTAGAAAGCAGCCTCCTGGAGAGCAGCAGAGCAGCAGGCTGTCTGCGCTATGGCCGCTGAAGTGCATTTCTCGGCCCCTGAGATCCCTGAGCCCACGCTGATGGAGAACGTGCTGCGCTGCGGCCTCTTCTTTGGAGCCGTTTTCCAGCTTCTGTGCGTGTGGGCCATAATGCTGCCAGTTCCCAAGTGCCCAGAGACAGTAAGTAGCGCTCTGCTTGATAGAGGTTGATAGAAATGCTGAGGAAATGGGCTGGGAGGGAAGCAGCTGGAGCCGTTGCCTACGGTAGCGCGCCGCGGCATTGCTGAGAATGTGGCAGTTTGTTGTGCCCTTCCTTGGGCGTGCGTGCTGTTCCTGGTGGCACGCAGGGAGCCTGGAGGTGCAAGCTCATCTTATCGTCCTGCTGCTGCTGCTTCTGTGGGCTGTGAGTGGCAGGCAGGGCGTCCCCCTGTGCAGGGACTGCCTTGCAGGAAAGGCCTGTAGACTGTAGGTTACGTGGGTTTTTTGGGAACAAGAGAGAGGTGGAGTTTCTGTTGTGCCCTGATGTCAGGAAGGCAATTTGCAGCACTGGCACCCAAAGCTGCCCAGTCAGGTGACTTGAGCTGCCAAAGCGAGCTGTCGGGCAATTGTCAGAAAGTTCCCTGACTGTTTGTGAATTGATTCCTGCAGGACTCGGACGGCTTGGAGTCTAAGACTTGGGAGACGGCGAAGAAACCAAAGGCAAGTGCTGCACAGCTAAGCAAGAAAGCCAAGAAGGAAAGCAAAAAGAAACGGTGAGGGCTTGAGCGATAAGCCTCAAAGGCCAAAGGAAGCAGCGGGAATGCTTGCTGAGAGGTGCTCCAAAGGCAGCGCACTGTACGTCTGGTTTTGTGGCGTGGCCGTGCTTTCCCTTGCACGGACATTGGAGAGGAACTGAGGAAGCTGGAGGGGCTTCTGATGCGTGACAAACAAATCGGACTTTGCCTGTGCGGGATTTCATGTCTGGCAAGAGCTGGGGACGCTGCGTTCCTTCAGGGTCCTTCAGCTCGATAGCTGTTTCAGAATGTTGATGATGAGGTGAACATAGCGCATGTCGCTGGTCATGAGCGGTATCCAGGCTATTTTATTTTCTGTTGACGTATCTACAAAAGGCAACCCAAATCCCTTAGTTTCAAATAAAAGGGAAACAAACCTTTGACACCTGGTGCTGCCTCTTTCAGTAGCTGGTCCAAACATGCCTGGCTTGGGCTGGCAGCGGCAGGGCGATGAAGCGGCCGGCTTCACGTCCCTCCCTGGAGATGGAGCTGCTTTTCCCGCGTTTCCATGTTGGTCTTCCCAAGCGGTGGCCTTTCAGCCAAAGCGTAACTGCTAGCGAAGCCTGTGAGCATCACCTTGCTCTCTGAGGACTGAGAGAAAGAAAAGGAGGGGAGGCAGCGCACGAGGAAGAAAGGTGTCCCTGCACTCAGCCCCTTGAGCTTGTCTCTCCAGCTTCCCTGGTGGCTTTTTCAGCCTTCTGTAGCACTGACTGTTCCTGCTTGGCCTGGGAAGGCCAGCTGCACCTGCGGGCAGCCGAGGGCTGCACGTCAGGCTCCCGTTGAGCCGCGAGGAGTTCAAGTGCGGGTGGGCTGGTGTGAAGAGCAGCGCTGGGAGTGGGGCAGGAGGAGAGGGCAAGGGTTGGAAGGGACCTCCATATCTCATCGAGTCCAACCCCCTGCCAAAGCAGGTTCCCTACACCAGATCTCACAGGTCGGTGTCCAGGCAGGTCTTGAACATCTCCAGAGAAGGAGACTCCCCCACCTCCCTGGGCAGCCTGTTCCAGTGCTCCGTCACCTCACTGTACAGAAGTTCCTTCGCACATTGGTGCAGAACTTCCTATGCTGCAGTTTCTGTCCGTTTCCCCTCGTCCTGTCTCCACTCAACACTGAAAACAGTCTGGCCTCGCCATTCTGCCCCCCACACCTTAGATATTTTTAGACCTGGATCAGGTCCCCTCTCAGTCTTCTTTTCTCAAGACTGAGCAGACCCAGACTTCTTTCGGTTTGTGTATTTATTTTTTGTGTAATTTTTTGAATATTTTTTTCTGTATCTTATGTATTCTTATATTTTCCACTTAAATGCTATTTTCCACATCAATTGCTACTCAGTTTGTACATATGCAGTGTAGCCCAGATATAGTGTACATAAGGAACCAAGCTCTCAGTGAATCTTAACAAAACAAAGAGCATGCAATGACTTTGTCTGTCTTCCTTCCTGAAACACATTTCTGGAGCTGCCAGGGTCAGTTGTTCTCACAAACCCACAATCCAGCAGGAAGCACACGGCTGTTAATCCAACTGTGTGGTGACTTCAGCCTGCAATAGCTGACTGGCCGTCTCTTGGCTCCTGGCTGGGGTCTGTGCTTGCAGGCTCACATCTGTCAGTGCCTCTGACAGGCCAGCAGCAGCTGGTTTGCACGTTGGTTCTGAGATCCCCTCTTCCTCAGTCTCTATGAGACTTTGCATAGGAAAAGTTCCTGGATATGGGTTCTCATCTCAGAGGTTTAAACATTTCCCTGAAAATTTCTTTCCATTTGCCTCACAGAGGTAGGTGGGCACTGCCTTCAGGATGCCCTAGGGTAGCTGACGTATGCATGAGAGTACAGGAAAGGTTTCCCAGGACTCTCAGGAGACATTCTGGAGCATGAATTTGCAGGTAGGTCCTCCTGCAGAGCTTGGTGTCCTTCTCCTTCCTGAGTAAGGTGCCACTTCCATCTCAGGAATGGAACAGCCAACAGAGGTGAGACAGAAACTCTTCAAGAAAAGGCTCAGTGTTGCACTCGGACAGAATTCAGTGGTGTGGTGGTGTGTTGAGCTGAAACTCAACCCCATTGCCCCTTAGCCTTGCAGCTCCTGTGGCTTGGTGACAGTGCTGCTGTGTGGCTGCAAACACAAGCAAGGACATGCAGTGGGCACTTCTGTCACACAGATTGTTTCCACCATAGCAAGTCTGTCGCTAATGGAGATCTCATGGCGGTGCCTGAAGGCTCAGGGCCTCTTTGAAAGTTGCTGCCAAGAACATTCCCAAGGAATGGACTGCACAGATTCCCACACTTACTCTCCTACTCATGTTAAAACCAAGCTTTGTTGATAACATTCAAAGATTGTATTTAAGGCTTGCCCAAACTGCAGCCCACATCAAAACACTAATCCATAATGCTTGTCCATACCCTAACAGTGTCCTGAAAACCTTAGCAGAACACCAAGCCCTCTCACTGAACCTTTGCTTAATCACTGCCCCAAAAGGTGAGTTCTAACCCTTAATTCCTATCCTGAACTCCCAACACCCATAGAGCCTGCTCCTGTGCTCTGCCCTCCTCACCTTCAACCCCTTCCCTAACCCTAAACTTTGAGTACTTGGCTGTCCTGAGCAGAGCAGGAATCGTGGAGTCTTTGAGCAAATGCGTGCAATGCAGTGATGAATGTGAGGTGATGTATGTACAGGAGGTGATGTGACTGATCAGCCTGAGGCCATCAGGAGGAGGTGGGTAGGAATGCTGCCATGAGCTCAGCTCTACCTCAGGATCTCTACCTCAGGATGTTAGGCCCTGGAACGGGCTGCCCAGGGAGGTTGTGGATGCCCCGTCCTTGGACGTGTTCAAGGCCAGGTTGGACGGGGTCCTGGGCAACCTGATCTGAATGTGTATGTTTGGTGGCCCTGCTAGGCAGGGGGGTTGGAACTACATGATCCTTGAGGTCCCTTCCAACCCGGGTGATTCTGTGATTCTGTGATTCTGTGATCTCCTGGGCCTGCAGGTGGCACGAGGCTGTGAAGGTGGCTGTGAGATCACTTCTGTGTGTGGAGTTGACAGGCCAGCCCCAGAAAAGCATTTCATGCCTGAAGCAGCTGTTGGTCAGCCCTTGGCTCCTGGCTGGGATCTGTGCATACAGGATCACATCTGCAGTGTCCCTGAGAGGCTGACAGAAAGTGCCAGGTTGACGTGTTGCCTGCGGGATCCTCTGTGCCTGAGCACCTGGTAGGGCCATAGAGCAAGAAGGAGGTTTGTGTGAGGGATTGTGATGGCTCTTCTGTGTGAGTTCACAACTCAATAGCAGGAGGGACATGACTTGGTTGTGTCTACCTGGAAACTGGCAGGTGCCTTGGAAGATGATGGTGAGGTTCTGTCACAGAGTTATCTAGGTCAGTCTATGCCCGTGACAGGGGGCAGTAGGCCCCTGGCCCCCCTCCAAGCCCCACAAAATGGGAAGGGTGAAGGAAGAGAGATAGGAAGATGGGAGCTGGGCTCAAGGAAGGAAAAAAGCAAAAACAGCAGCAATGATCTATGGAGGAAAACTTATTTTACTATGATATTGGAATGCAAGATAACACAGTATCATATAATCTAATTGAAACTGAGACTAATAAACCAGGTAAGATAGGAGAGAGAGAGAGTTCCTGAGTGAGTCAAACCTGAAAAGCTTGGAAGGGCTGGGAAAGCACCTCCAGCACCCACTGCCAGGCAGCAAGAGAGCACCCCATCCAAAGGGCCAGGTGCCATGACTTCAGTAATGTACAGGGACAGGTACCTGGAACTGCAGCATGAACACTTTAACTCCCAGTGCACTGCTTGATGTTATGGTGTGGAATGCTGAAAACCAAAAACACAGAACCATGACATTGGAGTTACCTCTCTTTATTCCAAGTTTAATCGCACTTTACTCCAGGCCTACTCACACTTTACTCAAGTATCTCTGACTCACGCTTTGCTCAAGAGTTACTCAAACTTTTCCTTAAATTTACCCACACTTGACTCTGGGTTTACTCACACTTTTCTCTGGGTTTTACTGACACCCTACTCTGGCTGTGTACACCCTCTGTTCCAGGCCTACCCACACTTTACTCCGGGTTTTTCTCACACTTTATTCTGAGTTCACTCACATTTAATCCTGATTTATTCAGAGTATTCTCCGGGTTTTATACACAATTTTCCCCAGGTTTGCACACTCTTTACTATGGGTTTACTTTTCCTCTACTCTGGGTGGACTCACACCTTACACTGGCTTTTACTCACACTTTACTCCATGTTTACTAACACTTTAGTCTGGGTTTTCTCACACTTGACTTGGGCTTACCTCACTCTTTACTCCAAGTTTACTTGCACTTTACTCCGAGTTTACTCACACTTCTTTTTTGAGTGCGTTGTACTCACACTTTACTCAAGATTTACTCAAACTTTTCCTCAACATTACTCATGCTTGACTCTGGTTTTACTCACACTTTTCTCCAGGTTTTACTGACACCCTACTCCAGGTGTGTACGCTCTCTCTTCTGGGCCTACGCACACTTGACTCCAGATGTTTCTCACACTTTGCTCTGAGTTTATTCACACTTTACTCTAGGTTTACTCACAGTTTTCTCTGGGTTTTACTCACACTTTCTAGCAGGTTTGCACACTCTTTACTCTGGATTTACTCTTCCTCTACTGTTGTTTCTGCATTTGATATTAAAAAGAGCAATTGGTTTGAAGAAGTAGAACACAATGCATTCGTATTCTGTAACATCCTTAGAAATAGTTGATATAAGAAGTAAAATACTGTATATGTGAGCAGCGTGTTTTAGAAGCATTGTTACTGAATTATGTTTTATATGTTAATTCTTTCTTGTGAAACTGTAGTAGTTGTTAAATGTTCCAAACAATGTGTGTATAGTATTAGGGATTAGAAAACATCTTGTAGAGTTGTTCTGTTAGGATAAGAAACTCCCTACAAAAGAAAAACAGATTTAACAAACATCAAAGAAGCCAGGGCCTCTACACAAGGCTGAACTGTCTGATTCCGTGAGAAGTTTGGGATGTGATGAGCAGGCACCAAGATCCTCCCCTCTGTTCTTCTCCCAAGCTTGTCTTTGTGGAAGGGAAGACAAGAAGGTATCTGCAAAAGAAGTCTCAAGTGTGGAATAAGTCCATTAATTAATTACAGATCTATGCTTAGGCTGCAAAGATTCATGTTTGTCCAGTGTCTGCATGTTTAGTGAAGCGTCGAGAAGATTGTGAACCTAAAGCACTCAGCTAATGAGGAACTAGGGGAGAAAGAGATCAGCATCGGGGAATACGGAATAAAAGATGTAATTCTGTTTTTCTGGGGTGCTCTCTTGCTTGCAGGAGGCCCTCCACTGCAATTGTGAATAAAATCGGCTTCATCAGAGATACCGTCCTAGAAAATTATTTGGATATTTCCAACAGAGAGGCCGCACCATACAGTGAACTACCAGAGAATGAAAAGAAATATGCCCTGCTCACAGATGGATCGTGTCGTCTTGTGGGGAAGCATCGCAGATGGAAATCTGCTGTGTGGAGCCACAAGTTGCAAGGCCACTGAAAGGAAAGGCGAATCAAGGCAATCTGCAGAGGTAAAGGCTGTCCAGCTGGCCTTAGATGTTGCTGAACGGGAGAGGTGGCCAGTGCTCTATCTTTACACTGACTCATGGATGGTAGTGAATGCCTTATGGGGGTGGTTACAGCAGTGGGAGCAAAATAACTGGCAAAGAAGGGGTAAACCTATTTGGGCTGCTGAACTGTGCAAAGACATTGCTGCCCAAATAAAGGATATGGTTGTAAAGGCGCATCATGTGGATGCTCATGTGCCCAAGAGTCGGGCTACTGAAGAACAGCAAAATAACCATCAGGTAGACCGAGCTGCCAGAATTGAGGTGGCTCAAATAGACCTGGACTGGCAGAACAAGGGTGAATTATTTCAGGCTCGATGGGCCCGTGAGACCTCAGGCCATCAAGGATGCGATGCAACATACAAATGGGCTGGAGACCAAGGGGTGGAATTAACTATGGACACTATTGCACAGGTGATTCATAACTGTGACACATGTGCCACAAGTAAACAAGCCAAGAGGATGAAACCTCTCTGGGAGGAAGGGCGATGGCCAAAGTACAAATATGGGGAGGCATGTGTCACGGTTCTGGCTGACGGCCAGAGAGGTGATAGAATGAGTCCAGATAGAGCGTGTGTCCAGATGGCTTGCTAAAAAACATGGCCTGAACCATGGTGATTGATTTAGGAGAGCTGGAGATACCTGGAGGATGAGGGACATCAAATACGCAGCAGGGCAGAGCAGCGGTGGACGCTGGGCCTTGGTCACTCTCACAGAGCACAGTCGCCCTTCCTTGGCTCCTCACCCATCCACCATAAAGTCTTTGTATACCCTTTGTGCTACAGTTCAGTTGTGCAAGTCATTTCACCGTGTCCCTGTGGTCCAAACAAGAGCTCAGGCCTACAACTCCACCAACATTTCTAGCTCAGCATGTGTTGGTGTTCTCATTAGTGTGAAAACACATAAGGCAACAACCTATCCAGAATGCATAATTGGATTTAGTGCATCTATGTTATTTTTGTTCAGAAGGTGGCACAACGTCATTAGACTCATTGTGAGGCTTGGAGTTGTCCAAGCAGCACAGACACTCCTAGGGCATGGATTTCCTGAAGGCCTTGTGTGGCATTTGCAGCTGCATGTGATTGTTCTGGGCAGCCCAGGGAACTGGCATGGCACTCGGCTGCTTCTGATGCCACTCACATGTAGGCCCAAAGAAAACTGAGTTGTCATCAGTTGAAGAATAAAGATGTGTGTCAGCTCTGTAGTTAGCTCTTGAGCTCCAGAATATGCAGCAGGTGGAGGGCAGAGAAAGATGTGCCTCTTCTTTCATGAGCTCATCCATTTAGTTAGCTGCATAACTCTGCTTGCTCCATGCAGACAGGTAAAAGAGGCACACCTGAGTGCCATAAATACAAGGGTCTGTTGTCATTTAGAATGGCCAAGAATAGCTCTGTGCCCTCTCTGGCCCTCAGCTGATGCTCAGGAAGGAGGTGTCTCTCTCAGGGATATCCCACACGCTTCACAAGCAATAGCACACATCCAGCAGCACCCCAGGTCATCAGTCAGGGTCTGTGTGTGAGCAACTGACTCCCCGCTGAAGGACCAAGGACTCAGAGCAGGAGCTCACATGCAGGCAACTCCTCGTGCACTCCTGAACTGAACCAGACGAATCCCTGAAACTCCTGTGGGTCCATGGGGAGCAGAATCCCATTTCAGCCATAGGATTTCCATCCAGGGCTGAGATGCTTGCACTGCCTCATCTGGATCACTGCCCTGCCCAGGGGAAGCCCACCCCTCCCTGTCCTTGCCTGTGTGCCCTTCTGTTACAGCAAACACTCTCTGGTAGGACTAACCGTATGTCTGGAGTTATTCCATGTCCACTGGACATTTGGTGCTAAATTCAGCAGGTTTAGACGTACCATCATGACACTGCTGCCTTTCAGGAGCTGTTGGCTGTGGAGACCCAGGGTTTTCTCAAGAGTGATCAGTGGGAAAAAACAAAGAAAAATGACGTCCTCTGCTGCTGAGCTGAGCCGGGCTGATGGGACACAGGGAGCTCCTACAAGTGGGCAGGGCTGCAGGGTGACAGCTCTGAGTAAGAGCAGCTCCCGTGTGCTGTGCATCAGTACTAGGGGCACGTTCTGCTGTGACATGGAGATGGAACAGAAGGGAGAGAGGGATTACAGGCTGTGTGGGGTGTGAGCAGGCTGCGACCTCACTGCAGGAGCATTGCTTTCAGCTATGGGCACGGTAAGTCTCTCAATATGGGCAATTCAATAAACCCTGGGAGTTCTCTTAGGTTTCCTTTTCCACTTGAAAAAATGCACTTAGCTCGTGCCCTGCAAACAGGGTGGGTTCTGGACAGCAAATAGGAATTCAGAGAGTTTGGGCTGGTGTCTGTATGCGCAGTCAGGGAAATGAGAGGAAAACAGCCCCCAGGATGAAAATCTGCAGACCACAGGGATACGATCAGGGAATTACTCCCTTCAGTGGATAAAAGACCTTCCTCTGAGCAAGCTCTGACCTAGAAACACATCTGCCCTCATGACCATGGGGTCCGAAGCACGAACCACCTCCTGTGCAGGCAGGGCAGCATCTCCCCAGGCCTGTGTCCATCCCCCTCTGCAGTGCACAGGGGCTGAGAGCGACTGCCTGGGGCTGTGGGCAACGCAATCTGTGAGGCCGGGAAGGAGCTGGATTTCCCTTAATGAGATGCCATCGTTAGGACACATCTCCCTCAGGTGTCCTTCAGAGCTGTGAGCTGACCTTCAGAATGCAAAACTGCAAAGTAGTCAAGCTCAGAGCAAGTAGAAATAAAGTCAGTCAGTTCCCCTTCCCCTGCACTAAGCAGCAGTGAATCCCTTTGCATCTCAGGTCTTACAGCTGTTCAGACTTCAGCAAGCACTCCTTAGGCATGGTGAGCAGGATGAGAATTTGTAGGAAAAAGTGATCCCTAGAACTTCTAGTTTTGACGCACATATTTTTGGCATTACAGTTCAGATGCTGCTCGGCACTGCTGATTAGAAGTGATTTTATCTGATACATTCTAAAACGAGCTGAAGAAACACTCCCCACATAGAAAGACTTGTCTTTGACTTCTTTCCTCCTTGAACAGGACCTGGTGCACAGAAGTACCAGATGCCCAACAGCAGCTCCATCAGCCAGTTCCTCCTCCTGGCGTTATGAAAATAAGCGATATTTCAGGGGAAAAACAGGGATTTCTATGAAAATAAGCGATATTTCAGGGGAAAAACAGGGATTTCTATGAAAATAAGCAATATTTCAGGGGAAAAACAGGGATTTCTATGAAAATAAGCGATATTTCAGGGGAAAAACAGGGATTTCTACGAAAATAAGCGATATTTCAGGGGAAAAACAGGGATTTCACAGAATCACAGAATCACCCGGGTTGGAAGGGACCTCAAGGATCATGTAGTTCCAACCCCCCTGCCTAGCAGAGCCACCAAACATACACATTCAGATCAGGTTGCCCAGGACCCCGTCCAACCTGGCCTTGAACACGGCCAAGGACGGTGCATCCACAACCTCCCTGGGCAGCCCGTTCCAGGCCCTAACCACTCTCCTTGTAAAGAACTTCCTCCTAACATCCAACCTCAATCTTCCCTCCTTCAACTTGGAACCATTTCCATGAAAATAAGCGATATTTAAGGGGGAAAACAGGGATTTCTATGAAAATAAGCGATATTTAAGGGGAAAAACAGGGATTTCTAGGAAAATAAGCGATATCTCAGGGGAAAAACAGGGATTTCTATGAAAATCAGAGATATATTAGGGGAAAAACAGGGATTTCGATGAAAATAAGCGATATTTAAGGTTAAAAACAGGGATTTCTATGAAAATCAGAGATATTTTAGGTTTAAAAACAGGGATTTCTATGAAAATAAGCGATATTTTAGGGGAAAAACAGGGATTTCCATGCAAGAAGCGATATTTCAGGGAAAAAACAGGGATTTCGATGAAAATCAGAGATATTTTAGGGTTAAAAACAGGGATTTCTATGAAAATAAGTGATATTTAAGGGGAAAAACAGGGATTTCGATGAAAATAAGCGATATTTTAGCATTAAAAACAGGGATTTCTATGAAAATAAGGGATATTTCATGGGAAAAACAGGGATCTCTATGAAAATAAGCGATATTTAATGGGAAAAACAGGGATTTCAAGGAAAATAAGCGATATTGTAGGGGAAAAACAGGGATTTCTATGAAAATAAGTGATATTTTAGGGTTCAAAATAGGGATTTCTATGAAAATAAGCGATATTTCAGGGGAAAAAAAAGGAATGACGATGAAAATAAGCAATATTTTAGGAGAAAAAGAGGGATTTCTATGAAAACAAGCGATATTTCAGACGAAAAACAGGGATTTCGATGAAAATAAGCAATATTTTAGGGTTCAAAATAGGGATTTCTATGAAAATAAGCGATATTTTTAAGGGGAAAAAGAGGGATTTCTATGAAAATAAGCAATATTTGAGGGTTAAATACAGGGATTTCCATGAAAATAAGCGATATTTCAGGGGAAAAACAGGGATTTCTATGAAAATAAGCAATATTTCAGGGGAAAAACAGGGATTTCTATGAAAATAAGCGATATTTCAGGGGAAAAACAGGGATTTCTACGAAAATAAGCGATATTTCAGGGGAAAAACAGGGATTTCACAGAATCACAGAATCACCCGGGTTGGAAGGGACCTCAAGGATCATGTAGTTCCAACCCCCCTGCCTAGCAGAGCCACCAAACATACACATTCAGATCAGGTTGCCCAGGACCCCGTCCAACCTGGCCTTGAACACGGCCAAGGACGGTGCATCCACAACCTCCCTGGGCAGCCCGTTCCAGGCCCTAACCACTCTCCTTGTAAAGAAATTCCTCCTAACATCCAACCTCAATCTTCCCTCCTTCAACTTGGAACCATTTCCATGAAAATAAGCGATATTTAAGGGGGAAAAC
This sequence comes from Tympanuchus pallidicinctus, assembly GCF_026119805.1. Classification (NCBI taxonomy): domain Eukaryota; kingdom Metazoa; phylum Chordata; class Aves; order Galliformes; family Phasianidae; genus Tympanuchus; species Tympanuchus pallidicinctus. The sequence continues at coordinate 10,035,577 of NW_026294741.1, forward strand.
AGGGATTTCTATGAAAATAAGCGATATTTAAGGGGAAAAACAGGGATTTCTAGGAAAATAAGCGATATCTCAGGGGAAAAACAGGGATTTCTATGAAAATCAGAGATATATTAGGGGAAAAACAGAGATTTCTAGGAAAATAAGCGATATTTAAGGTTAAAAACAGGGATTTCTATGAAAATCAGAGATATTTTAGGTTTAAAAACAGGGATTTCTATGAAAATAAGCGATATTTTAGGGGAAAAACAGGGATTTCCATGCAAGAAGCGATATTTCAGGGAAAAAACAGGGATTTCGATGAAAATCAGAGATATTTTAGGGTTAAAAACAGGGATTTCTATGAAAATAAGTGATATTTAAGGGGAAAAACAGGGATTTCGATGAAAATAAGCGATATTTTAGCATTAAAAACAGGGATTTCTATGAAAATAAGGGATATTTCATGGGAAAAACAGGGATCTCTATGAAAATAAGCGATATTTAATGGGAAAAACAGGGATTTCAAGGAAAATAAGCGATATTGTAGGGGAAAAACAGGGATTTCTATGAAAATAAGTGATATTTTAGGGTTCAAAATAGGGATTTCTATGAAAATAAGCGATATTTCAGGGGAAAAAAAAGGAATGACGATGAAAATAAGCAATATTTTAGGAGAAAAAGAGGGATTTCTATGAAAACAAGCGATATTTCAGACGAAAAACAGGGATTTCGATGAAAATAAGCAATATTTTAGGGTTCAAAATAGGGATTTCTATGAAAATAAGCGATATTTTTAAGGGGAAAAAGAGGGATTTCTATGAAAATAAGCGATATTTTAGGGTTCAAAAGAGGGATTTCTATGAAAATAAGCGATATTTCAGACGAAAAACAGGGATTTCGATGAAAATAAGTGATATATTAGGGTTCAAAACCTGGGATTTCTATGAAAATAAGCGATATAACAGGGTTCAAAACAGGGATTTCTATGAAAATAAGCGATATTTAAGGGGAAAAACAGGGATTTCTAGGAAAGAAGCGATATTTCAGGGGAAAAACAGGGATTTCTATGAAAATAAGCAATATTTTATGGGAAAAACAGGGATTTCTATGAAAATAAGCGATATTTAAGGGGAAAAACAGGAATTTCTATGAAAATAAGGGACATTTCAGGGGAAAAACAGGGATTTCTATGAAAATAAGTGCTATTAAAGGGGAAAAAAGAGGGATTTCTAGGAAAATAAGCGATATTTCAGACGAAAAACAGGGATTTAAATGAAAATAAGCGATATTTCAGGGAAAAAACTGGGATTTCTATGAAAATAAGCGATATTTCAGGGGAAAAACAGGGATTTCTATGAATATAAGCGATATATCAGGGGAAAAAAGAGGGATTTCTATGAAAATAAGCGATATTTCAGGGGAAAAACAGGGATTTCTATGAAAATATGCGATATTTCAGTGGAAAAACAGGGAATTCGGTGAAATTAAGTGATATTTCAGCGGAGAAATAGGGATTTCGATGAAAATAAGCAATATTTGAGGGTTAAATGCAGGGATTTCTATGAAAATAAGGGATATTTTCGGGTTCAAAACTGGGATTTCCATGAAAATTAGCGATATTTTAGGGGAAGAACAGGGATTTCTATGAAAATAAGCGATATATCAGGGTTCAAAACAGGGATTTCTATGAAAATAAGCGATATTTCAGAGGAAAAACAGGGATTTCTATGAAAATAAGCGAAATTTAAGGAAAAAACAGGGAATTCGGTGAAAATAAGCGAAATTTCAGAGGAGAAATAGGGATTTCTATGAAAATAAGCAATATTTGAGGGTTAAATACAGGGATTTCTATGAAAATAAGCGATATTTCAGGGGAAAAACTGGGATTTCCATTAAAATAAGCGATATTTCAGGGGAAAAACAGGGATTTCTATGAAAATAAGCGATATATCAGGGTTCAAAACAAATGTTTCTATGAAAATAAGCGATATTTCAGTGGAAAAACAGGGATTTCTATGAAAATAAGCGAAATGTAAGGGAAAAATACAGGGAATTCGTTGAAAATATGCGAAATTTCAGGGGAGAATTAGGGATTTCTATGAAAATAAGCAATATTTGAGGGTTAAATACAGGGATTTCTATGAAAATAAGCGATATTTCAGGGGAAAAACAGGGATTTCTATGAGGATAAGCGATATTTTAGGGGAAAAACAGGGATTTCTTTGAAAATAAGCGATATATCACTGGTCAAAACAGGGATTTCTATGAAAATAAGCGATATTTTAGTGTTAAATAAAGGGATTTCTATGAAAATAAGCGATATTTCAGGGAAGAAACAGGGATTTCTAGGAAATTAAGCGATATTTGAGGGTTAAAAACAGGAATTTCTATGAAAATTAGTGAAATTTCAGGGGACAAACAGGGATTTCAATGAAAATAAGCAATATTTGAGGGTTAAATGCAGGGATTTCTATGAAAATAAGGGATATTTTAGGGTTCAAAACAGGGATTTCCATGAAAATATGCGATATTTAAGGGGAAAAACTGGGATTTCTATGAAAATAAGCAATATTTCAGGGGAAAAAACAGGGATTTCGATGAAAATAAGCGATATTTCAGGGGAAAAACAGGGATTTCTATGAAAATAAGCGATATTTAAGGGGAAAAACAGGGATTTCGATGAAAATAAGTGATATTTTAGGGGAAAAAAAGGGAATTCGGTGAAAATAAGCGATATTTCTGGGGAGAAACAGGGATTTCTATAAAAATAAGCAATATTTGAGGGTTAAATACAGGGATTTCTATGAAAATAAGGGATATTTTCGGGTTCAAAACTGGCATTTCGATGAAAATAAGCGATATTTTAGCATTAAAAACAGGGATTTCTATGAAAATAAGGGATATTTCATGGGAAAAACAGGGATCTCTATGAAAATAAGCGATATTTAATGGGAAAAACAGGGATTTCAAGGAAAATAAGCGATATTGTAGGGGAAAAACAGGGATTTCTATGAAAATAAGTGATATTTTAGGGTTCAAAATAGGGATTTCTATGAAAATAAGCGATATTTCAGGGGAAAAAAAAGGAATGACGATGAAAATAAGCAATATTTTAGGAGAAAAACAGGGATTTCTATGAAAACAAGCGATATTTCAGACGAAAAACAGGGATTTCGATGAAAATAAGCAATATTTTAGGGTTCAAAATAGGGATTTCTATGAAAATAAGCGATATTTTTAAAGGGAAAAAGAGGGATTTCTATGAAAATAAGCGATATTTTAGGGTTCAAAAGAGGGATTTCTATGAAAATAAGCGATATTTCAGACGAAAAACAGGGATTTCGATGAAAATAAGTGATATATTAGGGTTCAAAACCTGGGATTTCTATGAAAATAAGCGATATAACAGGGTTCCAATCAGGGATTTCTATGAAAATAAGCGATATTTAAGGGGAAAAACAGGGATTTCTAGGAAAGAAGCGATATTTCAGGGGAAAATAGGGATTTCTATAAAAGTAAGTGATAGTTCAGGGGAAAAACCAGGGATTTCGATGAAAATATGCGATATTTCAGGGAAAAAACTGGGATTTCTATGAAAATAAGCGATATTTTAGGGGAAAAACAGGGATTTCTATGAAAATAAGCGATATTTCAGGGGAAAAACAGGGATTTCTATGAAAATAAGCGATATTTCAGGGGAAAAACAGGGATTTCTATGAAAATAAGCGATATTTAAGGGGAAAAACAGGAATTTCTATGAAAATAAGGGACATTTCAGGGGAAAAACAGGGATTTCTATGAAAATAAGTGCTATTAAAGGGGAAAAAAGAGGGATTTCCATGAAAATAAGCGATATTTCAGACGAAAAACAGGGATTTAAATGAAAATAAGCGATATTTCAGGGAAAAAACTGGGATTTCTATGAAAATAAGCGATATTTCAGGGGAAAAACAGGGATTTCTATGAATATAAGCGATATATCAGGGGAAAAAAGAGGGATTTCTATGAAAATAAGCGATATTTCAGGGGAAAAACAGGGATTTCTATGAAAATATGCGATATTTCAGTGGAAAAACAGGGAATTCGGTGAAATTAAGTGATATTTCAGCGGAGAAATAGGGATTTCGATGAAAATAAGCAATATTTGAGGGTTAAATGCAGGGATTTCTATGAAAATAAGGGATATTTTCGGGTTCAAAACTGGGATTTCCATGAAAATTAGCGATATTTTAGGGGAAGAACAGGGATTTCTATGAAAATAAGCGATATATCAGGGTTCAAAACAGGGATTTCTATGAAAATAAGCGATATTTCAGAGGAAAAACAGGGATTTCTATGAAAATAAGCGAAATTTAAGGAAAAAACAGGGAATTCGGTGAAAATAAGCGAAATTTCAGAGGAGAAATAGGGATTTCTATGAAAATAAGCAATATTTGAGGGTTAAATACAGGGATTTCTATGAAAATAAGCGATATTTCAGGGGAAAAACTGGGATTTCCATTAAAATAAGCGATATTTCAGGGGAAAAACAGGGATTTCTATGAAAATAAGCGATATATCAGGGTTCAAAACAAATGTTTCTATGAAAATAAGCGATATTTCAGTGGAAAAACAGGGATTTCTATGAAAATAAGCGAAATGTAAGGGAAAAATACAGGGAATTCGTTGAAAATATGCGAAATTTCAGGGGAGAATTAGGGATTTCTATGAAAATAAGCAATATTTGAGGGTTAAATACAGGGATTTCTATGAAAATAAGCGATATTTCAGGGGAAAAACAGGGATTTCTATGAGGATAAGCGATATTTTAGGGGAAAAACAGGGATTTCTTTGAAAATAAGCGATATATCACTGGTCAAAACAGGGATTTCTATGAAAATAAGCGATATTTTAGTGTTAAATAAAGGGATTTCTATGAAAATAAGCGATATTTCAGGGAAGAAACAGGGATTTCTAGGAAATTAAGCGATATTTGAGGGTTAAAAACAGGAATTTCTATGAAAATTAGTGAAATTTCAGGGGACAAACAGGGATTTCAATGAAAATAAGCAATATTTGAGGGTTAAATGCAGGGATTTCTATGAAAATAAGGGATATTTTAGGGTTCAAAACAGGGATTTCCATGAAAATATGCGATATTTAAGGGGAAAAACTGGGATTTCTATGAAAATAAGCAATATTTCAGGGGAAAAAACAGGGATTTCGATGAAAATAAGCGATATTTCAGGGGAAAAACAGGGATTTCTATGAAAATAAGCGATATTTAAGGGGAAAAACAGGGATTTCGATGAAAATAAGTGATATTTTAGGGGAAAAAAAGGGAATTCGGTGAAAATAAGCGATATTTCTGGGGAGAAACAGGGATTTCTATAAAAATAAGCAATATTTGAGGGTTAAATACAGGGATTTCTATGAAAATAAGGGATATTTTCGGGTTCAAAACTGGCATTTCGATGAAAATAAGCGATATTTTAGCATTAAAAACAGGGATTTCTATGAAAATAAGGGATATTTCATGGGAAAAACAGGGATCTCTATGAAAATAAGCGATATTTAATGGGAAAAACAGGGATTTCAAGGAAAATAAGCGATATTGTAGGGGAAAAACAGGGATTTCTATGAAAATAAGTGATATTTTAGGGTTCAAAATAGGGATTTCTATGAAAATAAGCGATATTTCAGGGGAAAAAAAAGGAATGACGATGAAAATAAGCAATATTTTAGGAGAAAAACAGGGATTTCTATGAAAACAAGCGATATTTCAGACGAAAAACAGGGATTTCGATGAAAATAAGCAATATTTTAGGGTTCAAAATAGGGATTTCTATGAAAATAAGCGATATTTTTAAAGGGAAAAAGAGGGATTTCTATGAAAATAAGCGATATTTTAGGGTTCAAAAGAGGGATTTCTATGAAAATAAGCGATATTTCAGACGAAAAACAGGGATTTCGATGAAAATAAGTGATATATTAGGGTTCAAAACCTGGGATTTCTATGAAAATAAGCGATATAACAGGGTTCCAATCAGGGATTTCTATGAAAATAAGCGATATTTAAGGGGAAAAACAGGGATTTCTAGGAAAGAAGCGATATTTCAGGGGAAAAACAGGGATTTCTATAAAAATAAGTGATAGTTCAGGGGAAAAACCAGGGATTTCGATGAAAATATGCGATATTTCAGGGAAAAAACTGGGATTTCTATGAAAATAAGCGATATTTTAGGGGAAAAACAGGGATTTCTATGAAAATAAGCGATATTTCAGGGGAAAAACAGGGATTTCTATGAAAATAAGCGATATTTCAGGGGAAAAACAGGGATTTCTATGAAAATAAGCGATATTTAAGGGGAAAAACAGGAATTTCTATGAAAATAAGGGACATTTCAGGGGAAAAACAGGGATTTCTATGAAAATAAGTGCTATTAAAGGGGAAAAAAGAGGGATTTCTAGGAAAATAAGCGATATTTCAGGGGAAAAACAGGGATTTAAATGAAAATAAGCGATATTTCAGGGGAAAAACTGGGATTTCTATGAAAATAAGCGATATTTCAGGGGAAAAACAGGGATTTCTATGAAAATAAGCGATATTTTTTTGGCGTTAAAAACAGGGATTTCTATGAAAATAAGCGATATATCAGGGGAAAAAAGAGGGATTTCTATGAAAATAAGCGATATTTCAGGGGAAAAACAGGGATTTCTATGAAAATATGCGATATTGTAGGGGAAAAACAGGGATTTCTATGAAAATCAGAGATATTTCAGTGGAAAAACAGGGAATTCGATGAAATTAAGTGATATTTCAGCGGAGAAATAGGGATTTCGATGAAAATAAGCAATATTTGAGGGTTAAATACAGGGATTTCTATGAAAATAAGGGATATTTTCGGGTTCAAAACTGGGATTTCCATGAAAATTAGCGATATTTTAGGGGAAGAACAGGGATTTCTATGAAAATAAGCGATATATCAGGGTTCAAAACAGGGATTTCTATGAAAATAAGCGATATTTCAGAGGAAAAACAGGGATTTCTATGAAAATAAGCGAAATTTAAGGAAAAAACAGGGAATTCGGTGAAAATAAGCGAAATTTCAGAGGAGAAATAGGGATTTCTATGAAAATAAGCAATATTTGAGGGTTAAATACAGGGATTTCTATGAAAATAAGCGATATTTCAGGGGAAAAACAGGGATTTCGATGAAAATAAGCGATATTTCAGGGGAAAAACAGGGATTTCTATGAAAATAAGCGATATATCAGGGTTCAAAACAAATGTTTCTATGAAAATAAGCGATATTTCAGTGGAAAAACAGGGATTTCTATGAAAATAAGCGAAATGTAAGGGAAAAATACAGGGAATTCGTTGAAAATATGCGAAATTTCAGGGGAGAATTAGGGATTTCTATGAAAATAAGCAATATTTGAGGGTTAAATACAGGGATTTCTATGAAAATAAGCGATATTTCAGGGGAAAAACAGGGATTCCTATGAGGATAAGCGATATTTGAGGGTGAAATACAGGGATTTCTATGAAAATAAGCGATATTTCAGGGGAAAAACTGGGATTTCCATTAAAATAAGCGATATTTAAGGGGAAAAACAGGGATTTCTATGAAAATAAGCGATATATCAGGGTTCAAAACAAATGTTTCTATGAAAATAAGCGATATTTCAGTGGAAAAACAGGGATTTCAATGAAAATAAGCGAAATGTGAGGGAAAAATACAGGGAATTCGTTGAAAATATGCGAAATTTCAGGGGAGAATTAGGGATTTCTATGAAAATAAGCAATATTTGAGGGTTAAATACAGGGATTTCTATGAAAATAAGCGATATTTCAGGGGAAAAACAGGGATTTCTATGAAAATAAGCGATATTTTAGGGGAAAAACAGGGATTTCTTTGAAAATAAGCGATATATCACTGGTCAAAACAGGGATTTCTATGAAAATAAGCGATATTTTAGTGTTAAATAAAGGGATTTCTATGAAAATAAGCGATATTTCAGGGAAGAAACAGGGATTTCTAGGAAATTAAGCGATATTTGAGGGTTAAAAACAGGAATTTCTATGAAAATTAGTGAAATTTCAGGGGGCAAACAGGGATTTCAATGAAAATAAGCAATATTTGAGGGTTAAATGCAGGGATTTCTATGAAAATAAGGGATATTTTCGGGTTCAAAACTGGCATTTCGATGAAAATAAGCGATATTTTAGCATTAAAAACAGGGATTTCTATGAAAATAAGGGATATTTAATGGGAAAAACAGGGATCTCTATGAAAATAAGCGATATTGTAGGGGAAAAACAGGGATTTCTATGAAAATAAGTGATATTTTAGGGTTCAAAATAGGGATTTCTATGAAAATAAGCGATATTTCAGGGGAAAAAAAAGGAATGACGATGAAAATAAGCAATATTTTAGGAGAAAAAGAGGGATTTCTATGAAAACAAGCGATATTTCAGACGAAAAACAGGGATTTCGATGAAAATAAGCAATATTTTAGGGTTCAAAATAGGGATTTCTATGAAAATAAGCGATATTTTTAAGGGGAAAAAGAGGGATTTCTATGAAAATAAGCGATATTTTCGGGTTCAAAATAGGGATTTCTCTGAAAATAAGCGATATTTCAGACGAAAAACAGGGATTTCGATGAAAATAAGTGATATATTAGGGTTCAAAACCTGGGATTTCTATGAAAATAAGCGATATAACAGGGTTCAAAACAGGGATTTCTATGAAAATAAGCGATATTTAAGGGGAAAAACAGGGATTTCTATAAAAATAAGTGATAGTTCAGGGGAAAAACCAGGGATTTCGATGAAAATATGCGATATTTCAGGGAAAAAACTGGGATTTCTATGAAAATAAGCGATATTTTAGGGGAAAAACAGGGATTTCTATGAAAATAAGCGATATTTCAGGGGAAAAACAGGGATTTCTATGAAAATAAGCGATATTTCAGGGGAAAAACAGGGATTTCTATGAAAATAAGCGATATTTAAGGGGAAAAACAGGAATTTCTATGAAAATAAGGGACATTTCAGGGGAAAAACAGGGATTTCTATGAAAATAAGTGCTATTAAAGGGGAAAAAAGACGGATTTCTAGGAAAATAAGCGATATTTCGGACGAAAAACAGGGATTTCTATGAAAATAAGCGATATTTCAGGGGAAAAACTGGGATTTCTATGAAAATAAGCGATATTTCAGGGGAAAAACAGGGATTTCTATGAAAATAAGCGATATTTTTTTGGCGTTAAAAACAGGGATTTCTATGAAAATAAGCGATATATCAGGGGAAAAAAGAGGGATTTCTATGAAAATAAGCGATATTTCAGGGGAAAAACAGGGATTTCTATGAAAATATGCGATATTGTAGGGGAAAAACAGGGATTTCTATGAAAATCAGAGATATTTCAGTGGAAAAACAGGGAATTCGGTGAAATTAAGTGATATTTCAGCGGAGAAATAGGGATTTCGATGAAAATAAGCAATATTTGAGGGTTAAATACAGGGATTTCTATGAAAATAAGGGATATTTTCGGGTTCAAAACTGGGATTTCCATGAAAATAAGCGATATTTTAGGGGAAAAACAGGGATTTCTATGAAAATAAGCGATATATCAGGGTTCAAAACAGGGATTTCTATGAAAATAAGCGATATTTCAGTGGAAAAACAGGGATTTCTATGAAAATAAGCGAAATGTAAGGGAAAAATACAGGGAATTCGGTGAAAATATGCGAAATTTCAGGGGAGAATTAGGGATTTCTATGAAAATAAGCAATATTTGAGGGTTAAATACAGGGATTTCTATGAAAATAAGCGATATTTCAGGGGAAAAACAGGGATTCCTATGAGGATAAGCGATATTTTAGGGGAAAAACAGGGATTTCTTTGAAAATAAGCGATATATCACTGGTCAAAACAGGGATTTCTATGAAAATAAGCGATATTTTAGTGTTAAATAAAGGGATTTCTATGAAAATAAGCGATATTTCAGGGAAGAAACAGGGATTTCTAGGAAATTAAGCGATATTTGAGGGTTAAAAACAGGAATTTCTATGAAAATTAGTGAAATTTCAGGGGACAAACAGGGATTTCAATGAAAATAAGCAATATTTGAGGGTTAAATGCAGGGATTTCTATGAAAATAAGGGATATTTGCTGGTTCAAAACAGGGATTTCCATGAAAATATGCGATATTTAAGGGGAAAAACTGGGATTTCTATGAAAATAAGCAATATTTCAGGGGAAAAAACAGGGATTTCGATGAAAATAAGCGATATTTCAGGGGAAAAACAGGGATTTCTATGAAAATAAGCGATATTTCAGGGGAAAAACAGGGATTTCTATGAAAATAAGCGATATTTTAGGGGAAAAAAAGGGAATTCGGTGAAAATAAGCGATATTTCTGGGGAGAAACAGGGATTTCTATAAAAATAAGCAATATTTGAGGGTTAAATACAGGGATTTCTATGAAAATAAGGGATATTTTCGGCTTCAAAACTGGGATTTCCATGAAAATAAGCGATATTTTAGGGGAAAAACAGGGATTTCTAGGAAAATAAGCGATATATCACGGTTCAAAACAGGTGTTTCTATGAAAATAAGCGATATTTCAGGGGAAAAATAGGGATTTCTATGAAAATAAGCAATATTTGAGGGTTAAATACAGGGATTTCTATGAAAATAAGGGATATTTTCGGGTTCAAAACTGGGATTTCCATGAAAATAAGCGATATTTCGGGGAAAAACAGGGATTTCTATGAAAATAAGCGATATAACAGGGTTCAAAACAGGGATTTCTATGAAAATAAGCGATATTTCAGGGGAAAAACAGGGTTTTCTATGAAAATAAGGGATATTTAAGGAAAAATACAGGGAATTCGGTGAAAATAAGCTATATTTTAGGGGAAAAACAGGGATTTCTATGAAAATAAGCAATATTTGACGGTTAAATACAGGGAATACTATGAAAATAAGCATTATTTTCGGGATCAAAACTGGGATTTCTATGAAAATAAGCGATATTTAAGGGGAAAAACAGGGATTTCTATGAAGATGAGCAATATTTTAGGGGAAAAACAGGGATTTCTATGAAAATAAGCGATATTTTAGTGTTAAATAAAGGGATTTCTATGAAAATAAGCGATATTTCAGGGGAAAAACAGGGATTTCTATGAAAATAAGCGATATTTCAGGGGAAAAACAGGGATTTCTAGGAAAATAAGCGATATTGTAGTGTTAAATAAAGGGATTTCTATGAAAATAAGCGATATTTCAGGGGAAAAACAGGGATTTCTATGAAAATAAGCGAAATTTCAGGGGACAAACAGGGATTTCAATGAAAATAAGCAATATTTGAGGGTTAAATGCAGGGATTTCTATGAAAATAAGGATATTTTCGGGTCCAAAACTGGGATTTCCATGAAAATAAGCGATATTTTAGGGGAAAAACAGAGATTTCTATGAAAGTAAGCGATGTATCAGGGTTCAAAACAGGGATTTCTATGAAAATAAGCGATATTTCAGACGAAAAACAGGGATTTCGATGAAAATAAGTGATATATTAGGGTTCAAAACAGGGATTTCTATGAAAATAAGCGAAATTTAAGGAAAAAACAGGGAATTCGGTGAAAATAAGCGAAATTTCAGGGGAGAAATAGGGATTTCTATGAAAATAAGCAATATTTGAGGGTTAAATACAGGGATTTCGATGAAAATAAGCGATATTTCAGGGGAAAAAAAGGAATTTCTATGAAAATGATATTTCATATGAAATATTTCATGAAATATTTCATGAAATATCATGAAATATGAAAGTGATACTTTAGGGTTCAAAATAGGGATTTCCATGAAAATAAGCGATATATCAGGGTTCAGAACAGGGATTTCTATGAAAATAAGCGATATTTCAGGGGAAAAAAGAAGGATTTCTATGAAAATAAGGGATATTTTAGGGTTCAAAATAGGGATTTCTATGAAAATAAGCGATATATCAGGGTTCAAAACAGGGATTTCTATGAAAATAAGCGATATTTCAGGGGAAAAACAGGGATTTCGATGAAAATAAGCGATATATTAGGGTTCAAAACAGGGATTTCTATGAAAATAAGCGATATATCAGGGTTCAAAACAGGTGTTTCTATGAAAATAAGCGATATTTCAGACGAAAAACAGGGATTTCGATGAAAATAAGCGATATTTCAGGGGAAAAACAGGGATTTCTATGAAAATAAGCGATATTTAAGGGGAAAAACAGGGATTTCTATGAAAATAAGCGATATTTTAGGGGAAAAAAAGGGAATTCGGTGAAAATAAGCGATATTTCTGGGGAGAAACAGGGATTTCTATAAAAATAAGCAATATTTGAGTGTTAAATACAGGGATTTCTATGAAAATAAGGGATATTTTCGGGTTCAAAACTGGGATTTCCATGAAAATAAGAGATATTTTAGGGGATAAACAGGGATTTCTAGGAAAATAAGCGATATATCAGGGTTCAAAACAGGTGTTTCTATGAAAATAAGCGATATTTCAGGGGAAAAACAGGGATTTCTATGAAAATCGAAATTTACAGGGTTCGGTGAAAATAAGCGATATTTCAGGGGAAAAATAGGGATTTCTATGAAAATAAGCAATATTTGAGGGTTAAATACAGGGATTTCTATGAAAATAAGGGATATTTTCGGGTTCAAAACTGGGATTTCCATGAAAATAAGCGATATTTCAGGGGAAAAACAGGGATTTCTATGAAAATAAGCGATATAACAGGGTTCAAAACAGGGATTTCTATGAAAATAAGCGATATTTCAGGGGAAAAACAGGGATTTCTATGAAAATAAGCGATATTTAAGGAAAAATACAGGGAATTCGGTGAAAATAAGCTATATTTTAGGGATAAAACAGGGATTTCTATGAAAATAAGCAATATTTGAGGGTTAAATACAGGGATTTCTATGAAAATAAGCGATATTTTCGGGATCAAAACTGGGATTTCTATGAAAATAAGCGATATTTTAAGGGGAAAAACAGGGATTTCTATGAAAATAAGCAATATTTTAGGGTTAAAAACAGGGATTTCTATGAAAATAAGCGATATTTCAGGGGAAAAAAGAAGGATTTCTATGAAAATAAGGGATATTTTAGGGTTCAAAATAGGGATTTCTATGAAAATAAGCGATATATCAGGGTTCAAAACAGGGATTTCTATGAAAATAAGCGATATTTCAGACGAAAAACAGGGATTTCGATGAAAATAAGCGATATATTAGGGTTCAAAACAGGGATTTCTATGAAAATAAGCGATATATCAGGGTTCAAAACAGGTGTTTCTATGAAAATAAGCGATATTTCAGACGAAAAACAGGGATTTCGATGAAAATAAGCGATATTTCAGGGGAAAAACAGGGATTTCCATGAAAATAAGCGATATTTAAGGGGAAAAACAGGGATTTCTATGAAAATAAGCGATATTTTAGTGTTAAATAAAGGGATTTCTATGAAAATAAGCGATATTTCAGGGAAGAAACAGGGATTTCTAGGAAATTAAGCGATATTTGAGGGTGAAAATCAGGAATTTCTATGAAAATTAGTGAAATTTCAGGGGACAAACAGGGATTTCAATGAAAATAAGCAATATTTGAGGGTTAAATGCAGGGATTTCTATGAAAATAAGGGATATTTGCTGGTTCAAAACAGGGATTTCCATGAAAATATGCGATATTTAAGGGGAAAAACTGGGATTTCTATGAAAATAAGCAATATTTCAGGGGAAAAAACAGGGATTTCGATGAAAATAAGCGATATTTCAGGGGAAAAACAGGGATTTCTATGAAAATAAGCGATATTTCAGGGGAAAAACAGGGATTTCTATGAAAATAAGCGATATTTTAGGGGAAAAAAAGGGAATTCGGTGAAAATAAGCGATATTTCTGGGGAGAAACAGGGATTTCTATAAAAATAAGCAATATTTGAGGGTTAAATACAGGGATTTCTATGAAAATAAGGGATATTTTCGGCTTCAAAACTGGGATTTCCATGAAAATAAGCGATATTTTAGGGGAAAAACAGGGATTTCTATGAAAATAAGCGATATATCACGGTTCAAAACAGGTGTTTCTATGAAAATAAGCGATATTTCAGGGGAAAAATAGGGATTTCTATGAAAATAAGCAATATTTGAGGGTTAAATACAGGGATTTCTATGAAAATAAGCGATATTTTCGGGTTCAAAACTGGGATTTCTATGAAAATAAGCGATATTTCGGGGAAAAACAGGGATTTCTATGAAAATAAGCGATATAACAGGGTTCAAAACAGGGATTTCTATGAAAATAAGCGATATTTCAGGGGAAAAACAGGGTTTTCTATGAAAATAAGCGATATTTAAGGAAAAATACAGGGAATTCGGTGAAAATAAGCTATATTTTAGGGGAAAAACAGGGATTTCTATGAAAATAAGCAATATTTGAGGGTTAAATACAGGGAATACTATGAAAATAAGCATTATTTTCGGGATCAAAACTGGGATTTCTATGAAAATAAGCGATATTTAAGGGGAAAAACAGGGATTTCTATGAAGATGAGCAATATTTTAGGGGAAAAACAGGGATTTCTATGAAAATAAGCGATATTTTAGTGTTAAATAAAGGGATTTCTATGAAAATAAGCGATATTTCAGGGGAAAAACAGGGATTTCTATGAAAATAAGCGATATTTCAGGGGAAAAACAGGGATTTCTAGGAAAATAAGCGATATTGTAGTGTTAAATAAAGGGATTTCTATGAAAATAAGCGATATTTCAGGGGAAAAACAGGGATTTCTATGAAAATAAGCGAAATTTCAGGGGACAAACAGGGATTTCAATGAAAATAAGCAATATTTGAGGGTTAAATGCAGGGATTTCTATGAAAATAAGGGATATTTTCGGGTCCAAAACTGGGATTTCCATGAAAATAAGCGATATTTTAGGGGAAAAACAGAGATTTCTATGAAAGTAAGCGATGTATCAGGGTTCAAAACAGGGATTTCTATGAAAATAAGCGATATTTCAGAGGAAAAACAGGGATTTCTATGAAAATGAGCGAAATTTAAGGAAAAAACAGGGAATTCGGTGAAAATAAGCGAAATTTCAGGGGAGAAATAGGGATTTCTATGAAAATAAGCAATATTTGAGGGTTAAATACAGGGATTTCGATGAAAATAAGCGATATTTCAGGGGAAAAAAAGGAATTTCTATGAAAATGATATTTCATATGAAATATTTCATGAAATATTTCATGAAATATCATGAAATATGAAAGTGATACTTTAGGGTTCAAAATAGGGATTTCCATGAAAATAAGCGATATATCAGGGTTCAGAACAGGGATTTCTATGAAAATAAGCGATATTTCAGGGGAAAAAAGAAGGATTTCTATGAAAATAAGGGATATTTTAGGGTTCAAAATAGGGATTTCTATGAAAATAAGCGATATATCAGGGTTCAAAACAGGGATTTCTATGAAAATAAGCGATATTTCAGACGAAAAACAGGGATTTCGATGAAAATAAGCGATATATTAGGGTTCAAAACAGGGATTTCTATGAAAATAAGCGATATATCAGGGTTCAAAACAGGTGTTTCTATGAAAATAAGCGATATTTCAGACGAAAAACAGGGATTTCGATGAAAATAAGCGATATTTCAGGGGAAAAACAGGGATTTCTATGAAAATAAGCGATATTTAAGGGGAAAAACAGGGATTTCTATGAAAATAAGCGATATTTTAGGGGAAAAAAAGGGAATTCGGTGAAAATAAGCGATATTTCTGGGGAGAAAACAGGGATTTCTATGAAAATAAGCAATATTTGAGGGTTAAATACAGGGATTTCTATGAAAATAAGGGATATTTTCGGGTTCAAAACTGGGATTTCCATGAAAATAAGCGATATTTTAGGGGAAAAACAGGGATTTCTAGGAAAATAAGCGATATATCACGGTTCAAAACAGGGATTTCTATGAAAATAAGCGATATTTCAGGGGAAAAACAGGGATTTCTATGAAAATAAGCGATATTTAAGGAAAAAACAGGGAATTCGGTGAAAATAAGCGATATTTCAGGGGAAAAATAGGGATTTCTATGAAAATAAGCAATATTTGAGGGTTAAATACAGGGATTTCTATGAAAATAAGGGATATTTTCGGGTTCAAAACTGGGATTTCCATGAAAATAAGCGATATTTCAGGGGAAAAACAGGGATTTCTATGAAAATAAGCGATATAACAGGGTTCAAAACAGGGATTTCTATGAAAATAAGCGATATTTCAGGGGAAAAACAGGGATTTCTATGAAAATAAGCGATATTTAAGGAAAAATACAGGGAATTCGGTGAAAATAAGCTATATTTTAGGGATAAAACAGGGATTTCTATGAAAATAAGCAATATTTGAGGGTTAAATACAGGGATTACTATGAAAATAAGCGATATTTTCGGGATCAAAACTGGGATTTCTATGAAAATAAGCGATATTTTAAGGGGAAAAACAGGGATTTCTATGAAAATAAGCAATATTTGAGGGGAAAAACAGGGATTTCTATGAAAATAAGCGATATTTCAGGGGAAAAAAGAAGGATTTCTATGAAAATAAGGGATATTTTAGGGTTCAAAATAGGGATTTCTATGAAAATAAGCGATATATTTCAGGGGAAAAACAGGGATTTCTATGAAAATAAGCGATATTTCAGACGAAAAACAGGGATTTCGATGAAAATAAGCGATATATTAGGGTTCAAAACAGGGATTTCTATGAAAATAAGCGATATATCAGGGTTCAAAACAGGTGTTTCTATGAAAATAAGCGATATTTCAGACGAAAAACAGGGATTTCTATGAAAATAAGCGATATTTCAGGGGAAAAACAGGGATTTCTATGAAAATAAGCGATATTTCAGGGGAAAAACAGGGATTTCTATGAAAATAAGCGATATTTTAGTGTTAAATAAAGGGATTTCTATGAAAATAAGCGATATTTCAGGGAAGAAACAGGGATTTCTAGGAAATTAAGCGATATTTGAGGGTTAAAAACAGGAATTTCTATGAAAATTAGTGAAATTTCAGGGGACAAACAGGGATTTCAATGAAAATAAGCAATATTTGAGGGTTAAATGCAGGGATTTCTATGAAAATAAGGGATATTTTCTGGTTCAAAACAGGGATTTCCATGAAAATAAGCGATATTTAAGGGGAAAAACAGGGATTTCTATGAAAATAAGCAATATTTCAGGGGAAAAAACAGGGATTTCTATGAAAATAAGCGATATTTCAGGGGAAAAACAGGGATTTCTATGAAAATAAGCGATATTTCAGGGGAAAAACAGGGATTTCTATGAAAATAAGCGATATTTTAGGGGAAAAAAAGGGAATTCGGTGAAAATAAGCGATATTTCTGGGGAGAAACAGGGATTTCTATGAAAATAAGCAATATTTGAGGGTTAAATACAGGGATTTCTATGAAAATAAGGGATATTTTCGGGCTTCAAAACTGGGATTTCCATGAAAATAAGCGATATTTTAGGGGAAAAACAGGGATTTCTAGGAAAATAAGCGATATATCACGGTTCAAAACAGGTGTTTCTATGAAAATAAGCGATATTTCAGGGGAAAAATAGGGATTTCTATGAAAATAAGCAATATTTGAGGGTTAAATACAGGGATTTCTATGAAAATAAGGGATATTTTCGGGTTCAAAACTGGGATTTCCATGAAAATAAGCGATATTTCAGGGGAAAAACAGGGATTTCTATGAAAATAAGCGATATAACAGGGTTCAAAACAGGGATTTCTATGAAAATAAGCGATATTTCAGGGGAAAAACAGGGATTTCTATGAAAATAAGCGATATTTAAGGAAAAATACAGGGAATTCGGTGAAAATAAGCTATATTTTAGGGGAAAAACAGGGATTTCTATGAAAATAAGCAATATTTGAGGGTTAAATACAGGGATTTCTATGAAAATAAGCGATATTTTCGGGATCAAAACTGGGATTTCTATGAAAATAAGCGATATTTAAGGGGAAAAACAGGGATTTCTATGAAGATGAGCAATATTTTAGGGGAAAAACAGGGATTTCTATGAAAATAAGCGATATTTTAGTGTTAAATAAAGGGATTTCTATGAAAATAAGCAATATTTCAGGGGAAAAACAGGGATTTCTATGAAAATAAGCGATATTTCAGGGGAAAAACAGGGATTTCTATGAAAATAAGCGATATTTCAGGGGAAAAACAGGGATTTCTATGAAAATAAGCGAAATTTCAGGGGACAAACAGGGATTTCTATGAAAATAAGCGATATATCAGGGTTCAAAACAGGGATTTCTATGAAAATAAGCGATATTTCAGGGGAAAAACAGGGATTTCTATGAAAATAAGCGAAATTTCAGGGGACAAACAGGGATTTCAATGAAAATAAGCAATATTTGAGGGTTAAATGCAGGGATTTCTATGAAAATAAGGGATATTTTCGGGTCCAAAACTGGGATTTCCATGAAAATAAGCGATATTTTAGGGGAAAAACAGGGATTTCTATGAAAATAAGCGATGTATCAGGGTTCAAAACAGGGATTTCTATGAAAATAAGCGATATTTCAGAGGAAAAACAGGGATTTCTATGAAAATAAGCGAAATTTAAGGAAAAAACAGGGAATTCGGTGAAAATAAGCGAAATTTCAGGGGAGAAATAGGGATTTCTATGAAAATAAGCAATATTTGAGGGTTAAATACAGGGATTTCGATGAAAATAAGCGATATTTCAGGGGAAAAAAAGGAATTTCTATGAAAATGATATTTCATATGAAATATTTCATGAAATATTTCATGAAATATCATGAAATATGAAAGTGATACTTTAGGGTTCAAAATAGGGATTTCCATGAAAATAAGCGATATATCAGGGTTCAGAACAGGGATTTCTATGAAAATAAGCGATATTTCAGGGGAAAAAAGAAGGATTTCTATGAAAATAAGGGATATTTTAGGGTTCAAAATAGGGATTTCTATGAAAATAAGCGATATATCAGGGTTCAAAACAGGGATTTCTATGAAAATAAGCGATATTTCAGACGAAAAACAGGGATTTCGATGAAAATAAGCGATATATTAGGGTTCAAAACAGGGATTTCTATGAAAATAAGCGATATATCAGGGTTCAAAACAGGTGTTTCTATGAAAATAAGCGATATTTCAGACGAAAAACAGGGATTTCGATGAAAATAAGCGATATTTCAGGGGAAAAACAGGGATTTCTATGAAAATAAGCGATATTTAAGGGGAAAAACAGGGATTTCTATGAAAATAAGCGATATTTTAGTGTTAAATAAAGGGATTTCTATGAAAATAAGCGATATTTCAGGGAAGAAACAGGGATTTCTAGGAAATTAAGCGATATTTGAGGGTTAAAAACAGGAATTTCTATGAAAATAAGTGAATTTTCAGGGGACAAACAGGGATTTCAATGAAAATAAGCAATATTTGAGGGTTAAATGCAGGGATTTCTATGAAAATAAGGGATATTTTCTGGTTCAAAACAGGGATTTCCATGAAAATATGCGATATTTAAGGGGAAAAACTGGGATTTCTATGAAAATAAGCAATATTTCAGGGGAAAAAACAGGGATTTCTATGAAAATAAGCGATATTTCAGGGGAAAAACAGGGATTTCTATGAAAATAAGCGATATTTAAGGGGAAAAACAGGGATTTCTATGAAAATAAGCGATATTTGAGGGTTAAATAAAGGGATTTCTATGAAAATAAGCGATATTTCTGGGGAGAAACAGGGATTTCTATGAAAATAAGCAATATTTGAGGGTTAAATACAGGGATTTCTATGAAAATAAGGGATATTTCAGGGTTCAAAACAGGGATTTCTATGAAAATAAGCGATATTTCAGGGGAAAAACAGGGATTTCTATGAAAATAAGCGAATATTTCAGGGGAAAAAACAGGGATTTCTATGAAAATAAGCGATATTTCAGGGGAAAAATAGGGATTTCTATGAAAATAAGCAATATTTGAGGGTTAAATACAGGGATTTCTATGAAAATAAGGGATATTTTCGGGTTCAAAACTGGGATTTCCATGAAAATAAGCGATATTTTAGGGGAAAAACAGGGATTTCTATGAAAATAAGCGATATAACAGGGTTCAAAACAGGGATTTCTATGAAAATAAGCGATATTTCAGGGGAAAAACAGGGATTTCTATGAAAATAAGGGATATTTAAGGAAAAATACAGGGAATTCGGTGAAAATAAGCTATATTTTAGGGGAAAAACAGGGATTTCTATGAAAATAAGCAATATTTGAGGGTTAAATACAGGGATTACTATGAAAATAAGCGATATTTTCGGGATCAAAACTGGGATTTCTATGAAAATAAGCGATATTTAAGGGGAAAAACAGGGATTTCTATGAAGATGAGCAATATTTTAGGGGAAAAACAGGGATTTCTATGAAAATAAGCGATATTTTAGTGTTAAATAAAGGGATTTCTATGAAAATAAGCGATATTTCAGGGGAAAAACAGGGATTTCTATGAAAATAAGCGATATTTCAGGGGAAAAACAGGGATTTCTATGAAAATAAGCGATATTTCAGGGGAAAAACAGGGATTTCTATGAAAATAAGCGAAATTTCAGGGGACAAACAGGGATTTCAATGAAAATAAGCGATATATCAGGGTTCAAAACAGGGATTTCTATGAAAATAAGCGATATTTCAGGGGAAAAACAGGGATTTCTATGAAAATAAGCGAAATTTCAGGGGACAAACAGGGATTTCAATGAAAATAAGCAATATTTGAGGGTTAAATGCAGGGATTTCTATGAAAATAAGGGATATTTTCGGGTCCAAAACTGGGATTTCCATGAAAATAAGCGATATTTTAGGGGAAAAACAGAGATTTCTATGAAAGTAAGCGATGTATCAGGGTTCAAAACAGGGATTTCTATGAAAATAAGCGATATTTCAGAGGAAAAACAGGGATTTCTATGAAAATAAGCGAAATTTAAGGAAAAAACAGGGAATTCGGTGAAAATAAGCGAAATTTCAGGGGAGAAATAGGGATTTCTATGAAAATAAGCAATATTTGAGGGTTAAATACAGGGATTTCGATGAAAATAAGCGATATTTCAGGGGAAAAAAAGGAATTTCTATGAAAATGATATTTCATATGAAATATTTCATGAAATATTTCATGAAATATCATGAAATATGAAAGTGATACTTTAGGGTTCAAAATAGGGATTTCCATGAAAATAAGCGATATATCAGGGTTCAGAACAGGGATTTCTATGAAAATAAGCGATATTTCAGGGGAAAAAAGAAGGATTTCTATGAAAATAAGGGATATTTTAGGGTTCAAAATAGGGATTTCTATGAA
Source organism: Tympanuchus pallidicinctus (assembly GCF_026119805.1). Lineage (NCBI taxonomy): Eukaryota > Metazoa > Chordata > Aves > Galliformes > Phasianidae > Tympanuchus > Tympanuchus pallidicinctus. Next base: position 10,056,981 of record NW_026294741.1, read on the forward strand.
AATAAGCGATATATCAGGGTTCAAAACAGGGATTTCTATGAAAATAAGCGATATTTCAGGGGAAAAACAGGGATTTCGATGAAAATAAGCGATATATTAGGGTTCAAAACAGGGATTTCTATGAAAATAAGCGATATATCAGGGTTCAAAACAGGTGTTTCTATGAAAATAAGCGATATTTCAGACGAAAAACAGGGATTTCGATGAAAATAAGCGATATTTTAGGGGAAAAACAGGGATTTCTATGAAAATAAGCGATATATCACTGGTCAAAACAGGGATTTCTATGAAAATAAGCGATATTTTAGTGTTAAATAAAGGGATTTCTATGAAAATAAGCGATATTTCAGGGAAGAAACAGGGATTTCTAGGAAATTAAGCGATATTTGAGGGTTAAAAACAGGAATTTCTATGAAAATAAGTGAATTTTCAGGGGACAAACAGGGATTTCAATGAAAATAAGCAATATTTGAGGGTTAAATGCAGGGATTTCTATGAAAATAAGGGATATTTGCTGGTTCAAAACAGGGATTTCCATGAAAATAAGCGATATTTAAGGGGAAAAACAGGGATTTCTATGAAAATAAGCAATATTTCAGGGGAAAAAACAGGGATTTCGATGAAAATAAGCGATATTTCAGGGGAAAAACAGGGATTTCTATGAAAATAAGCGATATTTAAGGGGAAAAACAGGGATTTCTATGAAAATAAGCAATATTTGAGGGTTAAATACAGGGATTTCTATGAAAATAAGGGATATTTTCGGGTTCAAAACTGGGATTTCCATGAAAATAAGCGATATTTTAGGGGAAAAACAGGGATTTCTTGGAAAATAAGCGATATATCAGGGTTCAAAACAGGGATTTCTATGAAAATAAGCGATATTTCAGGGGAAAAACAGGGATTTCTATGAAAATAAGGGATATTTAAGGAAAAATACAGGGAATTCGGTGAAAATAAGCTATATTTTAGGGGTAAAACAGGGATTTCTATGAAAATAAGCAATATTTGAGGGTTAAATACAGGGATTACTATGAAAATAAGCGATATTTTCGGGATCAAAACTGGGATTTCTATGAAAATAAGCGATATTTAAGGGGAAAAACAGGGATTTCTATGAAGATGAGCAATATTTTAGGGGAAAAACAGGGATTTCTATGAAAATAAGCGATATTTTAGTGTTAAATAAAGGGATTTCTATGAAAATAAGCGATATTTCAGGGGAAAAACAGGGATTTCTATGAAAATAAGCGATATTTCAGGGGAAAAACAGGGATTTCTAGGAAAATAAGCGATATTGTAGTGTTAAATAAAGGGATTTCTATGAAAATAAGCGATATGTCAGGGGAAAAACAGGGATTTCTATGAAAATAAGCGATATTTCAGGGGAAAAACAGGGATTCTATGAAAATAAGCGAAATTTCAGGGGACAAACAGGGATTTCAATGAAAATAAGCGATATATCAGGGTTCAAAACAGGGATTTCTATGAAAATAAGCGATATTTCAGGGGAAAAACAGGGATTTCTATGAAAATAAGCGAAATTTCAGGGGACAAACAGGGATTTCAATGAAAATAAGCAATATTTGAGGGTTAAATGCAGGGATTTCTATGAAAATAAGGGATATTTTCGGGTCCAAAACTGGGATTTCCATGAAAATAAGCGATATTTTAGGGGAAAAACAGAGATTTCTATGAAAGTAAGCGATGTATCAGGGTTCAAAACAGGGATTTCTATGAAAATAAGCGATATTTCAGAGGAAAAACAGGGATTTCTATGAAAATAAGCGAAATTTAAGGAAAAAACAGGGAATTCGGTGAAAATAAGCGAAATTTCAGGGGAGAAATAGGGATTTCTATGAAAATAAGCAATATTTGAGGGTTAAATACAGGGATTTCGATGAAAATAAGCGATATTTCAGGGGAAAAAAAGGAATTTCTATGAAAATGATATTTCATATGAAATATTTCATGAAATATTTCATGAAATATCATGAAATATGAAAGTGATACTTTAGGGTTCAAAATAGGGATTTCCATGAAAATAAGCGATATATCAGGGTTCAGAACAGGGATTTCTATGAAAATAAGCGATATTTCAGGGGAAAAAAGAAGGATTTCTATGAAAATAAGGGATATTTTAGGGTTCAAAATAGGGATTTCTATGAAAATAAGCGATATATCAGGGTTCAAAACAGGGATTTCTATGAAAATAAGCGATATTTCAGGGGAAAAACAGGGATTTCGATGAAAATAAGCGATATATTAGGGTTCAAAACAGGGATTTCTATGAAAATAAGCGATATATCAGGGTTCAAAACAGGTGTTTCTATGAAAATAAGCGATATTTCAGACGAAAAACAGGGATTTCGATGAAAATAAGCGATATTTTGGGGGAAAAAAAGGGAATTCGGTGAAAAAAAGTGCTATTTCAGGGGAGAATTAGGGATTTCCATGAAAATAAACGATATTTGAGGGTTAAATACAGGGATTTCTATGAAAATAAGGGATATTTTAGGGTTCAAAACTGGGATTTCCATGAAAATAAGCGATATTTCAGGGGAAAAACAGGGATTTCTATGAAAATAAGCGATATAACAGGGTTCAAAACAGGGATTTCTATGAAAATAAGCGATATTTCAGGGGAAAAACAGGGATTTCTATGAAAATAAGGGATATTTAAGGAAAAATACAGGGAATTCGGTGAAAATAAGCGATATTTTAGGGGAAAAACAGGGATTTCTATGAAAATAAGCAATATTTGAGGGTTAAATACAGGGATTTCTATGAAAATAAACGATATTTTCGGGATCAAAGCTGGGATTTCTATATAAATAAGCGATATTTAAGGGGAAAAACAGGGATTTCTATGAAGATGAGCAATATTTTAGGGGAAAAACAGGGATTTCTATGAAAATAAGCGATATATCACTGGTCAAAACAGGGATTTCTATGAAAATAAGCGATATTTTAGTGTTAAATAAAGGGATTTCTATGAAAATAAGCGATATTTCAGGGAAGAAACAGGGATTTCTAGGAAATTAAGCGATATTTGAGGGTTAAAAACAGGAATTTCTATGAAAATAAGTGAATTTTCAGGGGACAAACAGGGATTTCAATGAAAATAAGCAATATTTGAGGGTTAAATGCAGGGATTTCTATGAAAATAAGGGATATTTGCTGGTTCAAAACAGGGATTTCCATGAAAATATGCGATATTTAAGGGGAAAAACTGGGATTTCTATGAAAATAAGCAATATTTCAGGGGAAAAAACAGGGATTTCGATGAAAATAAGCGATATTTCAGGGGAAAAACAGGGATTTCTATGAAAATAAGTGATATTTAAGGGGAAAAACAGGGATTTCTATGAAAATAAGCAATATTTGAGGGTTAAATACAGGGATTTCTATGAAAATAAGCGATATTTTCGGGTTCAAAACTGGGATTTCCATGAAAATAAGCGATATTTTAGGGGAAAAACAGGGATTTCTTGGAAAATAAGCGATATATCAGGGTTCAAAACTGGTGTTTCTATGAAAATAAGCAATATTTCAGGGGAAAAACAGGGATTTCTATGAAAATAAGGGATATTTAAGGAAAAATACAGGGAATTCGGTGAAAATAAGCTATATTTTAGGGGTAAAACAGGGATTTCTATGAAAATAAGCAATATTTGAGGGTTAAATACAGGGATTACTATGAAAATAAGCGATATTTTCGGGATCAAAACTGGGATTTCTATGAAAATAAGCGATATTTAAGGGGAAAAACAGGGATTTCTATGAAGATGAGCAATATTTTAGGGGAAAAACAGGGATTTCTATGAAAATAAGCGATATTTTAGTGTTAAATAAAGGGATTTCTATGAAAATAAGCGATATTTCAGGGGAAAAACAGGGATTTCTATGAAAATAAGCGATATTTCAGGGGAAAAACAGGGATTTCTATGAAAATAAGCGATATTGTAGTGTTAAATAAAGGGATTTCTATGAAAATAAGCGATATGTCAGGGGAAAAACAGGGATTTCTATGAAAATAAGCGATATTTCAGGGGAAAAACAGGGATTCTATGAAAATAAGCGAAATTTCAGGGGACAAACAGGGATTTCAATGAAAATAAGCGATATATCAGGGTTCAAAACAGGGATTTCTATGAAAATAAGCGATATTTCAGGGGAAAAACAGGGATTTCTATGAAAATAAGCGAAATTTCAGGGGACAAACAGGGATTTCAATGAAAATAAGCAATATTTGAGGGTTAAATGCAGGGATTTCTATGAAAATAAGGGATATTTTCGGGTCCAAAACTGGGATTTCCATGAAAATAAGCGATATTTTAGGGGAAAAACAGAGATTTCTATGAAAGTAAGCGATGTATCAGGGTTCAAAACAGGGATTTCTATGAAAATAAGCGATATTTCAGAGGAAAAACAGGGATTTCTATGAAAATAAGCGAAATTTAAGGAAAAAACAGGGAATTCGGTGAAAATAAGCGAAATTTCAGGGGAGAAATAGGGATTTCTATGAAAATAAGCAATATTTGAGGGTTAAATACAGGGATTTCGATGAAAATAAGCGATATTTGAGGGTTAAAACAGGGATTTCTATGAAAATAAGCGATATTTCAGGGGAAAAACAGGGATTTCTATGAAAATAAGCGATATTTTAGGGGAAAAACAGGGATTTCTATGAAAATAAGCGATATATTTGAGGGTTCAAAACAGGGATTTCTATGAAAATAAGGGATATTTTCGGGTTCAAAACAGGGATTTCTATGAAAATAAGCGATATTTTAGGGGAAAAATAGGGATTTCTATGAAAATAAGCGATATATCAGGGTTCAAAACAGGTGTTTCTATGAAAATAAGCGATATTTCAGGGGAAAAACAGGGATTTCTATGAAAATAAGCGATATTTTAAGGAAAAATACAGGGAATTCGGTGAAAATAAGCTATATTTTCAGGGGAAAAACAGGGATTTCTATGAAAATAAGCAATATTTGAGGGTTAAATACAGGGATTTCTATGAAAATAAGGGATATTTTCGGGTTCAAAAACTGGGATTTCTATGAAAATAAGCGATATTTAAGGGGAAAAACAGGGATTTCTATGAAGATGAGCAATATTTTAGGGGAAAAACAGGGATTTCTATGAAAATAAGCGATATTTTAGTGTTAAATAAAGGGATTTCTATGAAAATAAGCGATATTTCAGGGGAAAAACAGGGATTTCTATGAAAATAAGCGATATTTCAGGGGAAAAACAGGGATTTCTATGAAAATAAGCGATATTGTAGTGTTAAATAAAGGGATTTCTATGAAAATAAGCGATATTTCAGGGGAAAAACAGGGATTTCTATGAAAATAAGCGATATTTCAGGGGAAAAACAGGGATTTCTATGAAAATAAGCAATATTTTAGGGGAAAAACAGGGATTTCTATGAAAATAAGCGATATATCAGGGGAAAAACAGGGATTTCTATGAAAATAAGCGATATTTCAGGGGAAAAACAGGGATTTCTATGAAAATAAGCGAAATTTCAGGGGACAAACAGGGATTTCAATGAAAATAAGCAATATTTGAGGGTTAAATGCAGGGATTTCTATGAAAATAAGGGATATTTTCGGGTCCAAAACTGGGATTTCCATGAAAATAAGCGATATTTTAGGGGAAAAACAGAGATTTCCATGAAAGTAAGCGATGTATCAGGGTTCAAAACAGGGAT